>NC_005786.2:1215312-1519140 GCF_000091025.4 Eremothecium gossypii ATCC 10895 | reverse complement strand
ACCGCTGAGAGACCCATACACCACACCGCTGAGAGACCCATACACCACACCGCTGAGAGACCCATACACCACACCGCTGAGAGACCCATACACCACACCGCTGAGAGACCCATACACCACACCGCTGAGAGACCCATACACCACACCGCTGAGAGACCCATACACCACACCGCTGAGAGACCCATACACCACACCGCTGAGAGACCCATACACCACACCGCTGAGAGACCCATACACCACACCGCTGAGAGACCCATACACCACACCGCTGAGAGACCCATACACCACACCGCTGAGAGACCCATACACCACACCGCTGAGAGACCCATACACCACACCGCTGAGAGACCCATACACCACACCGCTGAGAGACCCATACACCACACCGCTGAGAGACCCATACACCACACCGCTGAGAGACCCACCTGTTGCGCGCCTCTATTCTATGCCCTCCCGCGTGACTTTCCCTCATGCCCCTGCATCTGCCTTGTCGCCCCTTCTAGATGCCTCGGCCTTTGTTCTACCTCGGCCTCTGTCCCCCCGTCCGACTTTCCGCCTGCCCTACTCTCCCCTCCTGGACGGCTCTGTCTGTCTTCGTATCTATCTCTGCCTCTCGTCGGGCGAACGTCGCAAACCCTATTTCTGCCCCAATTGAAGCAATACACCCGTACACCTTAAGACACCAGATACTCGTCTGAAGGCAAGAAGCCACTGTGAGTTATCTTAGAAGGTAGTTGTGCAGAGTTTTCTGTGGTAAATACTACCCTGTTTTGAAGGCACAGCACGCATGCTGACGCGGAGTTACGTGACACCGGAGTCCCTTGCGGTGCTACTCTTAAGTTACGTGGCACAGGCATCGTCCGGAGTGGTACCATCACAAACAAGCCGGTGAGCTAAAGCCGTTACGGCAGACTGCTGTTTCGAGAAGGGACCTTGCACCGCCGGCTGGGGCAAATTGCAACAAGATGCCGTGACCGCTCCAGCGACCACTAAAACTGCCGAGCTTGAGTCTTCGCAATATCCAATAGCGCACTGGTAAATACCTGCCCAAGAGTATATCGCGCCACGCTATCTCCTGTAATCTCCACTACTAGCTGTACACTATTCCAGTACGACATGAGGGTTTTTGTAGCCTCGTTCCACATCAGTCTTGAACCTAAAACGGCATTTTCCACTTGGAAAATCTAGTTTTTCATATAGTATAGTTTTTCATAATAAGTATAACCTATAGAACTGTTTTAAACGCTACATAGTTGGAATGCCATCGGTTTCTCCGCAGTTCACCAGTACCTGAAGCACTGATTCTGAATAAATTCTTCACTTTCCCCTTCTTGCCGCCAGTAGTCGATACACCCCTGAGGCCAATTACCAGCCCAGACGCTGCTGACTAACATTCCAGTTAAAGCGACAATTTGGATTCTTTTCATGGTTCTTTGTAATTGCTTACCTCTTCAAAACCAGGAGCGGCCAATACTGCGCACCGGCCCCTTTTATACCGTCGGCCGACATTTGGTCAGCATATCTGCCTTATCCATCGCCAGTGAATCCCAGGCTCATCAGCTACACTGCTCCCTATGCGCTGTAGGAGCTCGGTATCTTTCTTATCTGACAAATTCACACGTAGAGGTACGCTCGGATTTTCGTTGGGCTATTGTACCAAAAGACAGCGGGCAAATAGATGGCTAGAGGCCTACCCAGCCTTATCCATATATACGTCACACAGCTACATGGACATATTTCTCATGGTTTTATCGGGTTATTTATGTAAGCGAATCACGTGAGAGCAGAAAATCTATAACTATTATTCGTAGCTTTCGGAAGCTACTGTTGTAACTAAACTAAGGGGCTCAAGTGTCTCAGAGATCCGTATTCTTGGAATAAAACCGAATAAAAGCCACATTTAGTGCTGTGAAGTGATTAATTTAAGTACCTGGATACCTGCTGACGAAGGAGGTAAACGTGGCCATCAAATGGTAGTCACTCGCAGAAGCTTCCAGAGTACAAAATATAGAGAAAATGTATTGCTATCGTCTATATTCAGTTTACATGAAAATGGGTCATAAGATTATTGTTTTTATGTTTATTTTTCAGAATTCACTGTGGATAGTTGTCATGTCATTTAATACTGAAGAAATTCAAGTATCTAAGTGTCTTGCCACGAGTCCATCGCCAATATGACTTATTTTCCAAAGCAACTTTATAGTCTGATCAGTGAATTTTCATCATTATGGCCAAAACTGCGTCTGGGGCTTTAATCGAAGTCATCTTCATCATAATCATCACCATAAGCCCGATATTGCAAGTCCCTGTCAACGCCACCATAGCTGCGCTCATACAGCAGATCCTCAGCGCCGAGATCAAGCTTGCTCATCTGAGTGAGATAGTTGAATTCAGATTCCTCATCATTGTTGCGCCTAGTTTCAATTTTCCGGGCCTGCTCGCGACTCTGCTCATAATTAGGCACGCGCCTACGAGTCTGACCCCCATTGCCACCAAAGTCGCGCCTACGCTGACCCGAGCCGTACTCGTCGCGGCCACTGCGTCTGCGTTCTTGCCCCGATCCACCAAAGTCGCGCCTACGCTGACCCCAGCCGTACTCGTCGCGGCCACTGCGTCTGCGTTCTTGCCCCGATCCACCAAAGTCGTGCTGACGTTCTTGCCCCTAACTGGGATTGCCACCATCATAAGGCTTTGGCTCTGCACCCTCTATTTCCTCTTGCAAAGCCGGCTCCAAAGCAAGGATAGAGCTTGCACCTGTTAACAAACAAATAATACTGGATAATTTTATCTTGCTGATGGTTATTAGGCTATTCAATGTAGAAACCTATTCCACAAATAACATAGAGTGCTTTTATATGCCACATTTCATATCCTTCCGCAAGCTTGATGGCAAAATGCTGAGTCATAATAAGGATAGAGTAAAGTGGCCCATCTGATACACTCTTAATGACTTCGCATTTTTAGTAACTTTGCCCAGGCATATCATATATTCTACCCCTTCATAAAAGTTATGTAACGAATAATTTGAAGGAGCCTATTATTTCCTGGAAGAGTATAACCGTCTTTTTATTCCAAGTATCCAAAACATCACTATAGGAACATATACTAAAAAGTGGGAACGTTCCGATATTCACATAACTACTGTTGTTTTAGATCAAAAAATTGTCTATTTTATTGGCGTTGGATGGATCCTTTGTATCACGAAATACGCAAATGTTGGAATTTTTAACTTTGGAATACCTATTGAAGCAACATATGTCATTTTACAAGGAGCATCACTTTACAGGCACCGAGAAAGAAAGAAATTGACAAAAAAGAAGGGATAAGTGAAGGCAGTTGCACAGGCACCGACCAAGACAGTGATTTACAATAGTTACAGGTCAATAATAAGAAAGACAACTATGTGGCATTATGCAGTACGCTCTAAGGGCGCAGTTCCGATGATTGTTTCACCCAGCTACACCAGTAGCTCGCACTGCCATTTATTTACAGTGCTTGTGTCACAGACCCAAAATGGATAAGTGTGAGAGCGACTGTCGCTTCTGTATAGCTCAACGCCAATGTGTGTCTGCACTGGGACAACACCGGATTTAGTACATTGACACCAACCTTCGCCGCCTGCTGACAGATGCAGCACCGATCACCGACCACGGTGCCCTTCCTGGCCTCCATGTTTGCTTGTGTGAGCATTTTATATGAATAATACGATCCTCCTCTGCTGAAGGCTCGGGCCCTACGTTGTTGATCGTGCCAGCCGCGAGTTCAGTCATCACCGTGGCGAGTGCTAACTGACATTACCGCGAAACTGGTGTGGGTATTTCGTACTGTACGGGTTTTGGGATACTCGCGGATACAGCTCTGACCCTGGGCAGCCAGTTCACGTGGCCAACCTGCTCGTACGTATTGCACGCCTTTCATATAAAAGCATATAAGAGAGTTTGGCCGAGTGGTTAAGGCGTCAGATTTAGGTTTAAAACCCTCTGATATCTACGGATGCGCGGGTTCAAATCCCGTAGCTCTCATTACTTTTTGCAGTATAGTAATATCTTGGTCACTATCTACGATCTTCCAGGTTTTTGCAGTAGGTCAGTACATTCGCAGCCTAATGTGAAAATAGGGGAGCTACACTGCTGAGACATTTCCAGTGGCTCAATGAAGAGCTGACACCAGGGTCGGACAAATGACGGAGTTGCTAGCACGCTTTCTTTGCAAGGAAGAGGTCATTAGTTCGATTTTCTCCAGTGCACATTACTGTTTTTTACGTGCATGCGCGGTGAGATAGTCCGCGCGATACTTTAGCCGCGGGTGCAAAAAATTGATTTCGCCCAGGATCGAACTGGGGACGTTCTGCGTGTTAAGCAGATGCCATAACCGACTAGACCACGAAACCAACCTTGAAGAACGGACGCCGCGACACCGACCAACTCAACAGGTGCAAACCACGTGCCTGACGACTCTTTAGGCGTGTGCTAGGGGGGGCGCCCACACGTACTTATTTTATAAACGTTGAATCCAGGTGCGTCCATATACAGGGCGATCCGCGCCATCTGCAGCAGCCAGGAACGCAATCTTGGTACCTACTTGCGTTTCCGGATAGCATCAAGGTAGGTCATCGCTGCTCTGAACAATGGAATACACTCGCAGCGCAACATCAAAACTAGAAGCATCATTTACTGTGCCATACGGTACCCACTAGGCCCGGTAAGCGCAGCGACATTGGGACAATTATGTAAGTTCTACGCCATGCATGCTTGTGTAAAGACAGTCAATGTTTTTTTAATATATACCTATCCATGCTAATCCATACTAAAACAACCAAAGCGCCGCAGATTACTTGGCGCTGCCACGCCCAACCTGGATCTTGCGGACTGCCTGGTTCTCGCGAGACTCCAGCTTTGGCACGCGCAACGTGAGCACACCCTGCTCGTAGTTCGCAGTGATGTGCTCTGCGTCCACGCCGGGCTTGTCCGGCAAGCCGACCACACGTCGGAAGCTGCCAGTGGCACGCTCACGCACGCGCCAGCCGTCCTTGTTCTCCTCGGTCTCCTTTGTCGGCACCTCGCCCGATATAACTAGCTCTCCGCGGTCGCTGTGAAACTCGATGCTGATCTTGTCCTGGTCCACGATGCCCGGCACACTGACGTGCACCTCGTAGTCCTTTTCCTGTTCCAAGACATCCACGGGCGGAATGATCCTGGCATTCGTGAGCCAGTCCGTGGTGTCCTTCTTGCCGTGCTTGTTCACCGCGGAGGAGCTGGGCCCGCGACCAAGTAGCCTGTTGTAGTTGGCGACCTCGTTGTTGATGGCGTCGAAGAAGTCAAAAAATGGCGAGTTAAAAGACATTTTGCTCTCTGGTATAGTTCTCTTATCTGGTATCCTCTGGTTGGCGATCTCACAAAGACGGATGCCTCTCTTGTGATGGGCTGTGCGTATTTATACGGCTGGACGCTCCCCCCACTGCGCGGGACAAGAGCGCTGACGCTGACGCTAGAACGTTACAGATTTTTCTGGCACCAGGGAGCATCACGTGATCTGCACTTGCAACGTGGCAGGGCGCACCCGGCCGCCAGACCAATTCTTTTGCGGCGTCAGCATCTCTCTTCGGCGGAGACTGTGGCTGGCATAGGATCCGCGCGCGGATGGTGTTTGTTGGGCTGGCGCACGCGGCGGCGTTCTTCGCACAATGGGATACGATCCGACGGCTACTGTAGCTTTAATAGCAGCTTGTGAGGACTGTAAAGTCAGACTCACGCGCAATGTCTATTGTGCTCCAAGCAGTGTCACGTCTGAATAAGCTTGGACGGACTGCTTGTACCGGAATGAGACTTGTAACTCCGCCGTGTTCTGCGGCCCGTTCCTGCACTAAGGTACCGCTATTACCGTATTCGGTCTTGTTTTCGTTTTGCTAGCCTTACCGGTTACCGATAGGTCTTCCATTGGGGTATGCGGCGCTACATAGGAAAGCCCAAGTCGCCGCCTAGCCTTCTTGTTCTTCGCCTCTGCCCTCGGCTCCATTCTACGCGGTAAATCAGGCGAACGTCCTGTAGAAGTAGCATTTATGCTACTAGTTCGTCCAACGTGCATATCACAGCAGGAGCTGTTACCGCATGCCGTGGGTTCCACCGCATCGATGTGACCCTGCCTACAGTCCGCACTCTGCAGCGCCCGTGAGCGCCCGTGAGCGCCCGTGCTTCGTGGGGTGGGGGTGCACCGCGCTTCGGTAAGCCACCGTTGAAGCTGCTACCGCCGTACATACGGGCTGGGCTTGGCGGCAGGCAAGTGGGCTCGGTTAGCGCAGACCTCCGTACACCGCGGGAGCGGGAGCTGGCGCAGGGGCGGCACGGGACGTCTGTGCATCCCGAAACACCGGCGGCAGCCACCCACACACCAAAGCCAGCGCCGCGAAGCGGACGCTGCATCCGTAAACCACGTAAGGGCGAGGGCCCGCGCTAAATGGCGGGCAGGGGACTAACGGGAGCAGGGCGCGCGCGCTGGAGGCGCTTGCGGAGTGCGAGCGGGAGCGGGAGCGGGAGGAGCGGGCGCTGGAGGTGGAGCGGCAGCGGCGGCTGGGGCCGGTGTACGCGCGGCGCAGCAAGGCGATCGAGGGGATCGCGGGGTTCTGGGGGATCGTGCTGACGCAGCACGGGGAGTTCGCGAACTACGTGCGGGCGGCGGACTGGCGGTACGTGGAGGCGATCCGGCGGGTGGAGGTGGAGTGGGCGGGGGCCGGGGCGTGGGACTTTGCGATCACGGTGGAGTTCGGGGAGGTGGAGGGCAGGCTGCGGGCGCAGAGCGTGAGGAAGCAGTTCACGGTGGGGGAGGACGGGGAAGTGCGGAGCGCGGCGGTGGAGATGGAGTGGCCGAAGCGCTACGACGGGACGTTCTTTGCGTGGTTCCGGTGGACAGGCGAGCGGCCGGGCGAGGAGTTTGCCAACGGCGACGAGCTGGCCAGGCTGTTCAGCGAGGAGCTGTTCCCGTACTGTGTGAGGTACTATGCGGAGGCGCAGAGGGACGTGGAGGAGGAGGAGGAGGAGGAGGAGGAGGAGGAGGATATGTATTGAGTTACACAAAGTACATAGCGCCTAGAACCCGTGGATCTTGATGTTCTTCTTGGGGATCGCCAGCTGCGTGATCAGGAACTCGCAGACCTTGGCTCTCTGGTCGCCCTGCAACTGGATGATCTCGCCCATCTCGTCGTCCTTGACCATGTTGCCGTTGCAGCCAAAGTCCTTCCGCAAGACCTTCAAGATGCGCTTGAGGTCGTACTCCTCGGGGATGCCCTGCACGGTGGTCAACGTTTTTCTGCCGTTTCTCTGCTGGATACGGATGTGGATGTAGTTGGAGGAGGAGGCTTCGTCGTCGCCGGTGTCAGCAAAGGGGTCGAACGACTTGAGGTTTTCGATAGACATGGTGGCGGTGGGGTGTGAGGTAGAAGGTAAGCAGAGAAAATTTTCAGCTGTCCTTTTAAAAGCGCGCACCTCGCGTCTTGGAACGCATTCGCTTATTTGTGAACCATATTCTTATCTGTATAGGTGTTAACCCGCATTTCTCTGCAATTGCCCGTCTTTCTTTGGCGTTGGGACAACGCTTCCTTTCAAACACACTTTCCAGGAACTCCTTTGTTTCCTTGGGTAACACTGTTCTTCTTCGCTGTTTATCTCCTGTTAGTAAGGCAGAGGCTGGGATTACAATGAGACTCGTCACACATACTTCACCTAGCAGAACACTGCAAATCGCCTGGATTGCTTGAGCTGTTTCTTCAATACTTGACATTTGAGTTGTGGGGAGCGAGGAAAGATTGGTTCGATTCAGTTCGTCTCACTTAAAAAAAAAAAAGAAAAAGGAGCGTGCTGCTTTCTTCCTACCACAACCAACCATGACCAGAACTATTAACCTACAGTTACCCAAGAGAACTTCTACCTACTCGTCCAACTTTCTTAAGCCTGCTGGCTGTCCAAAGTATGAGTTTGTAGAAGGTTCAAAGAAGCCAAGCAGACCAAGAAACAAGTTTATCATCATGAGGACAATTTTCCATAACTCCTCATCCAAGATCGTCAGTGCCATATGGAAGCATTCACCCGACCAGTTTCAAAAATACTTCCAACTTCTCGCCGAGTTCGAGCAAAACTGGCACAAGCACAACCACTCCCCTGCTGCTGCCCTCACCGACGCCGAAGCATTCCGCGTCATCGCACGCTCCCTGCACCCCCAGCCCCGCGTGATAAAAAGGCGGCAGCAGAAAAAAAAAGTGAAAATGTTATGTGGTCGTTTTTCAAGGATTGAAGATGTTTTTAGTTCCCTGTAAAGTTCGTTACTCCGGCCCCACCGCCGAATTCCAATCCCTCAACCATATCAGAGGCAGGAAGATTGTTGGTAAAGATATTTTATCCAAATTCCCCGATTCCAACGCTTATTTGGCCCGCCCCGACAACGTGGCAACCCTCAACGCAATCCTCAATTGTGAACGTGACGGCAACGACCAACGGCTCCTTTCTGAGCTCCACAAGTTTCACGAGAATTTAGACCTAAATGATGCCATCCATGCGTCTACGTAATTTGCATCGTGCTGTGTCCGTGTCACTGGCCGCGTCAGTGTGACCCCGTCAGTGTCATCCGCGGCGCCAGTGTCATCCGCGGCGCCAGTGTCATCCGCGGCGCCAGTGTCATCCGCGGCGCCAGTGTCGCGCGCGCGTCAGTGCCCGTGCCGCTTGGCAACAGCTCACCGTTATACATGTACTATCCTAGTGCCACCATACGTGCTCTGTTCCACATACGCAACTCCTTGCTTTATGCGAGGCCCACCCGGCTACCCGTCACTTCCGCGCCAGGCGTCTGCGTCGCTGATGTTAGCACCGTACTAAGTGATACCAAACGCCGCAGCTAAGGATTCCTTCCATAATGCTGATTTATTCAATTTTTGGTAGTTAGGGTAAGCCGCTACTTTAGCTCTAAAGTGTCAGACAAGATATAAAACGTATTGCATATCTTTAAAAGGAAGGACATGTGTATATGCTTCAGTCAAGCAAAACTATTTTTTAGCACTGCTGCTAAATTGTGGTGGGTCTCGTACGCGTTAACTAATACGAGTGTAATGTTTAGGCAAAAATAATGGAAGATAGATGAGGTGTAGAGAGTACAAGCAAACAAATATGTTTTCTATCATCGTCGTGACATAGTTAAATCAAGAGCAAACGCTATATAAGTACCCAATCATCTTACTACTTGTCGGCTACTTTTAAACACACTAACATATGGACGATAGTTAATAAATATAGGCGCCTATTTATCCATTGGATTTTAGAAATATCTCGGATAGTATGCTAGCATTTTTAATTAACGGTTTAGAACTTATTGTATGTTCACCTGCCGGTAACTGTGTCACATAGGTATCGTATACCTGTGAGCTCTAACAAAGTCCTCAAAGATAGAAGACTAAGGAGCGTCAATAATGGCATTTAGAGTTCCCAACTAACGGATATTGCCCGTTTTCTGCCATAAAATCTTAAGTTGGAAAAGTCCCCAAGACATTCAGATTACTAGGCAAATATACGCTCAGGTACTTGTGGCAATTTATAAGGTACAACCAACCTTAAATTTGCCTACCGACGGAAATCGCACATGAAAGTTCGGGAAGAAAAAATAAAATTGGATTCTAGAAGCAATGGTTGCATTCAGAACGCACGCGCAGTCGATGAGCTCGCAAAAAAGTTTTTTTTTTTTTCTGGTTTTGGCTGCATACACTCTGCCAAATAGGTAAAGTTACATATATCTCCAACTTTATTCTGTCGTGATCAGAAGTCCGTACGGTTCTTAAGTAGCACTGCCGAGAAACCAACATAATACATACTATACAAGATATACTCACCATCAGAACAGAAACTTTAGGACATATCGACTTTGTTGCAGTATTACTGCGGCCATGTGTGTGACATACGTTTATTAACTTGGGGTTAAAGCGATCAATTTATACACACCTTAATAGCAATAATTTCCTGCATATTTTCACAGGTCCCCATATATATAGATCAAATAGCGAAGGATTGTGTTTGGACACAGTGAGGCAATTGCATAGAACACCGTCTTGGGTCAAGATTTAGCCCATAATTGAAGATGTTCAAATTTTTACTTCTTCTACTGCCTTTTTTCCTTCATGTCCATTCTTTCTCTGATGAGATGTTTGATACATTGAAATATGTGTCATATCTCACTAACAGCGTTTACTGCGTGAATACTTTAATACTCACTGACCCTTTTCATGACGGTAAGTGGTACATGGAACAACAGGGACTCAACGTAGTTAAAGTTTTTGATCCGGACATGACCCGCGGGCAGTTTTCCTGTTATAGCATGATAGCAATAAATGACACGGCTAAGCAGATTTCGATCATATTTAGAGGGTCGGTAACAATTCAAGATTGGATTGTGGATTTCATTTTTCCTGGGGTTCCATACCAGCCACTTAGTGGCGCTGGAAAGTGTACGGGAGATTGCTTTGTACACTCGGGCGTATATGAGCAATTTAAGTTGGCGTACAACGATATCTATTCCGCGTTTAAGCCAGTACATGATGCTCATCCAGACTATGAGGTAATTATAACTGGCCATTCTCTAGGCGGGGGATACGCGTACTTGATGGCAATTGAGCTGCAATTGTTGGGATACAAACCACTTGTGGTTACATATGGAGGGATGAGGATTGGCGGCGCCGACGTTAACAAGTGGATCGATGGTCTCTTCAACTCTGAAGAAGTTGCGAAGAGGGTCAGAAACAATGAGAGTCCAAGAAATGCATTCTACAGAGTAGTTCAGGAGTTTGATATTGTACCACTTGTCCCACCAGGTCCTGCATATACACATGCCGGTGTGCAATTTACAATCAGAGATGACTCTTCATTCTGGGCTCCAAAATCTGCTGTCACGTTTGAAGGAGCAAACCCTCCTCTCAGGGAAATAATAACCAATATCTTACTCTCGGGAAGGATGTTAGACTTATTACGTGCGGGTTCTCATGTAAAGTATTTCAGACGCCTGGCAATCCCTTGCTTCCAAGATAGCGTCAGCATTGATGGCACTGGCCGTTGAATTTTTTTATATGTAAGTTTATGGCAAAAATCTGTTTCAACTCATAGTATATGTATGGAACATCTGCGCAGATCGTGCATGTGTATTTTTCACGGCCATTGTGCTTGTCGCTCTCTACGAGAATTAGCCAGGAAGTTTTAAAGTAAGGCACGTGATGCTAAAATACCGTGGCTATTATGCTGCCATTTAGAACAGGTTTACTTAAACAAAAGCCCATACCTCATCTCAAGATGACTGCAAGAGCTAGCGCCAAATTTGCTGACTACCTGTGCGATTTTAGCAGTTTTACAAATCACCATTTTTAATTACGTACAGACACATAGTTGCAGCCACCTATTATATTACTCATGGGCTAGACATCTCTGAGTACTCAGAACAATTCCCAGTTGCAAAACAGGACTATAAAGTTACAAATTTGGGATTGGCGTTTATTTCTCGAAGATATTAGGCACATTCAAAGACAGTGAACGAATGTGGTAAAAATCTTCAATCCGGGTTTCCTTTGCGGCCAATTATCTTTCAAAAATTATCGCAGCAGGCAACACTTTTCTAGAAGATCGGGAAAATACTAAGAGGGCGACAACATTTTAGACTGAATTATAAATTTATTATACATCACTGTTTCTTATAGGAGTCAGATCGCAGGACTGGGAAATTCCAGCAGAAATGCTTTGACTATAACTGTATACTAGTTCCAACTATTGTCTAACAATAAATGTTCTGGTTTCGAGAAACCTTCGATGGAGCCAAGCCACACATCAATGATTAGCCTCAGAGGTCGTGAACAACGAAATTTTTTTAAGCTACTCCGTAAGCTATTGTAATTCACTTCTTTTGTCCCGGTTCCTCCCCTGCTAGTCGACAACAAAATTATTTACAGTTGGTGATTAGGTGTATGGCCATACACAGTAATATTATGTTCAATATATCAGAACATATATAAAGCTGGTCTAAAACCCATTTGCAAGCAGGACGCAACCAATGGTACTAGTATTGAATATTTTGTTTTTTACAACCATTTCTAGGCTGTGTTACGCTGTTATGGGGTATATTACATAATATACTAATAAGGCAAGCTGTCCCCCTTTTTTGCAGCACAATATTGTCTCCATGCGGGGAAATAGATCAGAACTAGAATGATATTCCTATTGTTTAAAGTTTTTGGCCGAAGTTCAAAGCTTGATCAGATATACGCGCGGAAGCTGTAAGCGCAATAACCATGGGGTTTATTGCATTATCATAATAAAGAAGCATATTAACAAATGAAATGATATCCGGCTAGTCTTTAAAAGAGCCTAATCCAAGATTTACATTTTTTATTCATCTAGTACTTATCTAGTTATATTACCCTTGGTTGGGGAGAGAAGGTTTGAATTAGTGTAAACTGTTGCTTTTCTCAGATAGTATGTGTCACCGCATAATATTATTTTAAATGGATTAAATGCAATCAAGTGCTTTAGTTACAGTAATTCCGGGTGTGTATCAGCCAATATGCCATATAGTAGAATATATGGCTCGAAACAGGTGTTACGCGCCTAATCTTGGTTTTGAGCCATATTCCTGTTGTGATTTATTTGGAGCGCATTAATTCCTTTATATGCGCCTACGCAAATACCGTGCTGAACCACTAATCAAAGCGGGGGATTGGAGACAGCTTTAAGAAAGAACTTCAACTGATTTTCTTGTAAGATTCGGGAAAACAGGGCCTAGGCTATGAAAAACAGCAATTTGATAGCTGGAATTTCTGATAACCGTGAAAATTTGCAGCATACTATTGTAAAAATAAAATGGCCTACAACGGCTTAAGGGATGCCCCAATATATCAATTTGGAAGGGGATTTGTTGAATGTATCTAAACTCAGTAAGCGTAGTTACGAAGGGACACGTGCTCTCATGAAGGATAAAGAATTGATCTCTTTCTATACTCATATCCAAAAAAACAAACAAAGAAAAACAAACTGTTCACTCCGATTAAGCTGGAGGTTTTAATCACAGCAGTATGTCTTGTATATAACACATATCTACCGGGTGAGATTTTAACTCAATTCAAAGCAACCAAGGCAAAAAAGTTTACAATATAGTTCTGAGGCGCGCATAACTGGGATGAAAACTCGGATCTCGAAGGCCCCTACTAATAACATTAATATCTTCCGCGTACTGTTATAACGAAGCCATACTTGATTGGCTAAGATATGACGCCTATCTCAGCAATTCTATATTTTGCGTGGAAAAACAGTTTGTCCTAGATCCCTTTCATACAGGTCAATATTTTATGCAGAGACAGGGGCTGGACGTTGTAAAGGTCTTTCATCCAGATATGCTAAGAGGCGAAATTTCATGCACGAGTATGATCACAAAAAATGACACAGCCAAACAAATTGCCATTATTTTTAGAGGATCTACAGTGATACAGGATTGGATTATCGATGTTCTATCCACCCCTATTCCATTCATTCTCGCTCCTACCCCCTATCAGCCCGTCAGTGGAGCTGCAAAGTGCCCAGGGAACTGTCTCACGCACACTGGCGTCTACGATCAATTTAAAAAAGCATTTAAGGATATTTATGCTGTTTTTAAGCCGCTAAAAGACACACATCCGGATTATGAGGTGATAGTTACTGGTCTTTCCTTAGGTGGCGGCTATGCTCACTTTATGGGTATTGAGTTGCAACTTCTGGGCTACAAGCCTCATGTTTGCGCCTTTGGATCATTGCGTATAGGCAATAAGGACTTTAACGATTGGGTGGATGATATATTTCAGTCGGAAGACGTATCGAGAAGAATCAGAAATAATGAGATGCCCAGGAACGCATTTTATGTGGTTATGCAGGAATGGGACATTGTATCCATGATACCAGCGGGGCCAACATTCACTCGTTCTGGAGTCGAATTCAAAATCAGAAATGATGAAACGTTTTTCCCCGAAAAGAAGGATATCACATTTGAAGGGGCTAAGCAGCCTTTGAAGGATTTTTTCTCTGAATATGTACTCTCAGGAAGACTCTTGGATGTTCTTCGTACCATTGTGCATCTCAATTATTTCAGACGCCAGGGGTGGCCCTGCTTGCCTGATAGTTCATCTCTGGATGGAAGATGGCATTGACAAGGGATCCTTGGAACTATTAAATATGCTTCCTACGACCACAAAGCAACCAATATGACAGCTTATGTCGACAAGAAGTACGTCATAATAAGAGCTGTAACGCTTTGCTGGTATTATGTACAATATTTTGTTAAAAGCTATTCCGAATGTTGATATTGCTTGAAATCGAATAGTTTTATAATTATGCCAAAATCAAAAGACAGGTTCAACGGGATAACTACAAAGTTGTAACATCTCTAACTAGGAATATCCACAAGTCCGGGTGTAAGTTTGGCTTTATTTAGTACTTCCTAAAATTTTCTAGGTGCAATGTCTGTTTTAAAGTAGTTACTAAATAAGTGTGATTTTATTAGGACGACTATGTCGTTTGCAGCATGCCATTATGTGAATTCGTAAATTGGGGAACTAGAAACACAAATTGAGAGTTTTATACCCTAGTAGAAAGCTTTGAGGATATTTTGCTCCAATAAAAGCCAAAATGGCAGCCACGATGCTGTATTTTTTTGAAAACGTCCATACACCGCCGCCATATTAATACAGCCTAGTATTTTCTATACAGAAAATAAGTCAATAAAATATCTATGCGGATCTGAGGGAGTGTTTAATTCCATATCAATATCGGCCAATTTTGGTATGTATATGTTGGGGTAAACTCATAGCAATATCTTACTGCATCTTACAACTACAGGGATCTATTTTCTATAGACTATATAGCTTCCTTCTTATACCGTATTGATTTGGGCTTTGGATTCCCTTCCTCCCACACGGGACTCCTCACCAGAAGTTTAATCCATAACCATGTGGTTCTCGGTGTGGGCGTTAGTGGTATTTTTTACCACTCCAATATACTGTTATTCCGATGAGATGTTTAGGACGTTGGAGTACGATTCATATCTTTCAAATACTATATACTGCGTGGAAAAACTGTTCCTCTCGGACCCATTCCATAACGGCCAGTATTATATGGAAAAACAGGGCTTAGATCTTGTGAAGGTTTTCCACACGGATATTCTACGCGGTCAAATATCCTGCACCAGTATGATTGCAGTCAACCACACAGCTAAGCAAATTTCAATAATATACAGGGGATCTGTCACTGTTTTTGACTGGATTGTAGACTTTTCTTTTCCTCCTGTTCCATATGAGCCCGCTAGTGGTGCAGGAAAGTGCCCGGGTAATTGTCTTGTCCATATTGCGGTCTACGATCAATTTAAACTGACATTTCATGAGGTTTATTCGGAATTTAAGTCAGTATATGATGCACATCCCGACTACGAGGTCATAGTCACTGGACTTTCGCTTGGTGGTGGCTATGCTTATTTGATGGGTATTGAGATGCAATTAATGGGCTACAAACCGCGTGTTACCACATTTGGAGGAATGAGAGTGGGCAACAAAGAGATGAACAAGTGGGTTGACGAGCTCTTCCAGTCGGAAGAAATTGCGAAGAGAGTCAATAACAATGAGACCCCTCATAATGCGTTCTACAGGGTGGTCCAGGCATTTGACATTGTGCCCCTTGTACCACCAGGGCCCATTTTTAATCAAGCTGGTGTGCAGTTTACAATCAGGGATGACGGCACTTTTCATCCAGCAAAAGAGGCGGTAACATTTGAGGGCGCCAAGCCGCACCTAAAGGAGATTATATCGGATATCCTACTAAATGGGAGATTTCTAGACCTATTGCGCGTTCCAGTGCACGTGAACTATTTGAGACGTATGGGACCGCCTTGTTTACCTGATTCACAAAGCCTTGACGGAAGGTAGCCGTATCTGTAGAAAAAAGGCGATAAAATGCGCATTCCTCCATACAATATCTAGCTTCCTTATTATATTTTCTATGTGAAATTCTCAAATAATCTTCTACTTGAATGTGCAAATTTTTTATACCTTACATGGGGAGCGTCGGACATTGTAGACTATATCACTTCTGCTGCATCGCTACGGAGAGTCGAATAAAGGAAATTACACAGTAAGGCCAATAAGTAATAATCGGCAAGTTCTAGTTGCTTCAAGCCTTTATAGGGAGAGCTTGATGGCTGAAGACTCAATCGTACGATTTAAATGTTTTCTTGACTCAACTAATTTGTTTAACGACAAGTTAACTGATATAATCAAACCATTTCTCTTGAAAACTGGCTCGCTTGATTTGAAGTTACACATATTAAGGTAATAAATAGCTCATAGGAATGACTATGAAACATAACTTGTACTTAAAGCAAGCAAGTAATTACACTGCTCGTCAAGCAGCCTCATAACTATACTATAACGTACAGATTTGAGATTTAGACAAAACACTTCATATAACTATATCGGTCTTATCATAAAAGAAGTTGAAAATAATACTTTAGATGACTGATATTCCCATCCAGCTTATTCTTAACCTCAAAAGCCAATCCGGAACGCTGACGGAATGTCTGCAGCCACTTTGGTGAAGTTCAGCTGCGCTGCAGTTTAGCAAGATCCAACCTCTTGAAACCCCCCATGTCCCTACAGTTCTCTTGATGGACCGCCATTAAACGTTGCGCTTCAAGTGGATCCGCAACTTCTTCGGGCTCTTCCCAAGCAAGATAATCATTTGTATAATTAGCCACATATCCGGGAGGTAGCACACCCAGTCGTTTTCCGTAACCGGTCACCTTGCGCCAGTCCCTGTGGACGTTGTACAAACAGGAAGAGAAATACGCGTAACAGCGCTGATACTGCTTGTAGGAAAGCTCGTTGTTCAACTGTGGTTTGAGCACCAGGTACTCTCTCCACGCTTGCTCAGGTTCGTTCAAAACAAACTCCGTGGACCTCTTGACTGCACGGAGGAAAGAACGGACCTTGTCAGGATTAGCCGCCAAAAATTCATCATTGCATATGTATAGAATAGTGCAGAAGCAGCAACAGCCCAAACATGCCAGTTGGTCAATGCGCATCATCCGCGCGTCCTCTACAGACCGACCAGAGGTTCTGCAATACTCCTCTAGCTCCACCTGCTGCATGCACTCAATACCAATCCCAGCGTCAATTTTACCCTGGATGATATGCTTGGCGACATTCATACCACACCGGACTGCTTTATAGTCTTCGGGGGACATACCATGGTACTTGGTCAGCTCATCTAGTTGGATCTTACCGAACTCACCGACATATCCGACACGCTTCCCCTTGAGAGAGCTGAAAGTATCTGTGACTCCGTTGCCACGCAGGTACAGAACCCCGGTGAACGGCTCATCCAGCAGCGATGCAACAGAAGTGACCGGGAAACCACGTGCCTTAGCGGCCAGCGTATGGATCATCGCCTTTAGGCCCATGTCAACCTTGCCCGCACCGATCAACTCCGTCACGTCGGACGGGTTCGTGGGCTCGAGCAGCGCAATGTCCACACCCTCCTGCTGAAAGTAGCCCTTGGACTGGGCTAGAAAAATCGCAATGTGGTATGGCGCAGGCTGCCAATTCAATAGGAATGAAACTTTGCTAGACATCTTCGGTGCAGTCTCCGCAGCTACACCCCATTGCATCCAGGCTCATCAGCCGCTTTATATACCGCTGGGCCAAAGATGATTGAATACGGTTCGCAGACGGCTACTGGAATACCCGTCGCGCCACAAGCCCGCCACTGGATGCCATGCGCCAATGCGGAAGCCTCCTATGTGACATGTACTAACAGAGCAGCTTCCTTATGCACTTATCGAGCCAAAACCAACATCTGCGGAATCACACTTGACGGAATCCGGCCCCATGCGCAGCTGCTGGAAACACAAATCCAGCAACTAATAGGGCTCAGTGGTATAACGGCCCATCGCTCTCTCAACGCCAGGTCCCTCTCTGGGGAAAACATGTGATCACGTGCTACATATTCAACCCCCGTCTTACCTCATAGCTGCGCATGTCCAGCCTGAGCTGTTCGGAGCCTTCCGTCTTCCGGAGAATCTGAGTGCGTGCTTTAAAGTTCCCCTTCTCCTCGACCAATGGTATCGTCCATTTTACTTCGTTGCTTTTTAAATTTCGTGCATTGTGTTATAGAGGCAGCCTGTAGACTACATGCCTTCGATCTGGCTAATGTCCTTGCAGTATACGGGTCGCCATCGGCATGAAAATTTTTGATGTATAAATTGCGAGATTTTTAGTGGGCGGTCAGGTGCGCTACTACCGGCTGTTTTTGAAGTAGACTTAGTGATAGTTCAGCACTTCTCGAGCTTCACAGCTAATATAGATGTCGACATCATATCAAGTTCCTAACTACTCGCTGTCGGACTACGCCAAGTTTGCCTTGGCTGGTGCCATCGGTTGCGGTGCCACGCACTCTGCGATGGTTCCAATCGACGTGGTCAAGACCAGAATCCAGCTCGAGCCTCTTAAGTACAGCAGCGGTATGGTAGGGTCTTTCCGCAAGATCGTCGGTGAGGAGGGTGCCGCCGCGCTGTTGACCGGGTTTGGCCCAACTCTGCTAGGCTACTCTATGCAGGGTGCGTTCAAGTTCGGGGGTTACGAAGTGTTCAAGAAGGCGTTCGTGGACGCTCTAGGCTACGAGACCGCCTGCCAGTACCGTACTCCTATCTACATCGGTTCTGCCGCGATCGCCGAGTTTTTCGCGGACATCGCACTATGTCCGTTGGAGGCCACGAGAATCAGACTTGTCTCGCAGCCTACTTTCGCCAACGGTCTTGTTGGCGGCTTTGCACGTATCCTTAAAGAGGAGGGTATCGGTTCTTTCTACAACGGTTTCACCCCAATTTTGTTCAAGCAGATTCCATACAACATCGCTAAGTTTGTCGTTTTCGAGCACGCCGCGAACGCCTACTTCGGTCTTGCTGGCAGCAAGGAGAACTTGAGCACCACTGCTGCCACTGGTATTAACTTGCTAGCTGGTTTGACTGCTGGTTTAGCTGCTGCTGTGATTTCCCAGCCTGCCGACACTTTGTTGTCCAAGGTCAACAAGACCAAGAAGGCTCCAGGTCAGTCCACCTTCGGCCTATTGATGCAATTGGCCAAGCAGCTAGGTTTCGTCGGTTCTTTTGCCGGCTTGCCTACTCGTCTCGTGATGGTTGGTACCTTGACCTCGTTGCAGTTCGGTATCTACGGCAAGTTGAAGCAGTCCTTGGGCTGCGGTCCTGCCGTTGAGATCGGCAAGGGCCACTAAGCAGATCTTTCAACCGTTCTACCGGTGTGGGCATGCTGCTAGTGATCTGATCAGGCATGCAACTACCCGTTTGAAGAATGAGATAGATTTTGTTCCTTAAGGTGATAATGACTGACGGGTGAGTATTGAGCTTTGCTGCCGAGTCACCATTTTGGTACGAACTGTACATATCTTTTTTACTCACAAACTAAATATTCGAGCTCTACTGTGATTCTCCGACCTGGCTACGGAGGAACTCCATGTGAGTGTTGCCAGTCGGTTTATCAGTTCCCATTCATATAGGCATCTAATTCAGCATCAAGGTCTTCCAGCGTGGGCTGTGGCGGCTTCTCCTTCTTGGTTGCCCGAGCTTTCCCACGTGGCCGACCTGTTTTGAAGCCGGCTTCTTTCTCAACGTGATCTGTAGAGCGGTTTGTCCTTGTACTGTCAGCGAACCTTCCCTGCTGTTCAAAAATTTCCACTGTTATCTTCGCACCATGTAGCTCGAGGCCATTGTAAAGTTCGACGCACTTGTCCAAGATGCTGTGGTCCTCGAACTCAAACACGGCGCTGCGGCTATCCTCGTGATCGTAAAATTTGCTATACAATGGTTTGGGTAGGTCCTTTAAAAGGTCGTCAATCTCATAGTCGCTCACATCAAGGGGAATGTTTAAAAAACGCACTCTCTGATGTGTAGGCGGAGGAGGCCTTGCGTCTCGCCGGTCCCTGAAACGTGAGCGGCGCGAGGGGCCGTACTCTCGCGCCCGATACGTGCTTTCCCCCAGACCCATGCGTGAAGCTAGTCCATTACGTAAGTCTCGACGGCGATATTGCTATAATAACAATGTAATCGTTAATACTCACGCTCAAGTAACCTTGCGGTGGGTCATGTATCACTTACGGTAGTAGTGCGGTGTGTCTTTTTGCCGTTAGTATCCGATGAAGTTTGGTATCGAGGAGAAAAAGATGTTCATACTTTCTCACCAGTACCCTGGTTCAAGTGTTCGTCAACAGACATTGTCCCTTCCAAACTATCCTGTTTGAAGGGCAAAGGCTGTGTGTCAAGAGCGAAGTTTTCACCATTTTTCCGGAAGGCCTCGGGACAGCGATCGAAAGAAATAGGATATATACGTACACCTTTCTTTAAATATCATTTAAAATATCCTGGAATTTCGATATGTGGCCATACTGGCTCTTCAGCTTCCTTATCCATGAGATAGAAGGAGCAAACTGTGCGAAGGTGCCTTCCACAGTACTTAAGTTTCCGTAAGCAACAAGGAGTCTGTATGCGGCCTCCTCGTTCCGCAGGATAAAGGAAGAGGAGCCGTATTTGTTGTTTAGAACCTCTGCAACAATTGCTAGGATGTCATGGTTGTTCTCTTTTACTACCAACACTGAGTAGTTGTATATTAGGGTAGCTATTGCTACGGCCAGTGATGACTGTTGCTTAGGAGGACAAGTTGGGTGGTCTGCATCAATCAACCCAAATATCGAGTTATACATTGGCGCAGACGACATTAGGTTAACGCCCCAGTCTTTGTTTGCAAAGGCGTTGGTCAGTAGACGTATAGTCAGCATGGTAATGATCGGATTTTTCGAATCAAAGCCACTATCGACAAATGCGCTGATCCCATCGGCGCTCGGTAGGTACCGGACCAACAGACGCATCAGATCATATGCAGGAATCTTTGTAGTCCAAGAAGAGTGAATAATATTTGCATTTGCAAAGAGTAACTCGTAGTTCGAGGGAACGTCCAGTAGTGCCGTAGCGATAGCCGCGAGGTCTTTGTCATCAAATCGGTTTTCTGCCGTATTCAGCTTTGTTATGCCTTTAAAAAGGGCATCTGGGTTGAAGCTATCAAGGGAGAGATATACTGTTACGGGCAATATCCGCCTAGCAGGCCCAGATGCTGACTGTCGAGCTCTATCAGAAGGACCCTGCTGCTCCAAAGTTAGCCCTTGGGAATTCTTTAGAATGAACTCCACGACCTGGTTCTTGTAGCTTACCGGTAAGTCATTTTGAGCAATAAACTTATCTGCCGCATCGTATGGATTGTCATTGGCATTCAAAGCTAGTTTCAATGGCGGCGCACCGTCCTGAAT
This sequence comes from Eremothecium gossypii ATCC 10895, assembly GCF_000091025.4. Classification (NCBI taxonomy): domain Eukaryota; kingdom Fungi; phylum Ascomycota; class Saccharomycetes; order Saccharomycetales; family Saccharomycetaceae; genus Eremothecium; species Eremothecium gossypii. The sequence goes on along the minus strand of NC_005786.2, from coordinate 1,497,745 downwards.
GTCCACGTCAAAGACATAGTCGTACATTTTGCCCTGGAACTCGGTCTTCAGATCACTTCCGGAAGAGCCCACAACATCACCAACCTTTGCCCATTGTCCTCCGGAGAATTGATGTGCTTCGATAACGCCAGATGGTGCTTTGACAACAACCACCTGGCCCTCTGACTTACCTGGTGCCTGTATTGTCTCGTAGGGAGAGAGTTTGGACTCATCGAAATCGATCACTTTGGCATTGATCGCAGTTGACGCCACTGCCTCACGCAGTTGCTCTAGTTCCTCAACAGGCGCGACGCGAGCTGGATCCACCGTGAATATTAGAATTTTACCATCACTGCCGCCAACAACAATATCTCCATTGGGCAGGACGTCCAGGCTCCATAGTGATGTTGCGCAGAGCCGGATCACTTGCCGAACGTGCCCCGACATGTCCCACACTCGCACCGTCTTGTCTTCACCACAACTCACAAGCCCACCGTCCGGTAAGTACTTGACGCAGTACACAAAGCTCTCATGGCCATCAAATGTACGCACCGTCTTGCCGTCGAGCGTATGGACCTTAACTGAGCCATCATTCGAGCAGCTAGCGAAGTGGTGGCCGTCTGGCGCCAATGCCAGATGACGCACCACGTCCGTGTGCACATTGTAGGTCGCCAGGTCTCGCGCGCCATCCCACAACTTGATCGTCTTGTCTGCAGACGCCGTTAGAAACCTGTCATACCCCAACGCAAGAGCGTGCCACACAGTAGCGTTATGTCCACTCAGTGCGCGTTCCTCCGTGCCTTCGCGCCACACCCTCGCAGTCTGGTCCCAACTACTGCTCACCAATTGCCCATCGCGAGCTTCTAGCGCGCAGACGTTACCACTGTGCCCGGCCAGTAGATAGCTCGCATCTTGTACTTCTAACACCAGCGGAGATACTGCGCCAATCACTGCCTCTTGGCCCCCGAAGAAGACCAGTTGTTCATTCTCTTCGTAGCATACTGCGTTGACGTACCTTTCTGTTGAGTGCAGAATGGCCCCTGACCATAATCGGGAATCTGAAGTGTCTCGCGTCCATACACGAACCGTTCCGTCGCGCGAACCACTCGCTATCTGAGTGTCACTTATTGCCACGACACTTTTCACATCCATACTATGCCCGAGCAACGAGCTGCTTAGCTCGTACATCTTACAGCCCACAGCCATCAACACTAGTTTACTTACGCTACCTCGCCACCCAATAAGAGATCTTTTCTGCCTGGCGCGCCTCTTTTGAACATTAAATCAGCCACCCTTTGCCTAGAATGCCCAGCTTGTCCGCGCGGCGCAAATGGATTTGATACCAAGCTGGCCTATTTCTTAGTGATGTATAAACGCGTAGCCTAATACTGGATTCCACAGACTCAAACACCAGCTACCAAGTGACAGACCTCATGCCGGGACCGCTTTTGTACACCAGAGTGGGCGACAGCCTGCTTTTCAAGCCATCTACTACTTCCCAGAGTGAAGCGGTGTTGTCTATCTCGCATCACGATTCGGGCGTGACACTCGTAGACCCCAGCAACTTCCCTAAAGATGGAGAAACTCGCAAGATCGCAGGCCTGATCGGGATATTACATTTGCGCAATAGTCGCGTGGTGCTAACGGCGGACCGCGTGGAGGTGGTGGGAAACCTGGGTGCCCATTCTCTTTTCAAAGTGACGGCGCACTCTTTGGTGCTGGTCAACACCAGTATCCGGCCATCTGCAGAGGACAACCAGTATCTTGCGCTACTGCGCGACCACCTCGCGAAGGCAACGCTGTACTATTCGTACACGTATGACTTGACGCACTCTGTGCAGCGCAACGAAGGGTTGGGGCCAGCCTCGTGGCGCACTGCAGACACGCGGTTCTTCTGGAACTACTATGCCACAGAGCCGCTGCGAAACCTGGCGGAGGAAAACGCTCTGGCGAACGAGTTCGTTCTGCCGCTAATCTACGGCTACGTCAAAGTGGTAGACACTGTGTTGCAGAGTACGCCAGTTAGTGTGGGTCTGATCACGCGCCGGAGCAGATTCAGGGCGGGTACAAGATACTTCAGGCGCGGTGCTGATGCGGACGGGAATGTTGCGAACTTCAACGAGACGGAGCAGGTACTGCTGGTGCCCCAGCGCGACTCTGGCCGTACACACTGGATCTCGTTCCTGCAGACCAGAGGCTCCGTGCCAGTCTACTGGGCGGAAGTCAACAACCTGAAGTACAAGCCTGATCTGATGTTGAGCGACACGGGTTCTCTAGATGCCTGCGCCAAGCACTTTTCAGAGCAGAAGAAGCTGTACGGCGATAACTACCTGGTGAACCTGGTAAACCAGAAGGGCTATGAGTTGCCGGTCAAGGAATCCTACGAGAGTTCTGTCGCAACGCTGAATGACCCGCACTTGCACTACGTCTACTTTGACTTCCATCATGAGTGCCGCAAAATGCAGTGGCATCGGATCAACGTGCTAGTCGAGCAACTACGGCAGATGGGACTGGACAGCATGGATGTATTCCACAAGGTTACGAGTGCAGAAGGTGACACGGAAACTGTTGTTTCCAAGCAGAAGTCCGTCGTCCGTACCAACTGCATGGACTGCCTGGACAGAACGAACGTCGTGCAATCAGTATTGGCGGGGTGGGTGCTCCAGCAGCAATTGGAGAACGCCTCGGTACTCCCTGCAGGTGTTTCATGGAAGGAGGACTCCACACTGCTCAATGAGTTCCAAAACTTTTGGGCTGATAACGCGGATGCCATCAGCAAGGCTTATTCTGGAACTGGCGCGCTGAAGACAGACTTCACACGTACCGGCAAGCGCACCTACATGGGGGCTTTCCAAGATTTCGTCAATTCTGTGTCTCGGTACTATCAGAACAACTGCACCGACGGACCAAGGCAAGACAGTTATGATTTGTTCTTAGGAAACTTCAGGCCCTACCACACTTCTGTACCCTCTCCGTTCATTGACAAGAGACCTCTATTTATCCAGCTCTTGCCAACTATCATCTATGCTGCGCTGACCGTGATAGCCGCCACGGTTTTCTTCCCAAAGGGTCATTTCTTGAACCGCAAGAACCTACAGTTTTTCATTGGCTCATCATTGGTAGCACTATTCGCCCTTCGTGTCATTTTCATTAACGGAATGCAGTACGTCAACTGGCCGAAACTGACCGATCTTGGATTCGTCGTTGCTGTGCAGACCCACAACAAAGAACAGGTATTCAAAGGAATTCAATACAGACCAAGTTCACACTTTGTTAAACCTCCTCTACTGAAGCGCGACTAGTCGCTTGTCGCTTTTTGCTATCACACCTGATGGTACGGTTTATTCACTATAAGTGGTATTCATATTTTATATAACTTTCACTGAACTAGTCTCTGAACAAATTCGCCGACGTTGTCTGCTCTCATCAGGGCCTCTCCAACCAGCAGGCCTTGCACGCCCTCCTCGCGATAGCGGGCCGCATCCTGTGGCCCACTAATCCCGGAAAGTGCCAACAGCAGCGTGCCGGCCGGGACGTGGTGAACAAGACTGCTGGTGGTATCAAGGTCGACCGAGAAGGAGTTCAGGTCGCGATTGTTAACGCCAATAACGCGCGGCTTTAGCATCAAGGCACGATCGAGCTCCTCGCGATTGCTGACCTCCACAAGCGGCTCTAACCCCATCTCCTGTGTGGCATAAAGATACAGGTCCTCGAGCTGCGGCTGCGTCAACATCTTTACAATCAAGAGCACACTGTCAGCGCCCGCAAGCCGCGCCTCCAAGATCTGGTAACGACTAAATAAGAAGTCCTTACGCAGCAACGCCGGCCGCGTCTCGGCAGTGTAGTGTCTCTCAAGTGCGCGTCTGGCACTAGTTAGGTCTTGCAGGTTGCCTTTGAACCAGTGCGGCTCGGTAAGCACCGAGATGGCGGAAACTCCCGCCTCCGCATATGCAAGCGCCTGTTCTGCTGCAAGCGCCTCGCTAATATTGCCACGCGACGGAGACGCACGTTTTATCTCGGCTACCACAGCCAGCCGCGGGGCGTCCCGCGCCAGCCGCTCATGGAAGTCCACCACGCCCGGCAGAACCCCCAATCGAAAGCTCGCCTCCAGGTCCGCCATACCAGTTCCCGGCATAGCCATCTGCGCTGCCACGTCCTCCTGTCGTTGAGCGTATATCTCGCTCAGCACAGAGCCCGCGCCTGCCCGCAGCTGGAGCTTGTCGTTCTCAGCCCACGTACCGCCTTCCAGCGCTAGCATGTTGCGCACCATTAGCTGCCCGTGGTCCGTCAGAATCGACTCCGGGTGGAACTGCACACCCTCCACGGTGTACTTGCGGTGCCGCACGCCCATAACCACGCCTGTCTCCGTGCGCGCCGTCACCTCCAGCTCCGCCGGCAACGTTGACGCCAGTCCAGCCAGCGAGTGGTACCGTGTCACTGCCACGGCCTGGGGTACCCCCTGGAAGAGCCCGCGCCCGTCGTGACGCAGCTCCGACGTCTTGCCGTGCACGATCTCTCCCGCGCTCTCCACGCGCCCGCCGAACGCCTCGTAAATGCACTGCTGCCCCATACACACCCCCACAACCGGTACTCGGCCCGCAAAGTGACGTATACACTCCTGCGAAATGCCTGCGTCGCGCGCAGGGTGGCCCGGCCCAGGCGAGATAACCACCACATCCGGTTCCAGCTCGGCTACCTCCGCCACGCTGATCTTGTCATTCCTGTGTACCTCCACGGCAGCGCCGCTGCGGCACAGGTACTCGTACAGGTTCCACGTGAACGAGTCGTAGTTGTCAATCAACACCACGCGCTTGCCCATCCTTGTCCGCCCGTCGCTGCCGCGCCGCGTTCCGCACCTACATATATACACAACGGTGACTCACCGCCCGCCGAACGGCCGAAGTAAGTCCTACGTCGCCGCCGCGCCGCCACCGCGCGACCGCCTCCACGCCGCCACTGCCGCGCTGCCGCCAACGCCTGCCGGCCTTCGACGAGCAGCCGAACAGCTAGCTGTACAAAAAGAGAAAAAATTGACGCGAGCGGTTGAATTTAAGCGAACGAAATCCAAGTTACACGCTATTCACATTACCGCCCCCCTACCCTTAGTGAACAGGTTAGTCCACAAGGCGAGTTTACAGAGCCGAGTAGCCGCAGAGAAGCGCATAAGACGCAAACAGCATGTCCAGTATCATCGAGGCCTCAGCCGCGCTCAGGAAGAGAAAGCACCTGAAGAGGGGCATTCAGTTCACCCTTATGGTGGTCGGGCAGTCCGGTTCAGGAAGATCGACGTTCATCAACACGTTGTGCGGGCAGGAAGTGGTGGAGACGTCGACGACCGTGATGCTGCCCAACGACGACGCGACGCAGATTGATGTGCAGCTGCGCGAGGAAACGGTGGAGCTGGAGGACGACGAGGGCGTCAAGATCCAGTTGACTATTATCGACACGCCGGGGTTCGGGGACTCGTTGGACAACTCCCCGTCCTTCAACATGATCTCGGATTACATAAGGCACCAGTACGACGAAATCCTTTTGGAGGAGAGTCGGGTGCGGCGGAACCCGCGGTTCAAGGACGGGCGCGTGCACTGCTGTCTCTACCTCATCAATCCTACCGGGCACGGGCTTAAGGAAATCGACGTGGAGTTCATGAGGCAGCTCGGCCCGCTTGTGAACGTGATTCCGGTGATCAGTAAGTCGGACTCGTTGACCCCGGATGAGTTAAAGCTCAACAAGAAGCTAATCATGGAGGATATTGACTACTACAACCTTCCGATCTATAGTTTTCCGTTTGACCAGGACGTGGTGAGCGATGAGGACTACGAGACGAACACGTACTTGCGCTCGCTACTTCCTTTCTCGATCATTGGCTCCAATGAGACCTTCGAGACGGCTGAAGGTGGCGTTATACACGGACGCCGGTATCCTTGGGGGACCATAGATGTGGAGGACCCGGTGGTATCGGACTTCTGTGTTCTTCGGAATGCACTTTTGATTTCGCACTTGAACGACTTGAAGGACTACACCCATGAACTACTCTACGAACGCTACAGAACAGAGGCATTGTCTGGTGATATGCTGACTGCCAGCAGTGTCTCGTCAAAGCTGATGAACAATGGGTCTACGGAATTTATCAGCTCACCAGCTCTTTCCGGGACTGGCTCAGATTCAGCACGCGTGAGCGGCCAGGAGGCGGAGTCGCGCAACAGCACGAAGCAGTCTTCTAACCAAGATACATACTTGGCACGGGAAGAGCAGATCAGGCTAGAGGAAAAGAGATTGAAGGCATTTGAAGAGCGTGTTCAGCAGGAATTGCTATCGAAGAGGCAAGAGTTATTACGGAGAGAGCAAGAATTAAGAGAGATCGAGGAACGTCTGGAAAAAGAAGCCAAAACCAAGCAGGAAATTGAGGATTAAAATTCATTGATGTGACCTTTTACACGAAGCAAGAAAAGAATGGCTGAAACATGTGAGCATCATACGCTAGTTAATTAACATGACATATTGCGCGAAGGTATCGTGATATGTTCCAGTAAAAAATATTAACGTACCCATAATTCATTTATACATATGCTAAGTAGGCAACCGATAATACCACATGCAAGCAGCGAGAGGGACAGCGATTCCTCGAGGTGATTCCACAATCATATTGATTTACTTCATCAAGACTCGCCTCGAGAAAGACACGGTTACGTAAAGTCAGAAATTAGAAAGGGAAAAAAAAAAAGCTGAGCTAGTGTTAGTCTTCCAGGATGCCTAAGTACAGCCGCCGGCTAAAACGAAACCCAATATTGTATCACATAATTGGTATTCTGGAGTTTGGGCCTAGTAGGGATTCTACGTAATTCACCATCCGTAACATGCGTTGACCATGTACCGATTTTCAGAGAATGCTGGTGCTGGTACAATAACAGCTAGACATGAGTAGACCAGACCGTATGCGAAAGCGCCTTAAATGGGACGACATTCGTTTACTTCAGTAAAATCGTCGTCCATCGGGGTTTAGAGATGCAATTAGAACCAAATTCTTAATAAGCAGGATTCTATGCTGATTCAAGCGCTGTAAACACCTATTATATCAGTCTTGCAGGTTATAGCTATTCTGAATTCGCGCATTAATTAAGATGTTTTTGGGACGTTGGAGAACTCAAATGTAACTGTTGTGTACGCATTCCAGCTTCTTTGGCTGGACCATTGACACAGGGGCATGCATGTACTTCAGGTAATGGGTTACGTCACATGAAGCACTTTTCGCTAGGGGCATAAAAGCATATATTCAACAGTGGAAAAACAGTATGAGTTTTCCTTCGTAAAACTGCATCATTCTTTTGTACAATTTGCCGCCGAGCAATGGGCATGCGCCAAAAATAAAACTAGCAGCACTAAAAGTAATTGCCCCTGGTTGAGTTGACTATTTGCGAGCGCTTCATGGGCAGTATTTCCATTATCCGACCCCTTTGTTTCCTCGGAATCATCAGAAGCTTCAGTTTAAAGAAGGAACGGCAGTGCCCGAAGTGCCAAGATCAGATATTGTCCTAAAACAGTTTCTTGTATACGCTCTACTAGTAAAAGCAATTTCCATCGGTCAGAATTCGCAGTACCCCAGTGCTCGAAGCACTTTCCCCAGTCTTATACTTCGTATGCTATGCAGTGTGTGCTCTTAATATCATAGCACATAGTAACCTGGAACTGCGATCGATCTCCACCCCCACTATACCAACTAGGGAGTAGGGCTGAGATTTTGATGTTGCGTTAAGGCACAACTGCCAAAATTCATCTTAACTCAAGCTAAAATAACTACTCTTATTAGCGTGCCTAGCTGATTTGGGGTCTACTTCCTGCTTATATACTTTGGCTTAAATCAGGTTTGCATATCTACCGCCAAACTTTGTCTTCACATATTCATTACAATAGTATTCTGCAACGATAGATTCGGAAATTGGTTACCCATCTGGGCTGGTTGCTGAAATTCACTGCTAGACGGTAAACCATTTTCTTTTCAGTAACTTAGTTCTTTTTTGATGATGTTTTTTAGTTTATAACGATAGTCATCTTTTTCGGAGGGGGGTGGGTTTTATACACGTACAAGGCGGTTGCAAATTAACGCTATTTCGTTGATTCAACTATTCCCCTGCATTTCCTGAATAACACACATAAGGTGGAATTTGTAGTTAGAGCCTGGGAGGCAAACCGCATAGCTATATATTTACGCTTTCAGAAGTGTTCATTGGAAAGTTGGAGTAGCAGCAATGCTAAAATTTTACTAAAATTATTGTTATTTGGGCTCTCGAAGTGAAAAGTCACTCATTTCCTGTAGTATATATTTGGGCTACCTTGGATAAAACAGGCATGGGTATAATCTGCAGGATAAATTTTTTCATATACTTCCGTTGAGGTTTTCGGTAAGAACCGGCTCCGCTTTCCGAGTCCCTTAATTACTCTGGATTAGTTTTTCTGAGTCCCGTTTCTATAATTCCGACCTTGCCGTTACCGAGTTTGCCGAGGACTACTTTTTACCGGCGGCTATTAGTATTTAGCGTGCGACATATAGAATCCACCGCATAAATATAAGCAAGCTATATGCATAAATTTTGCCTGTGGATCCCGAATTTTCCCCTACGCTTTTAGAAGTCCGTAAATGAAAAAAATAGCACAAAAACTTTTCTCGTTTAACTAACGGCTGTTAGATTGATGGCGGGCCTTAAAGTACACGCTAATTAATCAGTCCTGGAAATATGTTTGATTTTGGTTTCGGTACTTCATTTATGAATAGTGGACTATATTCCAGAGTTAATTACCTCGAGTCAACTCTTGGAAAATATTCTAGCGTCAGAGTTGATTACTTAATGATTTCCTTCGAGCTAGTTTGAAAACCGAGGAAGAGAAAGCCAGAAATTCATAACGACGGATTAAATTAGTGTATTTTAAATTCCTGAAGTTCTTGAATGTCAAGTCTCAGCCCTATAGACCAGCCTCCTATTCGAAGGTGTCCATTATTCTAGATCTAAAGACGGCTATTTCTTGGACCTAAAACGTAGCATCTACTGTATGCCTGGATCTGCAAAATAGAAATTCAAGGAAAACTAAAGTAAATATAATTTTCAAGTGGTAGTTCGTATAGTTTAGTGAGCAAAACGAAAATTGAGTCTTTTGTTTCCCAAGTCAGTCGTCGTATGGATATAATTCCTTCTTTCATCCTCGGACATTGCATCCCATATTTTGTCACGGCTTTTATTACGCCATATATAATATAACTTCGTAGAGATAATCACTGGAATATTTGCAATTATTATCCAAAATAGAATGCTATTGCCTCTGTGATACAATGGAGCATCATCCGCCCTGTAGATTTGAGTCGCAGCAATTATTCCGGTCCTGTAGAACATTTGGAATGTTGCACATGCTACTGTTCGTGTTTTAATCGAATTTGCGTTCTTCGAGACCCAGCCTACACATATCGGGTTAGTAAATGGTGCAGCCAATAGGACAATCATAATGGCATACGTTCCCCAGGCATTAACAAAGGTCCCAGGCCACCACCTCAGCATCCCTAATAATACTGCTTTCCAAACGCAGGGTATTAGTCCCACAAGAGCCCTTTCATCAATTATTTGCGCAAACTTCGTGATTACAAGGACCCCTATAGAGTAAGAGGCGCTATTCGGTAAAGCCATCAATTGCACATTTAGCCGTGAGAATCCAGCATTCCTTAGCGTCAATAGCAGATAAGGTGATACAGTTGCTTCAGTAATATACTGTATCAAGCCAATTAAGTATACGGGCCATAGATCGTAGTCTCGCAAAGTATTCAAAAAAGCACCCAGCGAGAGACCTTGTCTATTATGCATATCGCCTTTGCTAGGATCATCACGAAGTACTCTATTCACTGCTATTAGCATTTCAGATTCGCTGAACCATCCCTTTCGGTAGAGCTTGTTCTTAGTCTGTACTATCGATGGTACAACCAGCATGTAACCAATCATTCCAATACAGAGGGTAATAAGACCCTCTAGTAAAAACATCCATTGCCAGCCCGCAAGGTTGCACAAACCTCTCATCCTGAAAATTCCGAATGCCCCCAGGGAAGTCATCATGTGCGCTGTAGACATTGTTGCAAAGAACAATGAGACACGAACAGCCAACTCGCGGGAAGTATAGAAATATGATAACCAGAGGGTAAGATTCGACATGAAACCACCTTCAAAAAGCCCAATGAACATTCTAGTTATGAAGAAGCCAGTATAGTTTTTCATGGCTGTTTGGGACATGGCGACAACGCTCCAACAAACAACTTGAGATGGAATAACTATATCTAGACCAATACGCTTGGATAAAAGTTGAACTGGAATTTCTGCTAGTAGTACAATTATACTGAACAGCTGGTTACCTAAGTTGTATTGGTTTGTATCCATATTTAGGTCGTCTAGCATATTATCAGCCACTGCTTGACTCAAATTCCCAGAGTCTATCTGAAATGCCCCAAGGAGAATACATGCGACTAGGGCAACATGAATATCTAACTTACGGACTATGCGCCGCTCTTCCTCTTTGGTCCATGTTAGTTTTGGATCAAATGCATGTCTGCACTCATATTTGGCGTCTTCATATACCTTACGGTAGTACTCAGCTACGTTAGGGTCCTCAAAAGGATTATCACCAACTGTACGTTGTTCTTCGGAATCACTCCAGACAGCATTAAACTCCTTTGTAGAGCTCAATTCTTCTTTCTCCACTGTCACTATAGTTTCCTTTCGAGCGGTCACCATCCTTGGTCCTCGACTATAAAGAACCGTAAACCATTAGCAATGTCTCATTAATAAATATAAGCCTTTTATGTATCGAAACAGAGATTCTAGTCTACCATTCATTTCTTCCCAACCACTTAAAATGGTAAATCTTATGCCTTTTGGATCTTAGGATGAGTAGCGCAGCTTGGCGCTAACTACCACTATGCCTAATCTATGTCAATCATAACGGCTGCACTAACCAGCTCTTATTTCAGCTAGGTTACCTCACTGTTTCTTAAGACTTACTGAAACTTTCCAAAGATTATCCTGGGAATTTTTTCGGATGTGCTTCCTCGTTTAACAGGTAAATAATACTCTAGGTATATGATGCAGGATCAGTAACAACGGTTACCGTATTGCTGGATCTGAATCGGCACACTTAGATGCGATTTCTTCTCGAATTAAGTAATATTGAGATAGACCCTGAATACCTTTCAATAAAGTTGACCACCTAATGAATTATGCCTTTATTGGATGTAGCTGTCTAGACTAAAAAGATGGTTCCCTCGCTATAATAGCCCAAAATAGATATGGCCAGGAATGTGGGTGAATACAATTTTTGCATGAGAACTGAGTAAAGTTTAATATTTGCTTCGTCACGTCGGACTTCGGCGACTTTATCAATCTGGCCTTGCGGTATAGAGGATATGCCCACGCCATGATCTGTACCATTATTTTTGTCACTAACTGCCATGCAGTATTCCTGGAGGTGGAGTTACAATCTTGTATTGGCAAGGCTTTATGATATCATGGCGCGCTTCTTCTGTTTCAGAACTTAAAATGAATTTTGAATCAACTGATGAAATTCCGCGTTACCAAAATTTATCCCTAGCAATAGACGGAGTTAACGGTACTCCGTACTTAGTTCCCACAGAAACTGCCAATGTGTGTGAATTATAAAGAGCTGTATGCTTTCTTTTGCGCAACATAGGAACACCTTCAAGCCTAGTTTCCTTTAATCTTTCCCCTCTGATGCACCGACCATGCATGCATCGATGGCTAAGAGCACATATTAACAATGTCATCACGTATTCAGGGCACCACGGAGTACGTGGTGCCTGGCTCCAGTAGCTGAGAGGACAGACGGCCATCCCACCGACAAATCCTCTAACGATCTGAGGAGATCTCAAGTCGTCTGATGCTGAGAGGTGTGGCCACTGCACTCAACTTCACGTGCTCAGGACGTATTCAAACTATAAATCATACATAAGCGAAACCTATTACTTCATTTTTCGAGACTATATACAGGATCCTAAACGATGTTGCTCGATAAGCACAATAAACAGATCTCAGCCCTTGATAGAAGCCTCTTCCTTCTGCTTCGCCAGTTCACTTTCAACACGCTTCCCGTTGCTGTACATAGTGTACACAAGACCACCAGTCATGTACAGGGTGCCTCCAACTAAAGTAAGGACCGTTAAGCGGTGAGCCGCATCGGTAACCTTTACGTACCACGCGTACTTTGACATCGAGAGGTTCGCTACTTCATTGTAGTTTAGTGAAGATTGAACGAATAAGATCAAGTTTTTAACAGGAATAAAGTCATAGAATACGAACAATTTAGAGGACACTTCTCTTAAAGTCGACCACGCCAGGAAGACAGGCCAGTCCACGTTAATGAGGCCTAATAGCCTAGCAGCAAAGACCAGTGACCAACCACAATTGATTGCTCCTTCTTAGTTGTAAAAGAGAAAAAATAATGGTCGTGCTCGGATTCGAACCGAGGTTAGTGGAATGTTCTTGCTCCAATGGGGCGAATTTCAGAATCCACAGTGATAACCTCTACACTACACAACCGCTGTTGCCACATTCACCTTAGGCAGGAAACATAGAGCAGGCAGCCATAAGCGTGATCTGAATATTTCCCCTTTCTGAGCTTAAGTTCGTCTCCCGCCAAAAGCCTCCCCCCCCTCATTAGCCTAGCAAAGTGAGGCTGTGAGAGACAACGAGGTCTCTGTTTTAGCCCCTGGCGTTGCTACGTCAGCTTACAAGGAGCACATGTCTACCAATGAAATAATCTAAATGTTAGGGCGACCGGTTTACATATAAAGCATCCTCCGCAGGCCGTGTACCATATCTCGCCGGCGGTCACCAATTCACTAGCTTGCAAAATGGGAAAAGCTCAGGGAAAGACAACACGCGCGGTTCAAGCGGGAGACTCCGCTATAATTCTCAGCCCGTGGCGTCACGAGGTCGTGGACATAAAGCCATTACGAAAGCTTGGCGGAAAATGCTCCTTCAACGGTATCCAGCACGGGGAGGTGGACCTGAACGACAAGTTCCTCAACCAGGTTGCAGTGGTGGAGAACGGCAGATTTCAAGGTTTAAAGCCAATTACCCGTGATAGCCGAGCCAACTTACGGGCTGCTGCCTATACCGGTAAGTAATATACTGAAACGTATGTAGTCGGTAATACAATGAGGCCAGTACTATATTTTGGTTGCTTATTTCAGGCTTCACGTCATCAATGCCCTCGTAACGAACGTATGATAGGGCAGTTCCTGGTTCCTGTAGTCATCTCTAACCTTGGAACCATCAGTAGCCAGCTGCACGTTCTGGAGCCATCAATTCAAGATCGCCTATTCACACTGAACAAACATGCCAGAGGAACAAGCAAAAAAGTGCAGGGAGAGCCTGGCGTTTCTCAGCCCCACGACCAAGCTCCTGCCCCAGTTGGCACACCCGCAAGCGACGGTAGCACAGGTCGCGGCACACCAGACAGTGACAAGCCTGGTAACGGCGACAAGGGTAAGGGCGACAAAAGTAAGTGCAAATCGGATAAGTCCGGGAAAAAATCCGTTGTGTATGCTAGTGCGGTACGCAATAAATGATCACGCAGCAGCTGCAATGTTAGATTAAGATAAGTAAAGACAGCTGCATATCATTCAAAATACGATCACGCTGCGGCTACTAATTATCGAGATAAGCACCCAGAGTTGCGTAATGTCCCACTACTACAAATTTCCGGATTAATATGGTTGAATCATTTTTTAGAAGTGCGCGTGCAGATTGGCAGCCAGCCTGCCAGCATCAGCCCGTGCTGCTATGTAAATTAAGTATATGCGCTAAAGAGCGAAGATCGCATTGTGATCATTGCGTTATAGATACCTCTCGGTATGGTGGCGGCGGATCGTTCCCCCATTTCAAGTTGTGGTTATTCAGAAGCCCAACGAATCCGAACCGCTTACCATTCTCAAGCAGGAACGCGCTGGCTTCCTTAGTGTCTAACTGGGGTTGCGGCATCACGTAAAACCGGCCATTGCGGATAGGCGAGTATAGCGTTGTGCGCAAATCTTGCGGATCACGCTTTTGTAGCAACCAATGCGAATCATCCAACGGACTTAAAAGAGGTGTCGGTCTACCAGCAGATAGAGGGGAACCAAGGCGCGAACGCTGTTGGTTTGGAAGTTGAGCCAGAACTGGCGTCACATTTTCGAGCGCCGGGAAGTCCTGCGGTGCTCTTAGACCAGAATCCTCTAATTCCTCCTTGTATGCATCCTCCGCATTAGGACCACCCTCAGGAGCAGGATCTATTTCATCTGATTGAGGGTTTGCCTGTAGCGATGCATGTGGCAGTTCAGATGCGACATTAGAGCAACTGCTGGTACCAGAATCGTTTTGTGCAGGACTGACAGCATCTTTGTTGGCCTTGCTGGGCTTCCGTGATCTCATTTTTATTTTTCTTCTTCTAAGCACAACGTCGTTACTTGCCCGCTCATACATTTTCGTCTGGATAGCAGTTATTACTCTGACATCATAGCTATTGGAGTCCAATACCTCCTTGGGCAATGTATTTTCGACTTTGAACGAAGCACGGGTCGGAATGGGATTGCTTGAAGACCTGCCCCAAAGCTTGAGATGCTCGACCCTGTTTTTCTCGTTGTTATGCGCGCCCTGCTGCTCTTTGTTGCTGTAGTAATTATAGAGAGAGGGGAATCGGAGATTAAAACGGTGCAGATTTTGACGCTCTAGGCAGCCAGGGATCGTGGAAATCGTATCAACGGCCGTAGGGTTTAGACAAAGCGTCTGCCGCGAGGACACTAGCGTAGATAACCGCAACATGTTTGCAGGAGACAAATCCGACAAGTCCGACTCATCCAATATCATCCGTGGCTGAACCGGCGTGTCTGAGGACACCATCGACTTATCCACCGTGGGAACGACCGTTTCGCCATGCGTAAACCAGCGTTGTGACATGTTGAAGATCACGCTGGGCAACACGTCTTTGAACACCTCCTCCATGGACGCTTTGAGCCGCTTTTCAATACTAGACTGTAGCAGCTTAATCGAGCACTGGAGGCGGAAGTCCAAGTTCACATCATTGAAGGAGATACCCACCCCCGTGTTCTTCACGAAAATGTTCGTGATGGCCTCAAGGTGGAGCTTGTCAAATGTCATCGTTATGGGAACCGTGAACGAGTCGTTCGATATAAGCTTCGGCGTCGTAAACTTCGGCGAGCTGTTCACATGCAGTAACAAGAGGTTCGACTCAATCTCCGTCGTGATCTGTACCATCGCGTCCCGGCAACTCACCTTGCAGATGCCCTTGATGAGCGATTTCGACTGGATAGAGACGTCCAGGTCAAGGATTTCCAGCTTCGGGATGGTCGGAAATTCCACCTTTTTAACGATGATCCCCGACTTCAGGATATCCACCTTGCTGAACCCGCCCTTGCTCCGCGGCGGCCGCTGCCCGGCGGCCGCCGCCCCCGAGCACTCCACAGCGCCCGTCCCCGTCGTCATGGCCCCGCTGCTGCTGCCCACAGTCCTGTCGTGCAGGTTGAGTGCCCGCATCAACTTCTCGCGCAACACCTCATTGAATGAGTTGTCTTCAAACGTCTCTCGGTTGAATATGAACGACATAATGCACGAGGTCACACTGTTCTCTCCTACTAACTCCTGTGGTGGAGGCTGCTCTTGTGATGTACCGTTTGCCCATCGGCTGAAGACTAAAATCATCCGGGGCCGTCGCTCACAGCTCAAACGCTGATTGGCTCTCAACGTGTGGAGTGATATTGGAATCACGTGACTACATCCGCCGCCTCACGGCCTCGCGTCGCAAGATGGTGCACACGACCGCATAGGAATGCGAGATTAGGCGTCTGACATGGGCCTTATACGGCTGCTGCGCGTAGTGAGCTGTGTCGTTGCCGACGAGATGTAAACATGAGCCACAAAAAATTGGCAGAGACAAGGCGGTTAGCGGATTGTGGGCAGCGAAGAAGCGCCAGATATAGATAGCTATAAACAAACACGCGGCAAAGCGGAGCATAAGAACACAGACCTTTTGTGCTAGCAGGAGACAGCAGTGTGTTATACTAGCGAAGATGTTAGCATCGTCGGAAAGCGAGACTCAGAAATCGTCGATACTGGTGGCCGTGCGTGTTCGGCCGTTCACAGCAGAAGAGCAGACACATCTGATCGATTCGTCGGGGACCGAGGCAAATACATCGTACTGTTTTGGTGACTCGAACTTGAAGATTCCAGGGGCGCATGTGCCGACCTCGACGCCCACCCGGGGGCGGACGGGGCGGTACATGCCGCAGGGTCTGCGCAAGATCGTGGATTGCGTGGACGACAAGATGTTAATCTTCGACCCGGCGGAGACTAATCCGTTAAACAAGATTAGCGAGACGGTATTAAACACGATGTTGGTCGGGTCGCGGGGCGAGGTGCGGCGGCGCATGCGGCGCAACGGAGAGCAGAAGTTCATGTTTGACAAGCTTTTTGACGTGGACGCGAGTCAACAGGACGTGTTCCAGTGCACGACGATGCCGTTGCTCGACTCGATCCTTGACGGGTTCAATGGGACAGTGTTTGCGTACGGGGCGACGGGATGCGGCAAGACGTTCACGATCAGCGGGACGCCGGATAGCCCCGGGATCATATTTCTCACGATGCAAGAGTTGTTTCAACGAATCAACAATTTGAAGGATACCAAGACGTTTGAATTGACCGTTTCTTATTTGGAGATCTACAACGAGACCATAAGGGACCTACTAGAGCCAGATACCCCGTCGCAAAAGCTCATTATCAGAGAGGACAGCGATAGCACGACGACCGTCGCCAACTTGTCATATCATACCCCTGAGACCGTCGAAGATGTCATGGATTTGGTTATCCGTGGAAATGTAAACCGGACTACCTCGCCGACAGATGCCAATGAGACATCTTCGCGTTCACATGCTGTTTTGCAGGTGCATGTGGTGCAGAGTAGCCGTACAGTAGATCTCAAAGAAGACAAGATGTACGCGACCCTCTCGATAATTGATCTTGCGGGGAGCGAGCGCGCCTCTGCAACGAAGAATCGAGGTGAGAGGCTCCACGAGGGTTCCAACATCAACAAGTCACTTCTCGCGCTAGGGAACTGCATCAATGCATTATGCATGACTGGCAGGCGTGCTGTCTGTCACGTTCCATACCGTGACTCCAAGCTAACAAGATTGCTCAAGTTCTCTCTCGGCGGAAATTGTAAGACCGTGATGATTGTTTGCGTGTCTCCTAGTAGTGCTCACTATGATGAGACGTTGAACACGCTAAAATATGCAAATAGAGCAAAGGATATCAAGACAAAAGTCATCAGGAACCAACATTCTCTGGACCGCCACGTGGGCTCGTACCTAAAGATGATTACTGCGCAGAAGCAAGAGATTGAGGAGCTCCGCTCACGTGAGGCCAAGGTCATCGATCTTCGACTACAACAGTTCAGGTTGTCTCGTAACAAATTGCAAATGGCCATGTGGGAAGGCGTCAACCAACTAAAGTCTAACTATCAAGTTCTGGACCGGTTCCAACGTACGAAGACTATGAAGTCGCTCATGCTATGTAAGCGGCACTTCCTACAATTGGTGCAGACGGAAGTCAACCATCTTTTGCAACTCACAGAATCCACAAAAGTGGACCATCCACTTTCAGGATTTTGCCAGACCATAAATGAACAATTGCTCACGAAAATATGTGAATTAGAAGATTCTTTTGATGCCGAAGATGAGTTCCAGCTCACGTTAGAGCATGCGAAGGAGGCCGATATGGCGCGGTTCCAGCAGATGGAAACATGGGATGAGGCTACGGACGCACTGTGGTACGAGCAGCAGCTGGAGCATCTTGCTGAATCCATCAAGAATGAGATTATGGTTAACGCATCGGCAATGATGGACAAAATGCTCCACGACACAAAACTCCGGTCACGCTTCAGCTTCGTTACGGAATCCCTATTCCACCTTCTTTTCGAAGGCGGCGAATACAATGCCCAACCAGCGGACAGCGAGGCCGCGCTTGACAAGGTCCGTGACAGCATTATCGATCTCGTGCAGATCGACGAAGAGTTTGAGCAGTTTGCACATCAGATGGGCCCACTGAACGACGATGCAAACAAGCGGAAGCAAACATCTGATCTGCATCGCCAGCCCGTTAAAATGCGCAGCCCGGGTTCCACAGCCGTCTCCGCACGCGAGCGTATGGAGACTGTAAGCTCCCCTTCACCGGCGCATCGCTCTGAGCGGAAGCCAGCTGTTCATCTTCGCAAGTTGCGCCTTATGACTGATAACCCTGACCTCCCACTCCTCATGCATGGCGATCCTCCTGTGCCTACTCCCGCTCCTGAGCTTGCCCACGTCACTGACGTCGACGATTCCATGTCCGTCAGCCATGCCCGCTCGAACCTTGCCAGAGTTAACATAAATGAGGAGGACATCTCGATGGCTGAGTCCGAGGAAATTCCCATAAATAGAGATATTAACAAGCCCAAGCTGTCATTGACCTCAACGTCCCTTAGAACTAAGTAACTAAATCCCAATACTATTTCTAACGCGCTGGATGCGCCAAGCGCTTCGCGTCGCTCCAGTAATTTCAATCACGTGACAGATTGCTTTTTTTTCTACGAAAAATTTTTTTCTTTTGTGAACCATCCCAAAATTGCTTGGGAGAGGCGTCTGCTTTATGCAGTCTTCCTACTTGTGTATGGCGTTGGGTTATAAGTTAGTTGTATTCCCGTCTTTCGATAGGAACAACCTTCGTCCCACACCAAAAACTAAGATATATTAGGAATATAAGGTATCAGTACATCCGCTTTTGCCGGTTGATCCTTATCCTTTAATATATATCTTCCTTCCCCTCACACTCCCACCCCACCACTACTAAATCTCCCGTCCTTCTCTCCAGTCTGGTTTACTGTTCAGACTATAGGTGTTATAATATAACCGTTTTTTGGAAGCTCGGTTAGTTTGCAGCACGGATTCAAGCCTCATCGACCTGGCTTGAAGCGACACACAAGCCGCATAACCTAGAGGAGAGACCGACTGGGATTTGTCGGTGATTCTGTTATCCGCAACAGCCAGTGTGCAGCAGGGATCAGACCTGTGGAACGCTACTATTGAGAAGCTACTTGGAATCGGTGAAACGCGTGCTGAAAGGTACGAACCGAACTGTCAAGGTCAACATCCAAGTATAGAGTGAAGGTAGTTATTAAGTTAATTTGTCTTACTCGAATCCCTCATCCATTGTTACAAGGTTGCCTTACGGATTAACAAGAAGACTTCCCTGAGAAACATGGCTTCGTACATGTATTATCCCAACTATGCAAGGGCTGGGAATGGTGCTCCCTGCCCTAATATGACACAGGGTGCCGCGTCCGGGACTGCTTCTGACTTATCAGGAGCTCTTCAGACACAGGCGCCTGTCATGCACCGCGTTCTTCCGCCTATGGTTCCTTACAGCGGTTATTTCCAGCGGCCGCCCTCGGACTTGGCGTCGAACTTCGACACGCATCTGCAGCCATCGGCAAACTATGGCATGCCCAACTCCTACCTATATCCAGTTTCTGGAAAACCCTATATGGCGCCGCCCCCTGGGCTTGCTCCTCCTATGGGGATTCCCATGCTGACGCCTTCCATACAGACATCTTTGCCCTCGCAGTTGCAGCAGCAGAGACAACAGCCACAAGCACGGTCTTCCCAGCAGGTTAATGGTGGCGTAAGCGAGGTTTTGGACTACGACTTGGATATAATGACTCTGTTCATCATCCAAAATGCCTACTTGATCTTTGGCAACGAGGAGCAAAAGGCTCATATACTAGAGGTGTTCCACAAAGGAGTGTCATCTGTGCTAAATGCGACGCGACTTCCATCTTCCACAATATACTACGCATTGGACTACTTGGCAAAGTATTTGGGGAAACTGCCACACGGTATTGATTCCATCGGCGGGGACTCCGTAAATGTCATCTATCAAAATTTGATGGTTGCTTTCGTCTTGGCAAATAAGTTCAACGACGATAAGACATTTACAAATCGGTCTTGGTCACAGGCAACTGGTATGAAGGTCGATGTAATAAATACTTACGAGCGGGAATGGCTATACATTTTCGACTGGAGACTATTTGAAGAAGGTTTCGGAAACTACGAGGGATACAGAGATGCATATCAGATGTATCAACTCGAGAAGAAGCGCCAGCGCCAGCAGCAGATTCAGCCACCGGCTGCCTTGAATTCCTACTTGACGTTACCATCAGGTAACTCTGTACTACCGCCGCTTGCTTGTCAGTCCGAGAACTACTACCCTCCTTCATCTCCGTTTTCCCAACAAGGGTACCACACGCCCTCTCATTCCAAAGCCATGGTTTATTCTTCACCGCCGCATTCAGACATCAGGAGTGACTCTTACAGCTCATACTACCAGCCTTCCTTTACGTCGCCGATGTCGAATGCGAGCCCGCTTCCAAAGAGTTATAACAATTATGGTCCTTACTATTCCCAGAAGCAACCGCAAGCTGGTTCCAGCTCTGTGAACTCCATTTCAACTAATTCATTCTGGAACATCCCTTTTGACAGAGCTGACCACTATCAGCATGCGGGTCCGCCGGCCCAGGGTTACTATTGCTACTCTACCGCCTACTAACACACCACGCCCACTATTTTTTTTTTTACTATTTTTTTTTTTTTTTTAATTTTTTTTTTTTGCAGTATATTCATTCTCAAATGCAGAAACAAGATTTAGCATCACTAGCTGTACGGTATTCAAAATCGTTCGTTCTACTTGTTACACCGCCGGAACAGGCTTAATCTGAAACTTTTGATCCCGGTATATTTTGAAAACATGTTCACTCTTTAAATTAGTAAAGATGGCTGAAAAATATGTATAAAAGACCAAAAAAATACAAGCAACTCAGTTTCTTCAGGCTCAAAATCGTTACTATATTATCTTTCAAAGCCGACGTACCGCTTTTTTCGGTGGACGAGACAAGGCTTTAAGTATGCAGACAGGGCAATTTTTTAGTCCCATCAGAAAGTACGTAAATTTGTCGTGCTATATGTACCTAGCAACTGCAGCAGCTCAGGTCGATGCTACGAGCTCAATTACGGCTTACACAGAGTTGCTTAACTTTTGTAGCAGCCTCTTTCTAGATACCGCCCGCTTCTCTGTACCATCTGATACTCCGGTCGAGACAAACACAGCAGAGACCCTCATTTATGTCTGCGCTCATGCCACCACGCACACCCTTATCAACAAAACAAACACCTAATACAGGTGGTGCCTTTAGAGAGGTACCGTGCTCGTCAACAGTCATCATATCTCTCTCGTCCTCAATGTCGTCAGATGACATATGCAATGTAGAAACGTGCTCCCTTAACTTAACGTCCCAGACCCGAACCTTTGCATCATAGCCACAGGAAGCCAGATATTCACCTGATGAGTTAAAACTTAGCCCAAACACCCACCCACTGTGCGCCACGGAAACTATGCTCTGCTGATTGCTGTGCATTGGAACCGTGAGACTCCCTACAGGCTCTCCGTACTCCGTCTCATAAAGGGTCACGCAGCCGAACGATCCAGAGTCATTGGCGACCGCGAGAAGCCCACCTAACGGGCTAAACTTTAGCGCACGTACCGTGTTGCTGTTGTCCTGCGTGCCCTGGAGCCCGAAGCCCTCAAAGTTATAGATAGGCCGCAGCGTGGACAATTGCGCAATCACCACGCTCCCGTCGGAGAACCCTGTTGCTACTAGGTTTTTCACAGAGACATCAACGCAAGTCGCAAACTTAGGCGACGCCGCTGGTAGGTCGCCATGCAGGGTGAAATGCGGCTGCAGCTCCAGCTCATCGTCCTGCTGCTTGACCGCCGTGTCGCTCTTCTCGGCGCCCTCGTCTTGCTCGAAGATTTTAAGCTCTTCCACCTCCTTGCTGAAAGGGTGGAAGCGCCACACCCGCGTATTTCCGCTCACCTCTGTCGCAACAAACTTATGCGCCTGCGAGTGGTACGTGCTCTTGTGCCACTTAGCGCTCCAATAGCTGCGCTGTTTCTCCTCAGAGCTCAGCAGCTCCATCTGCGTTAACGTCCACTCGCCCAAATTCACGCTGTAGAAGTGCAGCGACCCGTCAAATGCCACACATGCAATCACGCATATCTCGACGCCGCTCCGCTCCACCGTATGCAGAACGTCCACGTGATGAACTCCCGTCTTGTTCACATGGTGGCTTACGCAGTGCTCCTTGGGCACCTCTCCGTCGAGTAGTTTGTTCTTCCATAGCTTGATATGCCCGTCGCCTGAGCATGTCACCGTAAAGGCATTGCATACCGCCACATCGAATATGTCGCCGTTGTGCGCCTTCCCACAATTCACCGTTGGGATAAATAGCTTAGACTGCACTTAGTTAGTATCAGCATAATTTACCGTACCTCGATTCAACATACCATATTCCCTTTGTCCTGTTCAGTGTAGTTCTGTTGCTTGCACCGCTCCAACGTCTACGTTTTGGTACATGAAAATCGCTACTCAGTAAAACCCTCTGTGCCCAGGCAGAAGAGCCAAGAACTTCGGAGCTGAAGAGGTAGGGCAGGCCTCTGAGAGTTAATTCTTCATCATGGTCAAGAAGCTTAATGTCCATGTGACGATATCCGACGCCAGCGTGGTGAATAAGTCATATGTACAGTATACTACGAGGGTTAGGGTGCAGCACGGGTCGGAGTCTGCAGTGGAATACAAGTGCAGAAGGCGGTTCAGCGAGTTTCTGCAGCTGAAGCTGGATCTGGAGCGGGAATTTGACGCGGAGATACCATACGACTTCCCTGCGCGCAAGTTCAATCTATGGAACATGAAGTCGCGGTCGTGCGACCCGGCGGTGGTGGACGAGCGGCGGGAGAGACTGACGAGCTTTTTGACCGACCTGCTCAACGACTCGTTTGATGTGCGTTGGAAGACATCGCCGACGCTGTGCGCGTTTCTGAACATGCCGGACGACTGGTGGCAGCAGTCGGAGCAGCGGGTCTCGAGCGCCGCGGCGAGTGAGGCGGACTCGGTGGAGCAGCTGCAGGACGTGTCCAAATGGCTGGAGTCGATTCGCGACGCCAAGTCGCAGTTCGAGGACGCAAACCGTAATGGCAACAACATCACGATGATGCGGATCCGGCTGAAGCTGCAGAAGCTCGAAGAGGCGCTGGCAGTGATCCAGGAGAATAAGCTTGTGGGCGAGGGCGAGATCAGCCGTCGCTGGATCATCTTGAACGCGTTGAAGGCGGACCTCAACAAGCAGTCGGGCGCGCTGCGGCCGCGCAGCAACGATAACGAGTACATGCAGCGTGAGCTGCTGAAGGAGCAGCTGTTGCCAGCCAAGTCTGAGCCGCACAGGCCCGCTGCCGGCCGGCGGAAGCTCGGCGAGACTAGCCAAACAGTTGGCCTCAACAATCAGCAGCTGCTTCAGCTCCACAAAGACAGCATGAAGGACCAGGACTTCGAGCTGGAACAACTACGCAGCATAGTCCAGCGCCAGAAGATTATGTCACTGAACATGAACCAGGAGCTCGCGATCCAGAACGAGATGCTAGATATGTTTGCGGACGACGTTAACGCCACATCCAACAAATTACGCATGGCCAACATCAGCGCGAAAAGGTTCAACGAGAGAAAGTAACACCGGGCATCCCATCTGCATCAATTAATGGATCGTGTCTTGCTGACTTGCATGTCTAGCTCAGTTCTTTATTACCCGCCTCATGTTGAAATTTTCCAGGAACCATCGCACCAAATGTACCGATGATATAGATTACATCTACCCTTCCGCAAGCCTGGAAGGAAGCTAGACCTCTAATCTAGTAGCTTGCCATGTACATCCCGCCATCCGACCCGCGAAGACCAGCCAAGGTGACGGCCGGCCAGCTCTGCGAGCTGTGCCACGCGCGCAAGGCGCTGGTAAAGCGCCCCAAGAACTTGCAGAAAGTCTGTAAACTGTGCTTCTTCCATGTATTCGAAACCGAAATCCACAATACCATTATGGAGAACAAGCTATTCCAGCGCGGGGAGCGGGTGGCAGTTGGCGCGTCCGGTGGGAAAGACTCCACGGTGCTTGCGTACATATTGAAGCTGCTCAACGAAAGACACGACTATGGTCTCGAGATTGTGCTTCTGAGCATCGACGAGGGCATTGTGGGCTACCGAGACGATTCGCTAGCTACTGTGAAGCGCAACCAGGAGCAATACGGGTTGCCCCTGAAGATTGTGTCCTACAAGGACCTCTACGACTGGACGATGGACGAAATAGTTGCCTGCGCCGGGATGCGCAACAGCTGCACCTACTGCGGCGTCTTTCGACGCCAGGCGCTTGATCGCGGCGCGGCAATGCTTGACATCCATCATGTTGTGACGGGCCATAACGCGGACGACATGGCCGAGACGGTGCTCATGAACATCCTGCGCGGCGACGTTGCGCGACTCGAGAAATCAACCGCCATTCTCACCCAGAGCAGCGGCTCGCCGGTCAAGCGTTCCAAGCCGTTCAAGTATGCATACCAGAAGGAAATCGTGCTCTACGCGCACTACAAAAAGCTCGACTACTTTTCGACCGAGTGCTCTTATGCTCCCGAGGCCTTCCGAGGCACAGCCCGCGAGCTCATGAAGAACCTCGAGGCTGTGAGACCCAGCTGTATCATCGACATCATACATAGCGGCGAGGCTCTGCGCTTGCGCCCGCGCCCCAAGAAACGTGCCCCGCCACCGGGCAGTGTTGAGATCCGCGCCGATGGCTCGGCCTCTCTGTTCCGCAACGAGGGCTTTGTCGACGGGAACCGCTGCGAGCGTTGCGGCTATCTATCCAGCAACCGAATCTGCAAGGCCTGCATGTTGCTAGAGGGACTGGAAAAGAACCGCGCCCGTGTGCAGATAGCGGACGACACCTCTACAGAAGGTGCTGCAAGGCTCACCAGGACCCTGGAGAAGTTACATTTCTAGGCGACAACCTGAGTGATTCCATGGGGCCTTGCCCACATATAGTTACTACATTAAATAACGCATCTATTCCACTATTGCGGCGTCAAATGCGGCCGGTCTTTTTCGTTCGTGCTTTGTCATTTTCCATCTTACGGATGTCTTGGCCTACTACTGTTCTCCTGGTAAATCGGAAATAAATCACCATCATGATCATCAAACAAACCGCATGACGAATCAAGGAGCAGCAGCTGTAAGGGGAAATTAAGAAATAGTTCTTTAACAGTGCAATCACAGAAGTTCCAGGAGCCGAACTTCGTTATATGTGGGTTGGCATTGAAGTAGAATGCGTACTTTCATAAAATCGCACAGACGGTCTTCATCGCTCGAGGCTTGCCCGCCGAAAACAACGCCAAAGCGGAACTCTACTGGGTCTCCAACAGAGCTACAGCCACCAGTGTTCCCACCAAGTGCGCCGCGGCAGTCCTCGAGTTTTGAGTCGCTGCAGAAGCTGACGAGTGGCAAGCTGTTTTCGACCAAGCTCTTCAAGAAAAGCGGGGCACAGAAACTCCCGGCTACTCCGGATCTGCCAGCGTTTCCTCGAGGATATGACTCGCGATCTCCTAGCTGCGAGTGGAGAGCTCTGGGGACTGAAGTGGCGCTGGAGGACATCCCTGCGATCAAGGGCACGCGGACGCACGAGTGGGGCGAAAATAGCGACGTATCGAACTCTGTGATCGTGCTGAACCGGAACTCGATTTCGTCTGATGGCTCGTACGTGGAAACGCGCGACGAGCAGTCGCCATGGCGTCTCGCACGACGGTCACTCGACTCTGCGACACAGACGCTGAGCTCTACCGAGGAGTACAGTGGACCGGAAATCAGGATACGCTCTTCAACGCCACACAAGTTACGGGAGGCAAGTGATTCGTTTCTCAAAAAGCGCTGGAATCGGCAGGCGCGTATCCATTCAAAAGCTGATATCGCAAAGCTCGAGGGTTCCTTTCCCATGCCTGTAGAAGCAATCAGCCCGCCATTTGCGCGCCGGCGCTCATCTGAGAGAAGTCAGTGCTTAGGTGCATCCGGCACAATGGAACAGCAACTGAATCCGGTAAATCCCGAAAAATGCTCGCTATATGCAGCTTGCAGTGAACGCAGCCAAAGCTTGACTAAAGCTACACATGCTCTAGTTGCCACTGCATCAACAGAAGTTGGATTGCAGAATAATTTGAATAGCGCGAGCGTTGAACTAAGGGATGACTTGGAAAATGAAAGGGAATCCCTCTCGGAAGAGGATTCTGGATCCTCGTTCTCAGACGACTCCTCGAAGTTTTCATTTGAAGTTGGCGGTGGGATCAATGGGCGGACTTCTTCGGTAAAATACTATTCCAAACCAGACCCACCCATGAGAAACTACATTGATGATCTGTTTGAGGACGAAGATTTTGATGAGGACATGAACTGCTATGACGACGACCAAGAGTATGAAGAAGATACCGAGCATCTCTTTGGAGCTTCTCATGTGCAACTTGAACATGGCTACAGCATGATGCATGAAGTGACTGACAGTGATAGTGAACAAGAAACTAAAAGCAATATTAGTTCTGTGTTGTCGAAAGGCCAAAATGCAATATTTCCATCATCTGATGGGCGGTTTGTCCTCAACTCTGGAGATTCAAACGGCGGGAGTAATCAGGAGAACATTGGCGTAAAAATGCTGGAAAAATCCATATCGAATATTGGGCTGGAAGATGTGGAAGATGTGGAAGATGACAGCGACGGTATAATTCCAACTGATACACAAGAAGATATCGATTCTCCAGTTCATAGCCAACCTTCGCATGCAAATTTCAGTCATATTAAAAAATACAGTGATATATTTGGTATTTCTGATAGCGACGAGGATACTGCTAATAATAGCAGCAGCCAATACCCATTTGAAGAAGGTTACTATTCATCTGATGAGGAGCCCACATTAAGGGCTGAACCTGCAGCTAATACAGAAGATGGTTTTACGGATGCTTTAAAAGCAAGCTTCAAGCAGGACGAGAGTAGTCATTCAAGTACAGACAGTATTGATAAAACTCCTACCTTTGCATTAGATACCGATGGTGAATATTTCCCACCAACCTTGACGCTGAATAAAAAGTCTGAGGTAGACGATCTGGATGTTTCTGAGGAAGCTGCACCGGAATCTATCTCCTTGTCCACCTCAGATTTAGAGCAACCAGCGGACGCTAAACAGGATAGAGCGAATATAATTTCTTCATCTATTATGGATTATGCTATCCACGAAGTAGCGACCACAGAGTCTGTGGAGAGCGATGAAAATCAAACTACCTGCGTTCCCCAGACCACAAGAGTTCCCAGCAAGGTGACAAAATATGCCGATTTGTTTAATTTAAGTGATGAAAACGATGAAGACGGCAGTGATGGCGAGTTCCTAGACGATATGGGGTTTAACGAACTTGAAAGCACTCCAGTCGAGTCTAAAAAACCCAATATACCGCCGAGACGTCTCGGCAATGAGTATTTTGGCAATTTTCATTCACCAGTCGCCTCTTCCCATAATGCACCTGCGGTTCCCAGACAGCATAGCCCTCTTAGTGCAAAAGTTATCCTACCTGCAACGGAGAACACTTCAATTAAGTCACAATATGCGGTTCCAAGGATGGGCCAATCACCTTTGCCTCCACCAGCCAGATCACAAACTTTAAAATTCCATGATCTACACAGTAGCCTTGATGGCGAAATCAGGGGCACCATGAGCAATTTGTTCTTCATCGACGAGTCAGAAGAGGATCAGTATTACCAAGTCCAAAGTAAGGTTGATGATGATTATTTGGACGAGATCAATAATGTGCCGGAGGATTTCAATTTCTCTGATAATGATAGCGATACGTGTTCTGGAAAGTCTCCGATGTTCCCTACAGGACTCAGAAATTCATTCCGGAAGACGCGAAGCTTTTCCGAAAAACCCACTGGTCTTGCAAAGGAACCCACTCCAACGAGGTACAAGCTAGATATCAAGAACAAGACTGTCACATTTTTCAAAAACGGGCTAAGTAGGCCTTTATCCGAGGGTTCATTGCACGGACAAAGTATTCCTTCCCGCGCCCATGTTCCGCCACTGTCACTAAGAAAGGCTATGTCAGAAGGATCTCTCGAACAAAGTGCCCACTCGCCTTTGGGGTATGGGAGCCTAGCCTTCGGACTTAATTCTTTAAAGTCTCCAGAGATGAGCCGAACCGACGCCTATGGACTTAGCCCCATACAGGAGGCTATTTCTTCCGGAGATGCTTCGCCGAAGTTAGTGAATTAAAAATATAGTCCTCATGCGTTATGTTTGACGCGATACGTTGTACTATAGCATATAATATTTTAACAAGCATAACATCCGTATCTTTTTTGATCTAACAAAAGCGATCCTCTTCTAGTGCACATATAGTACCTAGAGCTAGGAGGAACATGTCCTCTTCCGTGGTCTAGTATTTGACCAGTGAAGAGATCAGTCGAGTAAAGAATGCTGCACTACTTACAATCGCTAAAATAATTATTTCGCAGCATAGTTCTCAGTTCATTTCGAGGTTGTGCCGTTAATTATCATTAATGACCAAGCATAATATCTCCAGACATAGCTCGACCGATAACAACCATGATACCAGATCACCTATGATTCCGGTAAGGTTTGTTTTTGAAATTGGCCATAAGTGGAGAGCCGACCAGCCTGTCCATCATATTAGTCAGTGTATTCAGTACACTCTTTGTGTCACGGGTAAGAACATCGCACAATGTCCATAATGTCGTTGGTGCCCTATTCTTATTCAGGTAAGAGTCACATGGATTCGACTTACTCCTAGTGAAAGCCGGTGGTGTGACGGTCGGTGGGGCGAGCAATCTTTTTGAGGATGTATTTTGGAGCACCTCCGGAGTCTCGTGATGATTTGGCTTCGAGCCGTTCGCGGGTAGGTCCAGAGTTTCACCAGCAGCTGTAACAGAGCTACCCGTAAATATACCATAAGGCCGATTCTCTAAATTGGCTGAGCAATTAGACACCCGACCAGAAGGTGCTTTCTCATTGCAAGTGTTATAGCTAGAACCGAGCTCCACCTCCTTGTAGATATGAAGCCCGCCTAGATATTCAGGCAGACTGCACCATGAAACGGCGGCGAGACCCCCACGATCAGCTACCGTTTCTCTATCATCATCAGGCTCGCTAGCGCTATCTTCGTCTAGTATTAGGCAGGGGCTTAGAGTGTTTTGCTTCGTGTCGGTGAAAATTCGTTCTACTCCTTCTAGCTCCGAGCTACTAAGAGAAGATAGGCTTGTAAGGCGCGAACCTTGATAAGATGGAGTCGAGACATCTGACTCATACGAGGAGTGCGACCACCCATTGGACGATGATCTTTTCGGATCCAAGTTGTTCTGCTTTGCTCTTATTACATTCTTCCGAGGAGGGGATGATGTGTTGGAGAGGGTCCCCGACGAAGCACGAGGCTCGGTAACCCTTATATCGTAGTATTGTGTTATCTCCGTCGAGAGGCCCCTGGATTCAGTGATCATCTCGTAATTTTCCACACTTTCGGCCACTGTATTCGTTTTCGTCTCTCCGGCAACCTCCAGGGGGCCGGCTTCGTGCAAAAGGCCAAGAATGTTACGGTGATCTGCATCTGTTGTGCTGGACGATTTCCTATGAGGGGTACCACCGTTGCTGGCCTCAGCAAGAGACACTGAAGGTGTTGAGTTGTGCGAGGTAGGAGAGTTCGAGGACTGCTGGCCGCCAGGCACATCATCCTCGACTTCCGATTCCGTGATATCCTTTAACGTCGTAATCGTACCCTCATCTGCTTTCTCCTCGTTAGAATGTGTGTTTGTGCCGCCGACTTCGCTTCGTGGGCTAGGCGTAGTCTGCAGATAACTATTGCTCGGAGGCTCTGCCTCAGGGGGATCTAAACGCCGCAGCGTAGGATGTGGCGGATCCAGAAGCTCCAGAAAGTTGATAGATTCGGTAGAATCCACATGTAGAGAACGTGGCCTCAGCGACATGCTCTGTCTCAACGGAGAGTAGGGCCGCGCAGGCGAACTCTGGCCTAGCGGCGAATGTTGTTTCATGTGTGTCGCCTCGGGAATGCTGAACGCAGACATCCTGCGCCGATGCTGCGCAGATGACTGCGGCCACGCCCCGCCCGCCTTCGCGGGCGCCAGACCGCCCGTCTTGGGCTTCGGCGACGGGAACAGTGCGTCCGCTGCGTGGATGCTTCTGCTGCGTCTGTGGCGGTGGTTCAGCGTGTTCTGCTCCAGCAGCTTCAGCCGTCGCGCTTCCAGCGTCCGATCGGCGCTCTGCTCCGGCACCCGCAGGAAATCCTCGTCGCCGTCCACCTCGCCCGCCGCGGGCGCCGCCGCGGGCGCCGCCGCGCACGGAAACTGGAATGTCGTTGACAGACACCCCGTCGCGCCCCCCGGCACCGCCTCCTCCTCGGGCTCGTCCAGCGCGAAGAACCCCGACAGCACGTCCCGCCGCCGCGGCGTCGGCTCCTTCTCAAAGTCGGGGATCCGGATCAGCTTCGCCTGCGTCGACAGGATCCGCAGCGACTCCGCCGACGCCGTCTCGCTTGATAAGCCCGCTACCAATTGTCCCGCCCGCCCATCCACCGACAGCCGCCCCGCGTGGCCCCCGACCCCGCGCCGCGCCGCCCCGTGCGACGCGCACCGCCGGTGCCCCGCAGCCGCCGCCCGCGTAGACTGCTCTCCCACCGGCAGCGAAAACCGCACCTGTGCGTTCTCCCGCCGCCCGCCGCGCCGCTCGCGCTCCGCGCCCTGTCTGTCCGCCGCCATGTCTCGTTGTATGCCTCGCCTGCTGCTGTCCCGCACTGCTTCGCCCTACCGCTAGCAAGAGACCCGCCTGCTTCAATTCTGAAGAGTACTCTACTGAAAACCTTTCGCTGCTCTCCGAACAGAGTAACTTCTTAACCTCGTCGAGAAAAGGAAGCGGCTCTCCTAGAGCTCCCAGCTTAAAATAAATTGGAAAAGAAATCGTCCAGCGTTGCTCCTGCTTCTCCTGCCCGCCGGATGTGCATTCCTGCGGTTATTTCCAGAACAGGCCTTACCCGTCCTGGCAAGCGAGGCTGGCATATACTGATTACGGGCCGCCCGCATTCTGCGACCGGTGGTCAGGCTCGTCGAGCTTCCAATTATAACGTGTTTACGCGGGCCGGATCGGGTTGTTTGCACAACACGCGGGCGCGTGAGCCATCGGGTTACGTAAGCAGCCGTTGGCACGCGGCAGGGGACAGCGAGCCTGATCTGTGGCCGAGATTGGCGGGGCCCGGGCGCGGCCGGACACGGCGGTGGGCGGCTGCGGCGGGGCGGCACGGCGCGGCGCAGGTCACTGAGGACGAAGGGCGGGGGCCAGGTCAACACGGCGGGCAACGCCCTTAGCCACCTGGTCCGTCGACGGCGAAGGAGCACAGAGCCGAGGACATTGAAAAGATGAGCAACAACGAGGACTACGGGTACGACTACGACTATCTGTTCAAGAGTATGTGTGGCTGGGCGCGGGGCGCGAGCGCAGCGGGTACTAACAGCGAGCAGTCGTGCTGATCGGCGACTCGGGGGTGGGCAAGTCGAACCTGCTCTCGCGGTTCACGACGGACGAGTTCAACGTGAACTCGAAGTCGACGATCGGGGTGGAGTTTGCGACGCGGACGATCGAGGTGGAGGGCAAGAAGGTAAAAGCACAAATCTGGGACACGGCGGGGCAGGAGCGGTACCGGGCGATCACGAGCGCGTACTACCGGGGGGCGGTAGGCGCGCTGATCGTGTACGATATCAGCAAGTCGAGCAGCTACGAGAACTGCAACCACTGGCTGACGGAGCTGCGCGAGAACGCGGACGAGAACGTGGCGGTGGGGCTGATCGGCAACAAGTCCGACCTGGCGCACCTGCGCGCGGTGCCCACGGACGAGGCGAAGAACTACGCGCAGGAGAACCAGATGCTGTTCACGGAGACAAGTGCGTTGAACGCCGAAAACGTGGACCTCGCGTTCCGCGAGCTGATCACGGCCATCTACCAGATGGTATCGAAGAACCAGGTCGACCTGAGCGAAAACAACGGCTCGGGCACGGTTCCGCGCGGGCCGACAATCTCGCTGGCACCCGCGCCCAGCGAGAAGAGCAAGAAGAAGACCAACAACTGCTGCTGAGGCGGCTTTGGTGTGTAGAGCAATAGTTACATACATGTATTTCTAATTTTCGTTGTCGACTAGCCCTCGCCGTCGAAGTCCGCGTCGGCGTCCTCGGCGTCGTCGTCCACGCCGGCCGCGGCGCCCTCGGCCGCAAGCTCCTCCGCGGTCTGCTTGTAGTCGATGACCTTGCCCCGCGTGCGCCGACCGCCGGAAATGATGTTCGACGCGTCAATCTCCGCGAGGTCGTCCTCGTCCTCCTCCTCGCGTGCCATCAGCACCTCCAGCTTCTCGTCGTCTGCGTCGCTGTCATCTGCGTCGCTGTCCGCGGCGGCGCCAGCCTTGGCCGACTGCGCGTCGTCCTTTGCCACCGCCTCGTCGTGCTCGTCGTAGTTGCGCCGCCGCCGCTTGCGCCCGCTGTGCTTCTCGCCGTCCTCCACGGGGCGCTTCTCCGCCTCGTCCGCAGCCCGCTGTTCTGCCTTTTCCGCTGCCTTCTCTGCCATGGTCGTTGTGTCTGGTGCTCGCGGGTACGTGTAGCGGGACTGTCGTTGTCTTTCGGCCGCCCGCGCGGGCCATCAAACTTGCCCGCTACACGCCACGGCCCGTCCGAGCCCGCACAGCAAAGATGCCGGCCACCGTCTCGCACCGCTCTACGCTTAAGGACCTCATCGACTACAAGCTGCGCGTGCTCTCCCAGGACGGCCGCGTTTACGTCGGTACGCTGCTCGCGTTCGATGCCCACATGAACCTGGTCCTGGCCGACTGCGTCGAGGAGCGGCTGTCGGACCATCACGTGCGCAACCTTCAGAAAGACCATGCGCAGCGCCCGCAGCCCGAGCGCCGCGTGCTGGGCCTGACCATCCTGCGCGGCGAGCACGTGCTCACCACGCTCGTCGAGTCGCCGCCGCTGCAGAGCAAGAAGGAGCGGCTGCGCGCCGAGGGCCGCGTGCGCAAGCGCCTGGCTACCAAGAAGAAGGCCGCGGGCGCTGCCGTCGCGCGTGCCGCCGCGGCGGACCGCACCCGCCCGCGCGCGCCGCGCTTCCAGGCTCCGCCCGGCTTCAAGAAACGCTGACTACGCTCAGAGATATGTATCTGTTGTAAAGACTTTTCCTGCACTGTACTTAAACAGTTTCAAGACGATAACGCATATTAGCTCATCACTGCTGTGGCCGCCACCGAACGTGGCGGCCACAGTAGTTGGCAGAGAACAACATCGTGCGCGCGCCGGACCGCGGTTTTATACGCTACCCGTCGTCCGTGATCCGATGCTACCCGTCGCCCTGCCAACCCGTTCGCCTAGCGTTGACGCCTAGGTCTGAAACTGAACAACAGGTGGCATTGTGGGCGGGCCAGCAGGCCCTGGCGCGACCATGCCGCCATGGGCGGCGAATAATACCACCAGTTGTGAAGCCCAGGTGTCTGTAATCTGCACCGAACATCTTTATCTACCAAGGAGGAGCCTTGAAAATTATATATCTACCCCTCCCCCTAATATATTTGACCAATTCGCTCTCCGGAAACCGAATGATCGAAGACGCCATCAGGGCAGCGGACAGCACAGGAAGTGAGGAGTGATCTCGCAGGTACGATGGAAGCACAGTCTATACAGTCTATTCGGTCGAACCAAAGCGTACGGAGCATCGCGAGCACGAGCGGAACCGCAGACGAGTCGCTAATCTTTGAACGGAGCGTTGAGGATCCGTTTGGCCCCGTGAAGGACGCGAAGGGTTGCAGCCTGTGTGGTGCGTCGCAGGCAGGGTCGCTGCACGCCGGGGTATCGGCGACTGGGGGCGCGTCTCAGGGGGGGGCGTGCCGGCACAAGTCGCACAACCTGGAGGACCTGATCGCGCCGGCCCTGGACGCGAGTGCGGACATCGTGGAGGATGCGGACACGAACCTGGACAACGTGGACATGATATACTCGAAGCGGCCGTCAACGATCGGGCTGGACATGGCACTGGGGCGCACGCGCGCGAGCTCGTTCGCCGAGTACGGCAACGACAGCGAGAGCATTGCATCGGCGGGAGCGGGGGGCTCTGGCCTGCCCGAGCGCCCGCGCATTCTTCCCTTCTACTCGTATGCGGAGATGTTATCGGATGAGGGCAGCCAGCCAAACCGGCGGCCGTCGATCACGCATTCGCTGTCGTCGTCGCTGTTGCGGCACCCTCTCCCCCAGAGCACACAGGAAGGCCTGAAGGCGTCTGCGGCGCAACTGCAGCCGCCGTCGTTTTCCAACCCTCTTGTGCTCCCGTCGGGTTCCGTGCGCAGGGAGTCTGCGACGCAGAGCGGGATGTCGCCGCGCTCGCTGCGCTGTGCCATGAACTTCTCCTCTCGGATCCAGAAGAGCCCTGGTACGCCCTCAAATGAGATGGGGCGGCCCTCACTGGAACTAAGCAGCAGTGACTGGTCGAGCAGTGATGAGGACAACACAGATCGCGAAAATGTGCGCGGTGCGAGCCAGGACAGCTCCCGGAGCGTTTTATCGACGTCGCCGGGGTCCCCTGCGTATGTAACGCCCGCTGGGAGTGGCACGAGCTATTCTGCGCGCGGGTCACAAAGCCCTGGGAGTTCATCGCATGCCAAGAAACTGCCTACGCCCGTCAGGCATAAACATCAATATATTTCATGCAGCCCACTGCCGCATGGCGGGGTACGCAGGGGCCCGCAGCAGTTCCACATCCCCAATATGGAGGATGTATTCAATACCCAGCTACAGGTGGAGTCCGTTGGAGAAGTGCTAAGAAAACGGGCGGGCAGCACCAGCTCGACGATTGGTACTCCGGTTTCATCTACTGATCCCTCAGTTCCCCATCTTGCCTTCACAGCCAGGATGGACCATCCGTAACTGGGAGTTATGCGGTTTCATTTGTCTTTTTAGTACAGTATTATCTCTCTGGTTTTACATCCTACTTGTTTTATCGTTACTTGGGTATGTATGGCATCTTAAATTTTATCGACTCTAGTATTTTTATGACTGTGTAAACTAATGAAAAATAATGAATCGAAGTCTCGTTTACCTAGAGCTGATTATGCCACATGCGTACTATCGGCGTGCCACCGCAATTATGTATCTATCCTACAGATAATCCTTTCTATTAGCAGTTCTCACGAAACGTCTCAGTTGCCACTCGACGTCAGCATCCTTGTTCTCCAAGGTGCCCAGTGTCAGCTCGTAGAGCTTCATTTCGAACCGTGGTCCCACCTCCGCCAATTCAACTCCATCTCTCGTCTTGACGTATACGTGCTGCCGCACACTAATGAAATCGCCGCGGTTCGCAAATGTGATGACCCTAGGGCTGTCTTTCTTGACTCCGGGCGGGAACATGTGCTTCAGTATTTTAACGACCCGTTGCCCCAATGGAGTAGTGAAATTATCAAAGATAAGGTGGGGATGCACCTCAGACTGGTTCCCGGCATTTAAGATATCGTGGCGGAGGACAACGTTGTGGAGACTGAACGACGCTGTGGGGCCATGTGGAAAGTGGGATATCGTCAGCGCGGTGGGTACACCGCGGTGCTCATGTAGGACCACAAGGTCGGTCGTGCCGGACTTTTGGCACGCATCCACAAGGTTCTTCATGATATAGTTACCTCTATTGAGACGCACGCTCGTTGGGAACAGCAATTTTACCTCTTTTGCAAACTGCGACAACCGAGTGGAAGGGTCGCGAGAGGTTGTTACAATAACCTTTGGATCCACAATACCACTTAGAGCGCTATATTCATCATCTATCGACTCCTGAGCACTCTCATCATACTGATAGTCACGCTGCAGTTTTGTATCGTCTGCCACCTCTTTAGGCAGAGGCTTACCCTGCGCCAGCGCCTGCTTGATTAAATCTCTCTTCTGCTGCAGTTGGGACTCCTGCAGCTCTTGAGCCTTGCGGTACAGATACTCCCTCCGCTCACGGGCCTGTCTACGTAACATGTTGTCTCGCTAATGCGTTATTCCTTGTAGTAGCCCCGGGAGATGAGATGAGCTTTCACCTCTGTATGCAGTACACTATCGCTCAAAATTTTTCAACGCACCGCCTTGGGAGCGTACAGAAAAAAAAGCAACTGGTACCAGGCACGGCCTCGAGGACCATACTGGAGGCGCGGAATTACGTCTTATAATATTATACGTACTTAATACAGAACATTAGTCGCCAATGCTACCTCTGCTGTGCTTATAGAAACAACACGGTATTGAATTCGTATAAAATGCAGGTTATTGGTGTAGGGCTCGCTTCTATCCTGGACTGTAAGAGATTGTAGCGGCAGAAGATGTAGTGTTCACTTATTGCCTCTTGCTGAAACCACGTCCAAGGTTCTCTTCTTCCGATAGTTCCAATCGCGTCTTGAGGAGGCCTTTGTTCCAGGTCTTGCAGGGAATCTCTATACTTGTTTTTCTACGCGGAATAATAGCCTGCTGGTTGACAGGAACAGCCCCACGCGCCAGCCGCTGCTGGTGGACGTTGTTGGGAGGAAACATGTGTGTTGAAAGTGCGGTAGGAAGGATAGTGTGCGCAGTCAGTGGAGCATTTGATTCACAAAGATAGCGCTCACGCGTGGAGTCGGAGACGATACTGCTGATGGACGCACGGCGCGAAGCCGGCTTGGGCGGGAGCTGCAAGGCACTGCCGTGCTGCGTAGCCCCGTTTTCAGCGGCAAGTTTCTCCAGCCCGCTGGCAGCACCCTTGAACGAGGACGTCGGCGTCACCGCGCCCATGACAACAACGTTCGAGGTCTCCATGGTGGCCAGACCAGACACCCTTCTGCTCAGGGTAGGACTCGTGCCGTTGCTGCGGATCGCGTTCAGGTTGGCCGCCATGGGCGCGGCCGGTCGCGCCATCTGGTTCAAGAAAAGCCCACTCAGCAGCGAGCGCTTTATCTCGCCGTTGTTCCCCAACTCGTCTGGCGGCTGCTCGGTGTATGTAGGAGAACTGTGGTCGCCACGTATCTTGGATTTCGTGAACATTAGCTTGTCCCACTGTTTTTCGTAGTATTCATCCTCGTAGTCGTCGTTCTCGTACAGATCGCTGTCGTCGGATATCGAGTCCCACTCCGAGTCATCCTCCCCACTGCTGATGAACAGGTTATGGTGCGGCTGCGCCCGGCTCGCCTCCACCATACCGTTCAGGCCGCCCGGCTTCTGCGTGAAGAGCGAACGATCCTTGTTAAGCCCGCCGCTGGTGGCCAGCACAGAGCTTGGCGGCGCGCCTGCGCGCGCATCGTGGCCGCCGCCGTTTCCCGCGGCGAACAGCGAGGCTCCGCGCCGCGCCTCTGAGCCCGGCGTGTGGTCCGAGGTCTCCGGCGACGGCGTCTTCTCAATGTAGAACATGCGCGAGGCGGGCGCGGGCCCGCCCCGCGCGTCCCCGGTCCGCACCCCCGCTCCCGGCGCCCCCGCGCCCAGCGCTCGCGCGCCCGGCGCCTCCCGCGCGCCCGGCGCCCCCGGCTGCGGGCTCAGCACCCCATACAGGCTCCGCACGCCGTCCCGCGTCTTAGACTTGTTGATGTCCCGGTCCTTCAGCAGCGACTTGTTGATGATCCGCCAGCTCAGGTTGTGCAACCGCTCCCCATTTTCCATGAACTTCGCGCACTTGATCAGCGACGTGTACATGTCCATCGACTCGAACAGGTGCAGCTTCTCCGCCGTGAACAGGTTCGGCGTCACCTTCAGGTAGATGTGGTCTGTCGTCGGGTCGTTCAGCAGCACCCGTGCCCGCACTCCTTCGCCCGTCATGCCCCGCCCAGAGCCCTACGTTCCCCTGGCTGCCTCGAGCCTCCAGCCGTTATCCTGGTCCCTTCAACTACTCGCCGGCGTGTGTCCCCGGTCGCGTCGTCTCGAAACCTTGATCTCGCACCCGTAAGCGCTGGATTCCTCCCACGAACCTCTTTCTCTAGCAAATCCGAGCCTCACACCTCTTAAAAGATGGTCGGCTTTTTTAACAAAGATGATCATCTACCAGTCCTAACGCCATTTTCTTTTTTTTTCTTGCTTTATGGCGCCATCTTATAGCCGGAAGATACTGCGAGTAGCTAGTCAGGTGCGTGCGTGCCGGCGTCAGCAACCGCTCCGCTTAGGCAGCCGCCGCATGCAGCTGGCGCCGAACGTCGGCGCGCGGCGTGGTGCATCTGATGACGCGGTGAGGGGCTGCGGAGAGCCGTAGAATGTAACAGGCCTGACCTTGCCCGGTGTAGGGGTGCGCGCAGGGACAGCAATAGAAAACTTAGGGTAGGTAATTATGTAATCGCCTACTTACGCCAGAAGCGGCCAGCACGGCTGCGCTCCTCCTCCAGCTCTTCGTTGGCGAGACTGGCCGCGGTCTCGCCCCAGCCCCTTAGAGCGCGGGCGGCGTTGGCGGCTAGAATCTCGTCCTCTGTAGGCCGGTGTAGGGAGTCGAAGTGGGCGTGGGCGTCGGCGGAGCCGAGCTTGGTTGCAAGGCGAGCGGCACCGTCGCGAACGTCGGCGGCTGCGCCGGCAACACCAGCCTTGGCATCCGCCGCGGCGCGGTGGGCCTCGCGAGGGTCGATTTCGACAGCCGGGGCCTTGGAGCGGAACCAGCTAAAGAGGCCGGAGCCGCGGGAATCGCGGTCCTCGTGGTCCAGGCGGCGGGAGATGTCGGAGATGTTCTCGCGGGCGTAGTGGTCGAACTCCGCGGAGATGGCGTCGAGCTTGTCGCGACAGTCACGCAGCTGGGCCTGGGCGCTCTCGAGGGCGGTGCGGAGGTGCTGGTCGCCGTCGGCGAGCAGGCGCTTGGAGCGGTTGTAGGCGTCGAGGGCCTGCTGGTAGTCCTTGTTGGCCTTGTCGTACTCGCCGATGGCGATGGCCTTCGACTTTTCGGCCTTGTTGTAGCCCCAGTTGAAGAGGGACTGGGTCTTGTCGGCGGCGGACGAGGCGGCGTCGCGAGAGGCGCCAGCAGCGGAGGCCGCGGCGCCGGAGACGGTGGAGGCGGCGCCTGAGAGCGTCTGCTTGGCGTCGGCAACGCCGCGCTGGAGGCGGTCCTGGGCAGAGCGACCGAGGTCAGCGCCGGCCTGCTTGAAGTCGTCGACCTTGGCCTGCGCGGAGCGGCCGAGGTCTGCACCTGCCTGCTTGATGTCGTCGACCTTGCCGCGGGCGTCGGCGCCTAGCGCGTGGGTGTCGACGCCGAGACGGCCGCCATTCCGGAAGACACGGTCGGACTCGTCGAGGGTGGCGTGTTTCTCGCGACCGAACCACGAGCGGTCGCGCTCTCCGTTGAGCCAGGTGCCGTCGGTGCGGGCCTCCGGTGCGTCGCGGCCAAACCACGAGCGGTCCGAGCGAGTGTCGCGGGTGTCGCGGGCGTCGCGCCCAAACCACGACCGGCCCGAATCCTCGGTGCGGCTGTCGCCGCGGAACCACGAGCTGGCCTCGCGACCGGCCTCGCGCCCGGCCTCGCGCCCGCGCTCGAGTAGTCCATCGCGCGAGTCAGTCGCGCCACCGAACCACGACCCGGACTTGGCACTGCCAGCAGAACCGTTGCCGAACATGGACGACTGGTGGCGGTAGTCGCGGGACTGGC
Source organism: Eremothecium gossypii ATCC 10895 (assembly GCF_000091025.4). Classification (NCBI taxonomy): domain Eukaryota; kingdom Fungi; phylum Ascomycota; class Saccharomycetes; order Saccharomycetales; family Saccharomycetaceae; genus Eremothecium; species Eremothecium gossypii. The sequence goes on along the minus strand of NC_005786.2, from coordinate 1,458,084 downwards.
CGCTGCGGAACGTGAGACAGTGCACGACTGCGTCCTTGAAGCTGGCCAAGTCGTCGTGGAGGCCATCGCGTATGTTACCTGCGTTCCACTTCAAGTGACTGGTGGTTCCGTGGGCGATGTTGGACACGGTATGATGATCCTTCTCCTGGTGATAAACGGCGGCTGCTGCGACCGCCGCAGCGGCGCCTCCGATAAACATTTGGGCTGACATGTTGCAGAGCTACGATGGTATCCCTGCCGGGCGACATACTCAGCAGGGACGTCGGCCCTTTTATACAGCGCAAGGGTTGTCTGCACGACGACCCTTTTCCGTACACATTGGCTAGGGGTACCAGCTATGGCCTGCACTTGCTCCTGAGTTCGATAGGGGGCTAGGGGCTCTTGACTGAGTCTGAGCGTTGCGGTGAAAGCAACGTCCCAAAAGTTACGTAAGGAAATACGATGAGCCAATACCAAAATTAACCAAAGATATGTATGTATACAATTATGCCGTACGAGTTGAGTTGCGTGGGTGGAACTGAGACAGGTCAGTTCGCAGCAGTCGCGCGCCCCATCATGAAATCGTCCTGCTGATTGTCGGTATAGAGCCCGCCACTGCATATGCAATCATTGTCTTCATCTTCTGTGTCCTCTTGCGCGCTTCGAGAGCTAGTAGCTAAACGGGACCTTTTGTGCCTGCGCATCGTCGAATTATGAATGTGCCGTTTCGGTGTATCTAAGTCGTGATGGAAGTTGCTGAGGACATGCTCCTCGCAACCGTCTGCGGCAGCAGGAGGTGTACGCGTCCGGACGTTTGTATCTGCATCAAGCGCCTGTGCAATTGCCGTGATGGTGCTATCCGCTAGGGTCTTCGGAAAGTCAACATGGAACTTAATAAAAAGGTGGCCGTACTGCGAGGGATCATCAGGATGTGGCATACCCAGATGCTCGATGCATTTGATGGCGCCCGGCTCGAGCAACTCGCCCGGAATAATTTCAAGTTGAATGAGCTTTCCGCTAGGATGGTCTTCGATGTAGACAGTGCCTCCGCAGAGGCTTGTGCGGAGGTCGACATGCAACTCTGTGAGTAGGAGATTCGCGTCTCCACGGCACTGGTAGCGTGTAGCAGGGGTCGCCTCCTCAATAGTGATCGCGAGGTCGCCCGGGAGTACCTGCTCCTTACCGTATGGCGTGTTAACGACTTCATCTGCCTCGCCTGGGAATACCACCTCCGACCCAGCGCGCATGCCCGGCCGGATCTCCACCTCGAACACCTTCCGCTCGCGCAGATAGCCCGCTCCGCCGCAAGAGGTGCATGTGTCGCAGTCCTTGACGATGGTGCCGGAGCCGCTGCAGACGCGGCACGTGGAGCTCCATGTCTGCACAAGTGAGCCCTGCCGCTTGGTCTGGGAGCAGATACCCTGACCTGAGCAAGCCGTACACGTGCTTGCCCGAGACCCTCCGCGCCCCGCGCACAAAGTGCAGAGCCGCGTGCGTGTCAAGGCCAAGCGCACAACTTTACCGCCGTACAACTCTTCCAATGTACAGCGCAGCTTGTGTTTAATATCCGGTCCGCGCGACACCCTGCTGCAGCGCGCGCTTGATGCCCCGCTCTCTCCAAATATTGCAAACGACCCCAGGCCCTGCCCGTCTCCGAAGAAGTGAGCAAAGAGATCACCTGGCGTTATCCCCCCCGCGTGCCGCCGCTCCGCGGCCGCCATCGCCGCCACCTCCCCCTCGTCCACGGTCCCGTACCGGTCATAGATCTTCCGCAGCCGCTCATCTCCGAGCACCCGGTACGCATCCGCTATCTGTTGAAACCGTTGTTTCGACGCCTCGCTGTGTCCATTCTTGTCTGGGTGGTACCGTAGTGCCGCCAGTTTGTATGATTTCTTGAGTTCCGCAGCAGACACACCCGGCTGCACTCCTAGGACATCGTAGAGCCGAGTGTCCTTCACCATTTCTTCTACTCCCGTCTCACTGCCCCAGACATAAGACGCCACTCGTTGTGGAGTTAGAGTTCGAATTAAGTTACGGGACGCTATACAGGTAACCTACTGCTGTAGGCTTCCTACCGTGTGCCTTGACGAGACCAAATCACTATTCTACTTTGTCTAGACTCTTCCTTGTCCTGCTTTGGTGTCATCCTTAGTCCTTTTAAATGCCTTCTGGTAGTGAGGTTCTGGAAGATTCCGGAGCGAGAAAAAAGAAATGATTTGCGTTAGCTGCATCTACACACGCCTCGAGGTGCGATGTCGCCGGCGGCAGCGACTGAGGGCCGCATGCACGTGGTTTTGGCTGGACGGGTGGAAACGCTCGGCGCGGCAACGCCGCTGAACGGGGGACACAATATGGTGAAGTCTAGATGGCTGGAGTGCGCCGCGGGAAAAGTAAAAATCTCGAGGGTGTCAGCGATATTGTTCTGATGACGCAGAACGAGAACAGACAAGCTAGATGGAGGGGCAAGCAGTAAAGGCGACAAAGTACACGGTGAGATTGCGGATTGGAGCAGGGCAGAAGAATTTCCAAGGCGAGGCTGATGTGCAGGTGCAGGTGCCTGCTGGGCTGCGGCGAATTGAGCTGCACGCTGCGGAGCTAGCAGTTGTGCGGGCGGCGCTCGGCGATACGCCGTTGAAGGTGCGGTACGAGCGGGAGCGGGAGCGGTGTGTGCTGGAGGCGGACCAGGAGCTGGCTGGCGGCGCGGGTAAGCTGCAGCTTGCGTGGGTGGGGAAGGTCGGCCAAATCGGGACGTTTCGGGATGCGACGCAAGGCGTATTTCGCACGAACGTAATGAGCGAGACGACAGGCCGCTGCGATGCGCAGGTTGTTGCGACGCACATGCAGCCGACGCTGGCGCGCAGGGTGCTTCCGTGCTTCGACGAGCCGGTAGCGAAAGCGATCTTTCAGCTGGAGGTCACGTGCCCGGAGCAGTTCAAGGTGGTGAGCAACGCCGAAGTGGAGGCGCGGGAGTGTGACGCCTCGGGGATGCAGACAGTGTGGTTTCGGGAGACACCGCGGATGACTCCATCGCTCTTTGGCTTCTGCCTTGGGGATCTGGACTTCCTGCAGACAGAAGCGCGCAGCGAGCTGACTGGGCAGACAGTCGCGCTGCGGGTCTTCTCACCGCAGCGTATCCAGGATGCTGCTTTTGGCCTGGATGTCCTCCGTGAATACTTGCCGCGGGTAGAGAGCTGGTTTGGCAATCCGTACCCTTTGAAGAAACTTGATCTGGTGCTGCTGCCTTTCCTTTCGGATCTTGCAATGGAGAATTTTGGAATGATCACTGTGCAGATGACCCATCTGCTTCTAACTCCTAATCAGCTTGGCGGTCAGAGGCGCACTCAGGCCATACAACTTTTGTTACACGAGCTGGTGCACCAATGGATGGGGAACTATATCAGTTTTGAGGCTTGGGAGCATCTATGGTTTAATGAGGCATTTGCGACGTGGCTAGCCTGCAGTCTGTGCGAGGGCGAACAGTCGTACTGGCTTGATGAGGAATGGCTGGGACAATGGGAGGATATTATCGAAAAGGATGCGAAGCCGGAGGTCAAGAGTATTGTGGATCTATCTCGCCCGTCCGCAGTATTGCGTAGCACTTCCGATATCTTCAATGCTCACACGTATAACAAAGGTATTGCCCTGCTCAGGGCATTGAGCGAAATGGTCGGGAAACAAAAGTTCCAGGAGGGTGTTCGCAGTTTATTTAAAGCGCCCAAACTATTTCACGAGCAAGCTGTTACGCCAATGGACTTATTCGAATATATGCAAGAAATACTGGGACTTCAGAGAGTGATCGAGTTTGTGACATCGTGGACACAGACTCCTGGAGTGCCAATTCTGCATGTGAGTATCGATCAAGATGGCGATACCATCGTTGAACAGCATAGGTATTCGGACGTCACAGATAATGATCCGATCTTTCACATTCCTCTGATGATTAGGGACCAAGAAGGAAAATTTCTTTTGGATTGCCCTTACATGGACCATCGGAAGATTAGTCTAACAGGCCTCAATCCGTTATTTTTAAACGCTGATTCGAAAGGTCTCTATCGTGTCTCATATGAGTCCTTAGCTTGTTATGAAAAATTAAAGAAAGGCATCACAGAGGGCAAGTTATCCTCTACTGATCTCTACCGCTTTTTTACTGATATTGATGCTATCATTGGTAGTCGGTATCAGAAACCAATTCATCTACAGGGACTGCATTCTGTCCTTGCTCATATGGCTGTCCTGGGCGTGGACATTGGTAACTACTTCCACGGTTTAGCCATTGGACTACGTACACTGCAGCGGTTAGAACTCTCTTTGATGACATATAGAGGAATGCTCAGAAGTGATTACCTCTCAACTGTTTACCAGCCGCTATTCAAGAAATTACAATGGCCTGAGACGTTTCTTGTTAGTACTCACAGTCAGTGGGAGCTAGAAGTGATGCTGCAGATATTGTTTGGCATGAGGCAGGATCCAGCAGCTTATGAGCTCTGTGCTCGTTACTATAAGCATATTTTACAGGGTCCCAACAAAAGCATACCTATGCAGTTAGTAGGCAGTATCTTCGCGGTAGTTGCCGAAAACATGACCAACGTAAAGGGCTGGAAAAAACTATTTGGAGTTGTGAAATCTGCCGAAGGAATTGCATCTCATGTTTCTCGTCATGATAGCTCGTTGTCCCCTGCCTTAGAATTGCAAAATGTTGCCCTTGCTAACCTCTCATTTGCTCGTAACGAAGACCTCATCAAGAAGACATTGAATTTTGTTTCCACAAATATTGATGCTACTGGCATAGACATGGCCCTATTCGGAATGAACTACAATTCCAAGCAAGAAGTGAACTCCACGGCACATGGAAAAACCAACAAACAAGTGCGTGATCTCGTGTGGGAATGGTACATGCTGAACTTCCCCAATTGGGCTCGCAAGTCTCTCAGACAAGGCGCAGAATCGGCAGAAGCTTTGAAGAAAACCTTTGATAGTATATCTATGGTTATCTTTCAAATGTGGTGTGATCAGCCTGAGAAGATTGACATGTATGTCACCACCCAAACTGCGAAATTTGGCAAACTGCTACGTCTGCATGAAATATGGGCCTTGGTAAAACAGAATGAAGAAAGTAAAGTGACGATATACCAAGGCATTTTGGGCTTCTGACCGCTGATGAGGTGAGCTTCAAAGTCGGGAGCGTTTATACATGAATTATTTTAATTAAAATATAAAATGATAATTCCCCAGCGATTTCGCTAATTAGTATATTTTTAAAGATTTCTCTTTTCCTGAGTGTACACTTGACAGGATTGAAGCGTTGGCTTCTAAAGGCGGAAGGATATCATCCGCTGACAATTCGCCATTCTTTACCGGTCGGCAGAAAGAAAATTCACTTCTAATGCCTGAGCTGTTCTTTAACCGCTCATTGCTACTGTTATCAGTCAGTGACACGGAGGTTTCCACAGACAGACTACTCAAGTCTCCCAGCACAGACTCATCGCTTGCATTGAGACACTGAAGTCTAAACCGAATTTTGTTATACACGACCACATGTAGATACTCGCGCCATTTACTGTACAACTCTGGGTACAGCACCTCATATCGGGATTGCCTCTGTGTCAGCGAGTAAGTTCTGGATCGTTTTACAGGAGCAGCCTTCCGATCTGTCTGTGCAGGGGACGGATTCGTAAACAGCTGCGGGGCCACCGGCCTGGTGGATGTAGATGGTCGAAACTCCAACTTCGAAACCAGCGATGGACGGTCTCGTGCAAGCTCAAGCCAGTTTTTCTGCTTGAGATGACTGTACAGCATTGTGGGTGCCCCAGTCGCATCCTCCAACGTAAAGGTAGACAGATCAATGTAGTCCAAATAGGAAGCGAGCTGTGTGGACGTCTTGAACTTGCACTTGGCCCAGGCCTGCTGGCATGCGCTACGCTGCGACTGTGCGCGCCAACTGCTCCGCTGAGAAAACCCCTTGTGGAAGATAAAGCGGCTATCCCGCTCAAACTTCTTGATCTCATCCTGTGTTGAGAAATCCTTCTGTCGGATCGTGGGCCGCCGCGCAATCGTGCCGCGGCCCGACCCCGAGCGACGTACCGACCTCCGCGCTGAGCGCCGTACGGTGCGCCGCCGCACCAGCGTTCCCTTGCGCCGCCCGCAGCAACCAAATCGCGCAACCCGCTTGAGCAGTTGCACGCGCCGATATCCGCGCATCTCTGCCGCCTGTATCCGCGCAGCATGGTTCTGCGCCTGCTGCTCTGCAAACACCGCCCAGTCCACATGTCCATCTGTCGTCGTTCCGGTCGCCGGCCACAATGCCCCACTTGCCGACCGCACTAACTCCATCGGAGTAACTGTCCCGCTCCCGCGCTGAGGTCCTATGAAGCCTGCCGCCGACTCTTGACTAGCTGCATCGCGTCCCTGCATAGAGCCGCCCACTGCGGTCCATTCGCCGGCGCTCATAGCTCTATGGTTTGTTACACCTCGCATCCTACCCCTAGACACGACACATTAACCGCAGACAAGACGACGAACGACATCTTGTGCTCTCTTATCCGACTGCGACGGGACTTAATTGATAATTGACATGGCTGGGTTGCATGCAGCCAGCACTGACGTGACTGCGAGGCGGCTAACGCTTTGTTCAGCTCTCCACGTGATCCTCGTGGGAAGGCATTTAAACAGTCAAATTGTGGTGTACGAATGCCCAGAAGCACGTGAAGTGGCACGTGATAGTTTATAAATCTTGTGAATACCGGTTCTCGACGTTAGTTACTGGATTAGCCCTGTCCCGTATTGCGGTAATGCTCCTCATATCACTCGCTTTTCTCCACCCGTTTCCCGCAAGGGAGCTCGTAGCTCTTTTTGGTGCGTGCGCTCTAGCATGTGCCGATAGCACACGGTACGTCTCGTACATTCGCCAGCGTCGACAGTGCCCGTAACGTTCCCCACCCACTGCCGCTGCGACGCTATCTCTGTCGATGATCACAATAGTTGGCGTAGTTATTGAAAATCCGGGCCTCCTGGCGGTTCCAACTAAAGGAGTGTTGATGTACGTATTCTGCCGGGACCACATGCTCTGCCGGGCGTCTGCCCCTGGAGGGCCCGCCCCGCGTGCGTGTCTCCTGCCGTCGCACGATCGTGCCATTGCGGTGGTAGGACTCTTCGTGCCCCGGAGTTCTGTGCCTAATCACAATGGCGTTATCTTCCATTATACTTAGCGTCCCGTCCCCGCCCACGTCCACCAGCCGGCGAAGTAGCTGCCGGCCTGGTTTAGTTAAATGGGCCTGACCGCGCGCGCGGCGACAGGACTGCGAGTCATGTGCAGGTCTGAGAATACCTAGTAGATGCCACAGCGACTATAGACTGATTACAGCTGTGGGGTTCCCAGCCTATACCTGGATGCGACAATATACTATCCAACTTGGAAGCGCTGCAAGCTCCACAACACTCGATCTACACAGTGGATATGACTAAACCATGTGCCCGCAGTCCAGCCCAGCAGCTGTAGCATTACGTCTAAAAGCAGAAGAGACGGCCTGGCTACGGAGAGCGTAGGCCAATATGGCACAAATTGACTTCAGTCCACCACGGGTCCCAGACGTCCAATCCCTCTAGAAGGAAGTGTCACCTGCATTCCCTTTCCGAAACCGTCTGCGCGAGCATGACACCGTCACGTGCTTGGCTGTCGCAGGCATTGCCCCCGCACCGAATTCCGCAATACGTTGTGCCCACTCGACTGCACGTGATATAGTCACGTGGGTATGTTGATCTTTTTCTGTATTCGATCGGGCGACGCGAGCCCGTCGTTCGGGACGACCAAAGGGTTGATGGTTGTTTGTCTAAACTGGATCGGCCTCGGTGGCAAATAGACAAAGGACAACTAGGCGTACGATCTGGTATATAAGGCGTAACCGCAGAGAAATTTTCTTTCCTGAAGGTTAGGTCCGTGCGTACAGCATCAAGAGCCAGCTCTCGTTAGATAGGAAGCATAATGGAGAAGATTAGAGAGGTATGTTGGGACGGGTGCGGAGCGGGGAGGTCAGGTGACTAACAGGCAGCAGAAACTAGCGACTTTGAAAGCGGAGTCCGAGCAGTGGCAGGACAAGTATGAGGAGCTTAAGGAGGAGAAAAAGCAGCTCGAGGATAAAAATATTGAGATGGAGAACCAGATCAAGTCATTGACGGTGAAGAACGAGCACCTGGAAGAGGAGCTGGAGAAGCTGGAATCGCAGTTGAACGAGCACAAGCAGCTGGCCGAAGACTCCACGAACTTGCGCTCGCACAACGAGAACTTCACGAAGAAGAACCAGCAGTTGGAGGAGGAGCTGGAGGAGAGCGACACCAAGTTGAAGGAGACGCTCGAGTTGTTGCGCGAGACAGACTTGAAGTCCGAGCAGTTGGAGCGCAAGGTCGCGTCTTTGGAGAACGAGGTACAGGACTGGGAGTCCAAATACGAGGAGTTGCAGACCAAGTACTCGTCTGCGAAGGGTGAGTTGGATGAGATCACCGCCTCGTTGGAACATTTGTGAGTTCGGCGTCGGAGCGCGGAGGAGCCCGGCCGGCTGTCGTGGCGCCCCCGGCTCGGGCGCCATTGCAGCGTGCACCACGCAATGCAGTCATTTACCGCGTATTGCTGCTGCTGCTCCCGGCCACCACGTTTTTCCTATTCATATTCTGTCCGCTTTGAGCTGAGACTACCGGCTCTGCTGTACCCGGGTGATGATTTGCATGACTGTCCGAACGATACCACGTCACACGTAATATATTACTGCCTATCTGAGCAACTAGGATACTATCCTTGGTCTTCGGCTACGCCGATCGTCAGTTATATTGAACATCCTATATACAATATGATATTTTGTCTAGTAGCCGTTTCTTGGCGTGCAGAAAACAAGGTTCGCGGGGTCTGCCTCTGATCCGGCATTTCCTGGTTGCCAGTAGGCATTGTTGCTTGCGGAAATACCGGATCCACTTCAGATCGGGCGTACGCATTCTGCGGTACCATGTATGCTGAAAGTAGTCATTATGCGAAAAATTTTGGAAGCTCCTTGACGATGTTGTCCGGAACTGTCCGCGAAACATTGAGTGCCAAGAAAGTTCCAGGTTGGAAGGACGAAAGGTTCACTGCAATCGTTTGCTCCGCTATCGTGCCATCGATGGTTCCCGAACGTGCGGATCGGGCGCATTCCTTACATATCAATTCGGCACTGAACCACAGTTTTGTAGGTGCGCCTTCCCCTTCGCGTGAGAACTCGCAGGTACAAAATGCATATTACCACCATGGATCACGTACAGAGTCTCCGCCAGAGAGTAGTAGCATGACTGCTACAGAAAGCGTGCGTTCTTCTATGCTACATCGCGATACCTCATACAGCTCCCTCCGGAACCTAAGCTTGTATCATCTCACGGCCAAACAGCACTTTTTGATCGCTATATGCAGAGACATATCCTTGCTGCCCCCTATTTGCTCCGGGATTTCTTCTTTACGCATTGCATGGGAGTTCATATCTGCACCTGAAGGCGACAGGCAATATCCACTGTCTGTGGTGGCGGTTTTCCGCCGTTCATTACTAAAATTCGTCAAGCGAACTCTCCGCCAGCAGAACGGTGAACTGGGAGACGTGGGCGCAATCAGCCGCCTGTCTTCACCGCGAGACGCATTAGACAACCATACATGGCTGCAGAGCGCGCTAAGGTCGACGCGCAGCTCAGAGTACCTGTTGTGCTCTCTCTGGTGCCTCGTCTCAATGTACCTCTCCTATTCTATTCTCGATTCGCTCATGGTACGCTGGATTATGAAATATTCTACTTTTGCCGCCATTTTACGCATCTTTTCGATGTCTTTGATGATTGTTACAGTTGAGCTGCTGCTCTTGTCTTCGCTATCACCGAACGCGGAATACTATCTCCACTCGTGGATCTTGATCAGTTGCATTCTCACAGGAGTTTATATATGGCAGAGCTTTCTCACTTCAAACTTGAGTTATATTGAAGACAATACAACCTCTACAACCTCCGAACCTTCTACCAACTTATCTTCAAGCGCCGGCGCCTCGATTATTCGCACTGACAGTCTCGAAAATACGAATCAAGCACCTGTATTGATTTCAGCATTTGGTGAGCAATCACAACTACGCTCTCCCGTCCGGAGGAAGAGGCTGAAGAAATTTGATTTCAGTTTCTCTAAGAAGCGATCTATTGACCTGTATAATATCACCGTTTTCTGTGTTGTACCTGTTGGACTAGCAAGCTTTGTTACAATGCTTGGCCTTCTCCGGAACCTTATTATCCAGCGATTGGACGTTGAACAACTTGATAGGCTTTTCAAAGAAATGTCACAGGAGTAATCGCATTGAAATCCAACTTGATAGGCTTTTCAAAGAAATGTCACAGGAGTAATCGCATTGAAATCCAACTTGATACCCAGCTATATACTCATTACATGGCATATATAGCGTAAAACTAGTTTAATGTCCAAAACCCACCTGCGTGAGGTAAATTATCTAAGACATATATAAGTCACGTGACCTCGATTTCTCGATATTAAAATTTTGCACAATCGTTCAAATTCATAGTGTATGCCTCAGTCAATAGCCAACACGACGTAAAATTGCTCTTTGGGCTTAGATTATTAAACTGATCAGGGTTGCATAATGGTTGTCCATGTTCTAGGTAAGGCCTTTAAAGGGAAGGAGGTAGTGAGAATTGGTCTTGCTTCGAAGTTTTACGGCATTGGATTAAAAACATCCGAACGGTTGTGCGCCAAGCTGGGTCTCTATCCTTGGATGCGGATGCAAAGCTTAACAGAACCCCAAATCATGGCTATGAGCACTGAACTATCGAAAATGACCATCGAGGACGACGCAAGGGCTATTGTTAAAGAGAATATTGCTCTAAAGAGAAGAATTGGATCGTATGCTGGTTTGAGACATGCGATGGGTCTTCCAGTAAACGGTCAGCGCACACGTACAAATGCTAAGACTGCTAGAAAACTGAATAGACTTGATAGACGTGGATACCATACGAATAGCTCTCCTAGCAGCATGTCTGAGGGTATTCTTAGAATTATAGGATTCCGCCGTTTCTGAAAGGAAAACGACCTGCGTGCATGAGACTTGCTGGCCACTGTTTTCCCTTGTATATAATATGTAAATTTCTACCAACTTGCCTGGGCGGCTTAGATGGCTATGCTGCTACTAAAAATCATAATCATCTTGGAAGGATTTCCAGTCCTTCAGTTCCATGAGATGTCTCATTGTCGGCCTTCCATGGGGACAGTTCCATGGCTTGTCAAGCTCACTTAATTTTCGCACAACTTCAGTCATCGTGCGACGAGTTAGCGGCTTACCAATCATGATGCTCATTCTACAAGCTCGCATGGCAAACATGCTCCTAATCTTAGAACACGCGATCGAGTTTTTATTGACACCATCGCACTCTTTTAGAAGAGAAAGCAGCTCATAGAAATCTTCAATGTCAAAAATAGTTTGCTTTGAAGTGGGCATGCCGGTGAGCTCTATGCGACTGCCCTGCTTCTGTGCTTCATTAACACGAATCTTAAAGCCGTTCTTTTTAAATAGTGGTAAGTTCTCCAAAACCAAAAGTTCATCTATTACGCTTAACTCAACAGTGAGTGGTTTAATCAAGTGCTGCGAATTAAAAACCGTACTCTTCTGTAGATTTTCAAAGTTATACTTTTCATCGCTGGCATGTTGATCAACGATAAAAAGGTCATGCTTGTTTTCGGCCCTGCGAGCAACGATTATAAAGCCAAGATTAAATTGCCCAATAATAGACATCTCCTTGAAGTCGCGTTTCGAAACTGTAAGGGTAAGATAGTTCTCCGCATTTATAGCGTCCTCGAAGTCCTCATTCCTAGAATAACTTGTAGTATGATTGGAAGAACGATCTTGCTCAGAAATAACTTGCATTGTCTCCACTATTTTCTCAAGATTAGCATTTATGCATGTCACTAGGCATTGCGTTTCAGGTAATGCATTCCCAACAAGTGGCTTACGATCTGGAACAGATTGTGTTCTTTGTGATTCTGGTGGAGCCGTACCTCCAAAAGTTGAATCTTCGTTTTCCGCCGAGCAGGAATTGCATGGACGAGACTTCTTGTCAGACATAAACTCAAGTGGCGCCGCTCTATCTGACATATCTTCCTGACTCTCTTCTGCATACGTGCGGTTACCTGGCTCTAGTTCGTCCTCAGTCCCTACGTCTCTTCTTGCATGCATATCCCTTGTCGTCAGATATGTTTCTCTCTTCGGGCTAGAAGGGTCCTCATTTGTAGGATCTTGAACAAAAAGTAGTTTGTTATTCTCCAGCTGCGCAGTCTCTTCCAGGGTTTTACTTCCGATGCTTATTAATACTGGTTCTTTAGATGGTTCCTGACTTTGGCTATAGGCCATTGGTTCCGGCGACTTGTGAAGGTATGCATTGAGAGTCCTCTGGGTAGAACGTGTGGTCCTCCCTGTAGTTTTAGCAGCGGGCTTGGCCGGGACTGGTACATCAGGCTGAGGTAAAATCTCGGCTGGCGTTGCAGGTTCTATTTCTGTGGGTGGCTCTACACTAGGATCCAATACTTGGGCGCTACTAGTATCGCATTCGTCAATATCATCTATGGCCACGATGACAGAACTTTCTTCTTCCATAGGCTGGGAGCATGCAGTAATCTCGGAACATGTGGTAGTATTATGTAGGTGATCGTCTTCGAATGTCCCAATCAGCTCCTGGCTGGGAACGAGTTTGCGCCTTTTGACCTTCAACTCGGAGTCTTGATGTGGGACTGGCAGTGACGGTAAAGATTTAGGCAGCATGAGCTCCTGTTCGTTAAAATGCCCGTCCAGTTTCTCTGCTAAACTTTGGAGGACATACTCTTCATTGTGAAGCAATACAGTCCTCTTATCCGGAGTCACATTCACGTCTACAAACTGCGGGGAGAGCTCAAAATTTAGAATAATGACGGGATACTGGACGTTGTTGAAGCTTCGATATATGTCATTGCAACACTTCAGGACTTGTGGATAGTCAACGGGTCGTTTGTTAATGTAGATGAATTGGCGGTCTTTGCCGCTGCGGCCACAGCCAAAAGAGGCACGCGATATATAACCCGTGACAGCTATTCTATGGTCAGCATCGTCCAACGTAGAATCTTCACTGTACTTCTTCAACATTTTCTCTTTATACTCATTCAAATCAAGATGCAGCCCGACCTTCTGCAGCCCGTGCATTCCATCGGAGCCAAAGACGGTTAGAATGTTCTTCGAGATATCGTTCCTCCCGGGTGTCGACAGTAAGAGCGACTTGCTACCCGCTGCATTGACGTTAAATATCGACAGCCTGCAGTTTTCGGACAGGAGAGCGTAGCTCTGTAGGAGAGTCACGCATTTGCCGAATTGCTTCTTGAAGTTGCGGACAAACTCCTTCTTGCGCACTGGCATATTGTTGAACAGGTGTCGCAGCTGAACCGTCGTGCCCTTGTTGCGCGACGTCACCGTCTTCTTCACCAAGCGCCCATGCGAATCATACTCGAGCTTGTGTGCCTTCGGCCCCTTCTGCGTTGTAATCACCGTGAGGCTTGCCATCGCACAGATCGACGCGAGCGCCTCCCCTCGGAACCCGAACGTAGTCACTCGCGTCAAATCCTCAAATTCCTCGATTTTCGACGTGTGATGCTTCAGAGCTAGCGAGTCAAAATTCGAATCAGGTATACCGTCGCCATTGTCCGCGCACTCTATAGCTTCCAGTCCGTAGTTGCGGAACGTGATTTCAAGTTTGTCTGCGTGCGCGTCCAAGCTATTCTCTACCACCTCTTTCACCGCTGCCACGAGGTCAATAATGACTTGCCCAGATGTGATCCGATGGACATCAGCCTGATTAATCGCATTAATCTTGCCAGACATATGTCACTTGCCCGTCTCTGTTGGCCTTTATCCGCAGTGTAGCTTGCGTGCCTCAGTCTTTTTCAGGTTAAATCTTTTCAGTCCGAACCTGGCGGTCCGCACTCACTGGTGTGAATGAGAACAGAAGAATGGCGCTGAGTATAGAGCAGTGGCTGCTGCTCTACCTAAAATGCTTCATCAACGCCGTTCTTTACTACCGCAACGTGTACCCGCCTGAGTCGTTCAGTTGGAACAAGTACCAGGCGTTCAACTTGCCCCGGCACATGCCCATCACGAGACATCAAGGCCTACAGGATTATATAGAAGAGCTGTGCCTCGATATAACGAGCAAGCTAGTACATCTGCGAAGTTTTAGCCTGCATATCGTCGGTGCAGGCGTGGCAGGGGCGGCGGGCCAGCTCTGGGAACGGTACATACTGGACTTCGCAGAGTGGAACCACGGAGGTGGCGAAGTGCACGAGTCCGAAGCCTTCGATTCGCTACGTGCGTGCTTGAACGACCTGCTCTGTAAGCTGGAGCAGCTGCCTGCGGTGGCACCGGGGCGTGTGGCCATAGAACCAATCGTGGAAACATTTCAGCTCGAGCTCGGACGTGCGGTGGGGCGGGTGAAGACCGATTCGGAGAAACTGGCATTGGACCGGAATGTCAACTGGGTCAGGTGCGCAGAGGCACAATGGACCCAACGCCGAAGCGGACAAGGGCCGATGGCGCACAGAGTACAAATGACGCCCGTGGCCGGCTTTCATGCGGGACCGTTGGCGATTAACCAGCATTTCGAGCGCACCATTGTAGGGCCGACAACGGAGGACAATATATATGCGGAACGTGCCACTAGGGCACGCAGATAAATATAGTTACATACCAGGGACAAGACAGATAAGCTTCAACTGGGGCCCCAGAATGCACCGGGCGCTGCTGCATCTGCGCTCCGCTGCCGAGACCCAGCATCATTGCCCGGGTGTCGGAGCGTGAGAACGGATGCGCCGCTCATTCGAGGCGCATCGCGCGCTTCAAGTTTTCGTAGCACAAGTAGCTGATGGCGACTGCCGGGCAGACCTTGGCCAATGTAGGAACCAACCCTTTGTATAAGCCGGGGAGGCCCTCGCGCTGGACGGTCTTCCGGAACACGTCTTGAAAGCCGTCGTAGCGATGCGGGTGCGCATACGTGCCCTGGGCCTGGAGCCGCGTCCGTAGAAGGTTGATAGGGTAGACCACCGTGGCGCCGACCGTACCGCTGAAGGCGCCCATCGGCAGCACCACGAGATTGCTCATGACCACTTCGTTCTCGGAGATGCCCAGCGCATTTGCGCGACGGGTAATGTACCAGCGTTTGAGGGCCGAGAAGGTGCCGAGGTCGAGCGCCGCGTACGGGAACACGCCCAAAATGCCAACGCCAAGGCCGCGGTAGAAGAGTCGCAGACCCCCCTCGCGGTACATGTCCTTCGCCGTCTTGATTAGCAGCGGCAGACCCCGGCAGCGCGTATCCAGGGGCGCACACTGTATGCGAAACTTCAAGGTGTCGATTGGGTAGACCGAGAACTGCGCCATGATGCCGCCAAGCCCCCCCGCAACGTACGTCGACAGGCGCGAGAGCTCGCCCGTCTCGCCGCAGCCCTCCAAGCCCGCCAGCACGCGCTTCGCCAGCTCGAACGAGCCGAACTTCATCGCCGACTCCGGGAACACCTTGATGACGTTGAGCCCGTTGCCCAGGTAGAACGCGCGCAGGCCGCCTTGCCGGTACAACGACGTCGCTGCCTTCACCAGCGGCGACCGGATCTTCGCCGGGTCCGCGCGGGGGTTGTGGTGCAGCAGCTGCTCCGGCGTGTGCAGCAACGGTGACGACAGGTCCGTCCGCGCAATCAAAAACACCTTGATGCGGTCGAACGGCGCCGTGCACGTCCGCGACACCACGCCTGCAAACCCCCCCGCCAGGAAGAACCCGAAGCCCCGCACAAAGTCGTTCGTCAGCGTCATGTCCCCCTCCGACGACAGGTCCTCGCTCGCGTAGTACGAGTACGCCGTCCGCAGCCGCGACCCCGCCTGCCGCGGCGTCAGCAACAGCAGGTCCCGGAACTGCTCGTACGTCACGTACCCGCCCCGCGCCCGCGGAAACGCCCACTCCAGAAACCGCCCGCCCTCGCCGCCCACGTAGCCCTGCAGCTCCGCCGCGCCGACCCGCCCGTCCGCATCCGCGTCCAGCTGCTCCCACCCCCGCCGGATCTGCCGCTCCGCCTCCCCCAGGTACCGTTGGAAGTCCGCAAAGTCCACCACCGCGTCCCGGTCCGCGTCCAGCGCCGCAAACACCGCCGCCACCGCCTCCGCGCTGTCCCGCAGAGGGTGTCCCTCCCGCTCGAACGCTCGCTGCAGCGTCGCCAGGTCCACGCGCCCCGTCCCGTCGAGGTCCAGTCGCCGGAACAGCTGCTCGTGCCGCCGCCTTTGCTGCTCCTCGCTTTCCTGTCCCGCGCTCATCTTGCTGCTGCCCGGCTGCTGCGCGCCGCCGTGCTCGTCCCTCTTAACGCTGCGTGCCAAAAGAAACGCTCCGGCCACGCCCACAAAGCGCACCCGCCGCGCCAGCCCTGGGCTTGCGTCAGAGGCCCAAACCGTGCCCAGCGGCGAAATTTTTTCCGCTCGGCAATAGTGCCAGGTGTATAAAAGATCCGCCCCACGCACATTCCGGCAGGTCAGCAGAGGCGCACCGTACAGGCCGCATATAAGATCAGATGCTATCAGTATTGAGAAACGCCGGCAGGCCTGCCGGACGCGGGCGAGTTTTTGGGAGCAGGGGCCTTTTCGCAGGGATGGTCTCAAGAAAAAATGGCGCCGCAGACGAGCGCGCACAGCGTGCGGCCAGTCAGCCCGACGGACAAGCGACGGCGCTGAACGACGAGTTTGAATTTTCCAAGCTGCTGTGGGCCGGGCGTCCGGTGCAGGGCGAGGGGTTCCGGGCGACGTGGGTCAACGCGCTGGCAGAGCGGCAGAAGCAGCTGGCGGCGGGCAAAGTGATTGACTCGTACATGTACAACAGCGTCAAGTCGACGGAGGTCGGGGAGAAGACGCGGGCGGAGTCGTTCTCGTACCTGGTCCTGCCGTTCAAGGACGACCCAGCGACGGCGGACTTCTACGTGAACGCGGCCGGGCGGATGCGAATGGGGCAGATCTTCCAGGACCTGGACGCGCTGGCGGGGCGGATCGCGTACCGGCACACGGCGCCAGCGGAGCCGGTGATCGTGACTGCGTCGGTGGACCGGATCTACCTGCTGAAGCGGTTGGGGCAGATTACGGACTACAACGTGGTGCTGTACGGGAGCGTGGTCTGGACGGGGCGGTCGTCGATGGAGATCTCGATCAAGGCTGCAGCGCTGGACGGGGCGGTGCCGGAGAAGGTGAGCGGCTCGACGATGGACGAGCGCGACGTTTTTCTGACGGCTTCGTTCACGTTTGTGGCGCGGAACCCGGAGACGCACCGCTCGCTGGCGATCAACAAGTTGCTACCGCAGAACCAGCAGGAGTGGGTGGAGTTCCGGCGCGCGGAGAGCCACAACAGCGCGAAGAAGCTACAGGCGCAGAGCGAGAGTCTAGAGACGAACCCGCCTACCGCGGAGGAGTCGCGGATGATCCACGGGTTGTGGCGCGCGTCGCGCGCGACGCCGCGCGAGCTGCGTCCGCGCGGCGTGGTGTCGATGCAGGACACGAACCTGAAGTCGACGATGTTCATGCAGCCGCAATACCGGAACCGACACTCGTACATGATCTTCGGCGGTTACCTGATGCGGCAGACATTTGAGCTGGCGTACTGCGCGGCGTCATCGATCTCGCACTCTCTGCCGCGGTTCGTATCGCTGGACTCCACCACCTTCCGCGCGCCAGTGCCGGTCGGCTCGATCCTGCACATGGACGCGACGGTCGTGTACACAGAGCACATCCGTGGTGGACCAGACGGGGCCACGCCGGCGGCGGACGCGCTGGTGGACTACCAGCCTACAGCTGTGAACAAGCTGTCTGAGAATAAGGACGACTTTCTGTCGTGTCCTGGCACGCTGGTGCAGGTCAAGGTGGACACGGTCGTCCAGGAGCTGGCGTCGGAGCACAAGTCGAAGTCGGGGTCGTTCATCTTCTCCTTCTTCGCACCCGCCCAGCAGGACGGCAGTGACTCGGACGCGCGCTTTGTGTCCGTCGTGCCCGAGACCTATTCGGAGATGATCAACTACGTCGAGGGCAGAAGACGTGCGGTGAACACTGCTATGTACGCCTCGAGAGTGAAGCGCCAGAGTAAGTTATGATTACGAGGTCTTTGATACACACCATGTTGCTATGCGCAATGTCAAATATTCTGTTATAGGTTCTATTTTATTACAAGCGATTATATTGTCTTTTAATTATGTATATAATATGCAGGGGACGCTGTGTGGACTAGTCGCGCTCCGGCTCCTGGCCGATGAGACTTGCATCGCTCACGTTAACGCCGCCACGGTTAGGCAAATTGACTAGACGTTTGGTGCTCTGCTTCCTCATCGGGGCGGTTTTTCCGAAGCGCGAGTCAGTAGATCTTTTGGGGGTGAACTGATAGGTGTCGCCCTGCTTGACTGGTATAAAATCTGACCCTCCGCTGCTGTCTGAGGCTCTCTTGCTCTCATTACTGTCAGCACTAAGCCCCGACTTATACTTGGTCTCGGTAAGAGGGGGTAGTGTGTATTTACCAGTAGAGGCGTCGGAGATCGGTTTGCCTGTTCCGCTCAGAAATACCGAGTCCCGGGGGCCTAGGGTAGATTTGCTCGGGTCATGGGGAATGTTTGAATGCGTGGTGACCTCCGTGTTTAATAGTTCCGCAGTGCTGACAGTCTTTAATGAGCCGTGGCTTTCGCGCCGCGACGCTGAGGGCGCAGCACGTTGTGCCGAATTTCGCTTGGACATGTGCGCAGAGTACCGCCAAGACCTCCTCTGCGAGGGTTCGCTGTTGTAGTAGACGGATGCAGACTTGGGATCCGTCGTAATATAAACGCTGTCGCTCCTGGGCAGACCGTGCTCCGCTGCTGCAATGCGGTCCATAGCGTCCACACTCAAGACGCTATCATCATCCGCTTTTTCTTCGAATTCGTCCTTCTCGTTGACTAGCGACGTGTCAGAGGAATGCTCATCGAAGTGAAGAGCGTTCAGCGCGGCCATCTTTTTGGCCTCGGACTGAGAAGCCGGTGGATCCGCGAACGGGTTTGCGTTTGCCTCCTTGCGGCGAGACTTACTTGCGAACATGTTCGGACGATTGGCTGGGTTGCCGAGCTTTGGGCTGCTGATGTGTTTCGTGGAGTACTCTGGATCCTTAGCCTCGCTCTTCTTGGATTGTCGGCGGCGCCAGAGCAAGAACAGCAGAAGCAACACTGCAAGGATTACCGCAAGTGGGATCACAATCCCGCAAACAATCGCGACCAAGCGTTTCAAATCGCGATCGCTCTTTTTGTTCTCTGAAACAGGTTCTCCCACACTGGAAGTTGCGGAGGTTGCTGCGTCGCTGGTAGTTGCAGTGTCTATGGCAGTAGTGGTACTGGTGATGGTGGATGAATGCCCAGTAGACGTTTCGGAGGGAGAAGACGTGCTAGAGCTCCTGGTCGTACTAGTTGATGGTTGCACTTTTGATCGCCCGGAGAATTTCAAAGGAAGTGTTTCCGACTTCGTTGCTCCCTTGGCCGTGATTTCGACGGATAGCTCGGAGAAATCTTTCGGGACAACCCCCTGGAAAGTCAGATTAGACTTCGTAAAATGGAGCCAGTCGGCGCCAGAATAACTGACCGATACATCGAACGAAGACGACCTGAGGAACACAGAGGGTGAAAGGTCATACTGAAACCAGGAATTCCGGGTGGCCATCACAACAGGCAATTCGGACACAGTAAATAGCCGCTCGGTAGATTCGATGGTTATTGTTAGATATATTGTGTTTCCATATATGTCTTTCACGGACACAGTGAAGTTAGCAGTCGCAGGCTCAGACAACTTTCCATATAGCTTGGAGCCGCTATTTTTCACCCACTTTGGGTTATCATGCAGGGTGATGGTGCTCAATTCCGCTTCCGTGATCGGTTTGCCATTCAGCAAAATATAGTTTAGCGGAAGCTCGTAGTCTAAAACGCCCTGGTCAGTTACGTTGATGACGAGCGGGCTGGTGATAGTCGTCGTCAGTTTCTGCGCGCTCACCACCACCCCGAACGGCACTTCCACGCCAGTGAACCCCTCAAAATCGGTTGCAATGATGGTCAGTGAATACGGCACCTCCGGCGCGGTATTAGAGTTCACCACCGGTGGCGTGCCGCTGAACCGGAGCTGGCTACTGTCAAAGAAGAGCCACGAGGGGAGCGGTGCGTGGAATCGCTGCGTCAGCCCGTAGTACGCAACCACGGGGCTTTCCTCGGAGCCAGCCACAAACATCTGCTTCGGGATCACCACGTTCAACGACTCGCCCGGCAAGACCTTCAGCGAGTTGCGCCCGTCAGTGTTGCCGGACTGCTTGAGCACGTTAAGAATATCGAAGCCGGGCGCCAGCCTGGGCGCCATCCGTGACGTCGCGACAAGCCGGTACTTCTGCTGCAGCGTCGTCCCGTCCCCCACGTCCGTCCCCTCCACCACGATGTCGAAGAAACGCGTCCCCTCCGCGCCCACATATTCGCGTGTTGCCGTCCCGTACAGCAGCCGCCGGCTGCCGTCCCAGTTCAGCCACTTGGGCTGCCCGGAAACCGCATACTGCACTTTCGACGAGCCCTTGTCCGACTGGAAAGTGTTTTCCGACAGCTCGAACTGGAACTCCTGTCCCACCCGCGCGACAGCGGGGAACTGCTTGCTGATCGGATACGCCTCCGTAAGCAACCCTCGCACCAGAACGAGGAGTCTCGCAATGAGCAGAATACGAACACACTGCATGTCTGTTCTTGGTAGCAATAGTACACACCTGCTACTGCACAGAGCCCCGGTGCAGTGCGTGCCAACTAATCAGTGTCTCGAGCCTTCACTGGTATCCGCAAAGTGGCAGGCAGTGGGATAGAGGGTGCACCTGTACGCTCAGTTACAGTATTTGGAGCCTGAATGCGGCAGCCCAAACAGCCAGATCCCACGCCAAATAAAACACTCTAGCAGAAAGCGGCAGACCGCCAAAATCGGGCACACGCGACCCGTTTTCGTTCTCTGCACGGTTTGGCGTGCGGGAACGTGCGACAACGTTCCCAATAAGGCAATAACCGTCCGAATAAGCGTTTGCGAGCGCCAGCGAAGGAACTGGCAACGCGAATTCCCCGCCTAAAACGACGACTACAGCTCCGCACGCACCTAGAAAACGTGTGGCTGTGCATATGCCTGCGATGTGACTGCTAGGCGCGCTGCTCCGTTGCAGCAGAGGCCGGTTGCGCGCGGCAGCCATCAGCTTGCCGCTTCGGGTGCTGCTGCATCGCACAGTCGGGCGCGAAGTCGAGGCTGCAGCATGGCCGTTGGCGGGGATCTGCTCGGAGCAAAGACCCCATTGTCACGTGACCGGATTGCCACGTGACCGGATTGCCGATCGCCGCTGCGCGCTGACGGCTTGGCGTGGCTCTTGGTTTTCGTTATCAGGGTAATGGGCGTCAGTGGGGTTTGCCAACCAACCCCTTTTAGAATGTGGAAAGCTGTCCAGTTAATGGTGCGGACTACCCTATAGCACAGCAGACGCAGGGGCCCACGGTGCAGCAGTTTGTATTCCCCCAAGCATGCCGAAGTTAGAGCAGTTCGAAATCAAGAAATACTGGCAGATATTTTCCGGGCTGAGCCCTAGCGACAATAAGGTCACGCACGACCAGGTGGCCCCCATTTTGCACAACTCGAAGCTGGAGGCGGGGGTTTTGGGTAAGATCTGGTTTCTTTCGGATATAGACGGCGACGGAAACCTGGACTTCGAGGAGTTTGTGATATGCATGCGGTTGATTTTTGACATGGTCAACCAGAACATCACGGCGGTGCCCGATGAACTGCCGGACTGGCTGGTTCCGGGCTCTAAGGTAGAGCTGGTGCGGCAGCGGGCCAGTCAGGGAGGCGTAGCGGCGGCGTCGGCTGCGCCGGCGTCGGCGGGTGAGGCGCCGGAGATGGAGTGGTACATGTCGCCAGAGGACCGTGCGCTGTACGAGAGGCTGTATCAGAAGTGTCAGACCGCCACTGACGGCTCCGTGGGTTACCAGGGGGTCAAGCCGGTGGTGACAGAGCACTTTCAGAAAATCACGCAGCCAGAGCTGGAACAGGTGTGGGCGCTGGTTAACCCGAAGGGATTTGCTGCGATCGACAGAGACCCCGTCATGTACTTGTTCCACCTTCTCAGGCAGCGGAGTGACGTGGGCGCCAAGATCCCCGCGGGCGTACCGGCCTCCCTGGGAGAGACGTTTGCGAAGGAGCGGGTCACTACCGACATAGCTAATGAAGGCCAGGGTGCTATCAGAAAAAGCGAGCTCCACATTGCCAGTGCCAGCAGGTCAAATTCTGCTCGACCAAAAAACGAGAACAGCGATTATTCCGCCACCGCAGGGACGGACTGGGAGGTGGTGCAGCTGCAGCGTGAGCTCGCTGCCTTAGATTCTCAGCTGTCCGATTTGAAACAGCAGCAGGAATCGGCCCCTCCAACCAGAGCAGAGGTCCTGCGGGAGCAGTTTGAAGGCCTGTTGAAGTTCAAGCAGGCGCAGTTGTCTACGTCTACCAATAGCTCACCAGCGATGAATGTCCTGAGTCTCACCGAAGATATAGACAGCTTGGAAGAGCAGGTAACAGTTCTGCAGCACTACCTCAGTACTCGGAGCGAAACCCTACAGCAGTTACAGTGGGAAATTCAGTCATTAAAGTAGGAGGCCTGCTGGCGTGCACTTTAACCACACATTGTATAATAAAATTACAATAGTAAAATAGTAGTCGAAAGTAATATCGGCGTGGCATTACTAAATATATGGATTAGACATCAATTGAAACCTAAAAGTGTCGATCTATCTTACAGTCAGCCTCTGTTGGCAGTTCTGGGCTTTGCACGGATAATGTTGTCTACCCTCAGCAGAACTTCAGCTGCTTCAGCTGCAGAGCTGACAACTGCGTGCTTCAGTTTATAGCTTTCTACGATGCCCAGCTCCCTCATATCAGCAATAGTACCGTTTTCCAGGTCCAAGCCACTGGTACTCATGCCATTGTAGATAGCGGTTCTCAGTTTGGACACGATCTCACTACTGTCGAGACCGGCATTGTCGGCCAAGATCGTTGGTAGTTGGCGTAGTGCCCTCGCAAAAGCTTCGACGGCCAACGATTTCTTTCCGTCGACATTCTGAGCAGCGGTGTCGACAGCTTTGGACATGAGCATCTCTGCGCAGCCACCACCGAGTAGAGTACGGGACTCCTTAGTAGTCTGGGATAGCACAGACAATGCGTCATGGAGAGATCTCTCGGCCTCATCCAAAACTTGAAGAGTGGCACCTCTCAGAACAACAGTGCATGCATTGCTCACCTTACACCCGTTGAACTTGGTGTAAGTATCCTCCCCGATCATTATTTCCTCGATCAAATCACACTCACCTAGCCTACACTTCTCTGGGTGGTCAAAAGTAGATACAACTTCACCACCAGTAACGAGGGCCAACCTTTCTACACCTTCGAAATCGGCATGCTCTATAGAGTTTATTCCTAGGTCGGTGAACAGCTGCTCAGGGTAATCGTAGATTAGTTGCCTATTAATAAATGTGTTAATGCCAAATTTGGATATTTTTTCGATCTTGCTCTTCATTTTCTCACGTTCTGCCTTTTCAAGCTCGGCCAACTTCGAGGTGGAGTCGACCTTAAACTTAGCACCAAAAATCTTCACCTTATCAGTATCCAAGGAGGTGTTTGCAATCAATATTTTGGCTTTCTCCACACGTTTTGGCTGGTTGTTACCAAACTTCTTGGGTAGAATGAAACCTTCATCTAGGAAGGAATCTGAGAGGTTACCTCCGATAATCTTAATAATCTGGATGTGCTCGAGATTGGTAGACCCGTTGAGCCTCAGAATCGCATCAGTAGCGAGCTTAGCAAACTGCTCCTTATCCTGGGAAAGAATCTTAGAAGACAGTGTAGTCTTCGCAATGTGCAGCAGATCATTGTAGAACTTATCCTTGTCGTTACGGTTATCCACTGCAGCCTTTTTCAGTGCCTCCAGAGACGCCGCACATGCAATCCGATAACCTTCAATAATAGTCTGCGGATGAATCTTCTGGTCCACCAGTTTTTCCGCTTCTCTTAGCAACTCAGCCCCCAAAATCGTAACACTGGTAGTACCATCCCCGACCTCATCGTCCTGGACCTTACTCAGATTCACCAACACCTTCGCTGCAGGATTGTCCAGTGGAATGGACTTCAAAATAGTCGCACCGTCATTGGTAACCAAGGATGAGTCACTTGACGCACTCTGCAACAGCTTATCCATACCCTTTGGACCCAAGGTTGTCTTCACCAAATCCCCTACCGCAATGGCACCAACAAAGGCAGACATACGAGCATTCTCGGCCCTTTCCTCCGTCACCTGGTCGCCAAATATTTGAACGCTCATGGTACTTCACGGATCAATACTATTCAATAGCCTACAGTAGCCTTGTTGTTGCGTTGACTTGTATTAAAATTCTGTGTACGCGGAATTTTTTTTTTCGCCACCGAATGGAATATCCAGCTTGACAGAATCCGCTGGAGAAGTAAGCTTGTTAAATGAAACGCTATAGACGGGTGGCCATTAGCTGGAGTGCTACAAATCTTCAGACTACTCGAGGAGTAATACCACATATCAATCGAGTTTCAAAAAATATCACGTATAAAATACTTGCTTCCAACCAGATTCGAACTGATGATCTCCACATTACTAGTGTGGCGCCTTACCAACTTGGCCATAGAAGCTACTTGTTTTGTGTTAGGAATGAGGATAAAGTAGATTCATATGTGTCATTTTAGATGGCGTGATAAATTCCATTATGCATTTGATGCTAAACATCAGCGGAATATACAAAAATCTTTGGGTATATATGACAAGCGAATGTCACATCGGTTCTTTGTCAACGTTATGTCTGTTGTGTACTATTCTGGTACTTTCCTGGAAAAAGTCACTCAGATTCCCGTATTAATTTTATTAGGATTAAAAGTACATTGGCAGTACAAACTATCATAAACACATCATTTCCCTTCTGATACATCACTTTTATAAAGTCTATATATGCAGGGCAAAAAGGAATATGTAGAGAAGAGGTGAAAGCATATGCAATCCCCTCATTCCATCGCCTTATTTGCGAAAGCTGCGGCATCGTTGAATAGTTCGTATTCTGACTCTTGAATAAGGTCCAATGCATGCATGACACCAAGCAGCGACTTGACGTTTTCCAAATATTTTAAAGCTCTTTTCATTTCTTCTTCAAGATTAGGAACGTGTTTATAAGCAGAGAAAGAGTTGGAAACTAAGGCCAATGCGTCTTGTTTGTCCTGACCATTATGGAGCCACTTCTGCAGATAAAACTCCCACATCATAGCCATAACCGTGTTGGGGGTCGATACCTTGAATGGCGCATTGCCGACAATTTTCTGCTGCCATTCTGCGTTGTCCAATTGAATCCTGTTGAATTCACCGGCCGCAAGAGAGCTCACGAGGACTGCCTCAAAGAGCTCTGATATGTTCTGCTTCACATAATCGAGATGTTCTCGGAAGGTTAACGTTTTCTTGTCAATGGGCCCGTAATAGTTTGCGGGCTTTTGTCTCAACTTGAACAACGTCAAGACTCGGGTAAGACATAGAATGCATTGGGACTCCTTTGGGTATGACCGCAAGGTAACTTGCGATAGCGCAGATTGTGTTGGCGGTTGTGTTTCTTCCCCCAATTTCAGAACACCCAACTTGAAAAACATTAAAAGTACCAAAAACGGCTCGTAGAATTCAAGCTCAAGGTTAAGCTCATTAAACTTCATTAGTGCTTCGCCGTACTTTGTGGGCTTGAGAGTCGATTCGTACTTAAAGAAACCGAGTAGAGAAAGGAGTCTTAGAAAATTAGTAGCCAAAAGATCGAATGGCGCTGTTAACTCGCCAATGATGGGGCCAGGCTTCTTGGAAGATACTGTAAAGTCTTTGGCCATATCTTTTGAGTCTTTCAACACGTTAATGAATTCTAGCATGCTGAAAGCCCTTGTCTTATCATCCGTCCTAACATATATGTGCTTCACACGATCGTAAATGGATGGGGTTACGCGATTCACCAGAGTAATGTCATCGCCCGGACTGAACCACTTCACGTGCTTGATAGGTTTGATCTGATAATACCTGTTGATTGGTTGTGTCAACAAATTAATCTCCTTATTTTTAAACTGTTCTACAGATTTCTTCACCAAGTTACGGTAGGAATCAGACGAGCCACCATCAAGTGGAGGATACTCGAAATATACACCCGTTGAGACAATATCCAATAACTTACTGCTGATTAAACCGATAGACCTGTAAAAATTGTACTCATGTGGGAGCCGTTGCTGAATAAAATCGTGGATATCGTTTGGCACTTCAACATTCTCATCCTGCTCCTTGTTGTGTAACTCTGTTTCGTCGTAGCCATATAACTCGACCCGGCCGTTGGTTTTTAGAACAGGCATGTACTTCAAAGCAGCTACCCCCTTCTGGTAGTAGCTCAATAGCTTCGTGGAGTCCAGTTGCATCGGATTAGTCAATAAATAGGTGTAGAAGTTCGTGCCTCCGTTGACGGACATGTCTAGGGCAATCTCAAACACCTGCTGCTGAGGATAGACCTGCAGTGGTGGCAACGTGAACGGCTGTAAATCGTTGCCTACAGCCATGTTAATATCCAGAAAGTCCTCAAAGCTTAGCTTGAATTCAGTCAAAATACGGCCGCGGTCAACAAACCGGAACTCGCGATTGGGAAACTCCATGCCGAGAATGAATTTTGGGACAGACTCCACAAGCAGCAGATCCGTGGGGCCGTAAATACCATCCACGTAGCCATCCTCAAGCAGATACGCTAGCTGAATCCACGAGCTGTACGGCGCTACCATGTAGTTGATCCCCTTTGAGATGAAGTACTGGATCAGGTCCGCCTGGAAACGCCGAAAGTTTAACGGCACGTTGTGCCGAAACGACTCCCCGGGCGATAGTGGCTGGTCAATGTAAGTTGACTTCGTGTTATTGAGCTGGTTGCTCCAGTGCGCCCACAGCTTGTTCCGCTGCGCGATGATCGCCTCGTAAACCGTCCGCTGCCCCGCCGGCGCCTGCCCCACCCCCGCGCTCGCGTCCACGCTCAGGTGCGACTGGTGGTGAAGCTGGTTTGCAACTGGCGACCCGGAAAACACAAACACTGGTACCACGTTGTTCTCCTGGAAAACCTGTAGGTCCGACTCGATGTACATCTTCAGGCTAGTCGGAAAGCCGCCGATTGCATCTAGATACTGCTCTCGTTTGTTGGTTAGCAGTCGCGACACATAGTGGTCTACGTCAATCCCCAGCGTGATCCCGTTCAGTGACTCGATCGGCGCAGACCCCACAAGCGCCCTTTCAAACAGGTAAGATTCTAGAGACTTGATTGGCATTGCTTCCGACACAATGATACCAGCAACCGCGTACAATCCTGATCAACAATCCTGATCGCCCTTTGATTATCCCGTATCAACTGGCCTCCAGATACTTGCGCTGGCACTCCCCGACGCTTTGTTGCTGTACCCGTCGTCTTCCTGCTGGCCCTCCAAAACATAACTGACTCGTTTTGGTTTGCCACCGGACCGAAGGATGCGTGGGTGCATAATTACACATCATGTGACCAAACATGCAACCATCTTTGCTCGATGGTGTGCCTCCAATGGCCCAGCAAGTTGTAACATCCTCCAAGGTTAGGCGTCAGTGAGGTGTACTTGCTCCGTTCCGTGGTAATAGGCATATAGAGCGAAAAGAGTTGCTTTGTGACGTGGTTTCAACACTGAAAATCCAGCAGTGAAACAGCATAGCGTAGGAGCTGGGCTAGGGGTGACTACTAGGCTATTGGGATCATCATGAAACTAGGCACATGGCTAGCGGCAAGCGTGGTTGCGTGGGTAGTTGGGTTTGGCAGCGCATTGAGCACTGAGAAGCTGGCGAAGCAGGCGGCGAAGGACGGTGGGATAATCAGGCTTACGAACGTGAACTTCAAGCGAATTCTCTCAGGGCCACGCGATGCGTTCATTGTGGTGCTGATGACGGCGACAAACCCGCAGATTGGGTGCCAGCTGTGTACGGAACTAGGGCCAGAGTACGACACGCTGGCACAGGCGTGGATGGAGACGCACAGCGGAGGCGTGAGCGCAGCGGAACCGCACCAGGGGTTGTTCTTCGCCAAGCTGGATTTCGCTGTCCCCCAATCGAAGGAGGTGTTCAGCCACTACCAGATCAACAATGTGCCGCGGCTGCTCCTGTTCCGCCCGGGCGGTGATCTGGATAGCTACGAGCCTCTCGGGATTCCGTCGCATACAGGCGGCGCACGGGTGCGGGCGATCATCGACACCCTCAAGAGTTACACCGGCATCGAAGACTTCGAGTACCACGAACCAGTGAACTGGGGCCAGTATGCCGCTATCCTCATGATGGCCGTCCCCGTAGTAATCATGCTGCGCAACTACTGGTCGGTTGTGGTGTCCATCGCCCTTTTCCGGCCTCTGTGGGGGTTCTCCTGCGTGTCGATCGTCATCGCACTTGTGAGCGGCGCGATGTTCAACAAGATTAAGGACACTCCCTACGTGGGCTCGTCCGGTGATGGCAATTACGTCCAGTACTTCGCAATCAGGCAGCAACAGGTTCAGTTCGGGGTGGAAACTCAAATCATCTCCGTCATATATGGCACCCTCAGCGCAGGAGTCGTACTACTTGCCATTGGCACCAAAAGCATCAGAGCTTACTACATCAAGTACAACTATAGCATGCACGCGGTGGTGCACTTGTTGTTGTCCCTCGCCGCAATACTGCTTATCTATATCTCCTTCGCCGCCCTGCTCGCAGTCTTCAAACTGAAGAACTTTGAGTATCCATTCAGATTATTCAAATCTCCCTTCCGTTAGTTACATCAGTATTTAGGAACACAGTTACTACTCTCCCGTTCATGGGCGACGCGGCACGCTAAAGCGCACCACACTTGCGGGCAAGCTCAGCATACAACTCAGTGAGCTTATCCAGCCGCTTTTTAAGCTGATTCACGCGAGCTAGTTCCTCCTTGAGGGACCCTTCTTCTTGCAGAAGCTCCTGTTCATCCATGAAGGACTTCTTCACCTGGTTGAACTTCATCACCAGTAGTGCTTGAGACTCGCGCAGTTCTGTGATAGCCTGGTAGATGCCCTCCAGGTTACTCGATAAAATCGAATGCACACATAGTTCAATTGGGTGTATCCCTGCCGATGCCACCTCACTAGGATTCATGCAGAACCTGGCAAGTAACGTAACATGGGCTCATATTCTTCCCACGCAGCCCCTGGTTTTTAGGCCTGGAGTGAGGTAAAAAATTCATTACATCATCTGGTAAAGCAGCAGCAGCATAAATGATATCAAAAGTATTTATATTTAAAGGAAGGGCCCTTCTGATGTTCCTACATACTGTCAAAATACTTAATCGTTTACTTTATTATCATGATCCTTTTCTTTCTTCTTCCCTCCTCCGAGGATTCCCTTTTTGAGCTTGCCCACTGCGCCCAACCCACCGCCTATGACACTAGTACCGGCGGACAGACCAGCGGATAAGCCCTTATTGGCAAAATCGCCAACCTTTGTCTCCACCTTGGTAACAGAGACAGTGTACCTAGGAGAAAATTTGAAGTTCAAGTAAAGAATACCACCGTCCTCGCCGTTAGGACCAGTTAGCTGGACTTCCATTGGGGTTTCACTGTCTGGGTCCACCTCAGCTAGAGCGATGGTTGCGGTGCCAATGAGATCGTCACTGTTTCCGGCATCCCAGTCCATGACCTTGATGCGCAGGTAGTTGTTAATCCGGTTATTCAACTGCAGGGATGTGTTCTCGTTCCAAACAGGTTCAAGCGTCTTCTTCTGGGTCTTGGTCTTGTATATTACCTCATCTGAATTGTCGAGGTAGAATTTGACATAAGGGTCGGACTTGCCGTTCCGGTCAGCAGGTAAGAGCCTGACTGCATTTAGAACCTCCAGTGTTAGGTCGCCAGTGTTCGTAATCAAGTCTGCTTGTGGCAATCTCGACGCCAAGACAGGGAACCAAGCGACCTGTAACATCACTTTGGCGGACGCAGAGCCAGTTAGTGTAACGATCGAAGGTTTATAGTAACAGTTTTTCAAAAGTTCTATGGTTGGAATGGAAACCTCGCACAGGCAGTTCTCAGCCCTGTTATTACTTGGATTCTTTGTTACCCTAAAAGTGGTCACAGACCATTCCAGCTCCTTAATCATGCAATCGCCAGCAGTAGAACCTGGTCTGATAGTTTTGGTAGAAAACTTTTGTGAAGAATACTTCGGATGCCCCATGGAATCAAAAAACGCCTGTACATAGCTGCCAATTTGAGGAAGCTCACCACCTAGGATGTTAAAGGTAAAAACACCGCTGTTGTACTGCAGAAGTTCATCAAGATCTAGCTTCATTTTGTTGCTGAACAAGTCTTCGAGTTCATTTAGTTCGGATTCAGCTGATTCTATCTTCTTCATTTGCTCTTGTGTGGTAGTCTTCGGATCCAACGCAGCCTTCTCAGCTTCCAGTTTCTTCCTATTTTCATTGATCGCATCCATTTCGTGGATTTCCTCCATGCTTAGAATAGGAAGGGCTGGGTAGAACGATAGGTAATATGTGACAGTACCCTTCGCGCCCTTATTCGATACCAGACGGCCAAACTTCGGCTCTTCGTCAATAAATTCCACATACCGATCGTCCGCACCCTTTTGGAAAAGTTCCGAGGTCTTAATATCAAACTTGCCCAAGGTACGGTCTTTATCAGCTGTTTCAACATCCATACATTCGATTGTAACCTTCTGGTTCGGCGATGAAATTGGTATATAGATCGCCTCGTTCCAGATAGGGTCCAGAGTAGAGTTAATAGCGTTCGTTCTACCTCTGTTGACGCCATTAACAAGCACCCTTGCATATGGGTCGATTTTACCAAACTTCTCTAGGTTGCGCAGCTCCTCGGCTTTATTGAGGAAGACTCTGAGTACACCTATTGGGGGCACATATGATCCTGATTCGGAGCCCACATCCAAGGAAACAGGCTTCCAATGAGTAGTAACTTTCAATTCACCATTGTTTCCGGGTAGCGGAATCCATTTCTTGTCGACTTGTGTCCTATCAATCAAGTCGTTCAGCGATTGCAGTGTAGTGGAGATGACGCCTCCCTTAGCATCCTTTACAACAAACTTGATTCTAGTCCGGCGACGATCAGTGATAACTATTTCATGAGAAGTATCAAACTTCGGATTCGCATCTTTAGAAACAGTTTGTGTAGTTTCAACCAATTTTGCATTGATATAAAGCTCGACAAAACTAGAGACATCTTTAGATGAGCTGCCACGTAGGCTGCGAGCCTCTTCCACCACAATCTTGGTGATACCTGTGTTCAAGTCAGGCATATCTTCGATGGTGCCATCTGGCAGCTTCTTGGATTCCAATGTATGATGGAAATTCAAATCAAAGTTCAATTCTCCAATTGGCTTGGAGTTCTTTAGGAACTTCCCTGTACAATTCCTCTGATGGTGCTTCTCATGCAAAGACGATAAGTTGTATTGGATACTACCAAGCACACGATCGTTCAGCTTTGGACGCTTGCTGTACAGGGTTATGGATAAAGGATCGGTAAAGGAGTCCAACAAAATAAGTAGCTGCTCATCCCACTTGGGAGAAGAACCGTGTGCAACAGACTTAGTGGTCGCTACAACTCTGGAGTTGAACGAAAATTCCAAGTAAGTATCTAACTCTTCTAGAAGGATAGATCTGCCAAACTTGAGATTGAGAGCATCACGTACATTGACTTCCAAGACACCTATCGAGAGAGCAGAGCCTGACAATAGCTGTGGCACGTTCAATTGGAACGAGAATGGTGGCATTAGCATTGGTCCAGCATATTTCCTAACCATTTCCTTGACAAATGGCAGTAGACCAGGGATAGCCATGATCTCCCAGTTGAAAATAGAGTCACCAAATAGCTTGAAGACAAAATCCACGTCTGGCACATCCATCAATTGAATGTTGACAGTCTCTATATGAGGGAATGCGGTCATCATCTTCATCCTGACCCTGGCATGCACCTTAAATGCAATGTCATGAACTGCAACGGGGATCGTAATACCAAATAGCTTCGCCTTAACGATGACCTTTTGGTTGACAAAGTTTTTCAGCTGCTTTGCGTCGAGGTCATTCAGATCCCGAGGCGTAAAAGACAGACCCCAATCCATGACAGCAACGTCTGGATCGGTATTTTGAAGTGTTCTAACAAAGTCAATCCGAGGTGGTTTAACACCAAGTGTGAATTGATCGATCCAAAGTGACTTGATGAACCCCGGCACAGACGGGTTCTTAGCCAATTCATGGTTCACCTGATCCACAACCATCACGGAAATGTTGGGCTCTATTCTGGTCCAGAATTTATCCAAGAAGTTATTGAGCCAGTCCATGCTCTCGTAGTCATCCTCTACTTTCTGCACTGTGAGCTCCTTCTGCACCAGTTCCCTTATCGACCCTCTGTACTTCCAAATCGATGTACGGTATAGCAAAGCCGTCAAAACCATTACGAAGAATACAGGTGATAAACTGAACTTGAAGTAGCCCAACGCAAACGATAAAAATCCGCCGAGGAAGAATATCCCCACGGAGTGATACCAGTCGCCATACGCAGCAGCAGGCAGCACATGGCTTAAAAAGGTTTCTCTGTCAAGCTCCCAGTGCAGGTCATCTTCGGTGAGTCGGTCGCGCTCTTCCCACCCGCCGATTTGCTTCCACCCTACGTACGATGCATCTACTACCGGGCGCTCAACCTTGCTGCTCTCTACACTGTCCTTCTCAGTCTGCCTCCGGTCTAGTTTTTTTTCTCGTTCAATTGCCTGTCCAGCCTCTGTTGACGAAGGTGGAGCCGGCTTGCTCGCAGTGGTATCAGTATTAATGTAATTGTTCGCATCTGTAGCTGTTGGATTCAGCTTCATGAGCTTTTCCTCCGTGGTTGTCGACGCCATCTCGCCCTTACCGACAACGCTAGAAAATCTGTGGTCTCCAGCAAGCGATCCAGACTAATTGACAAGGCGTCTGCTTTATGTAAAGGAAACTCTTTGCGATGTGAACGTGAGCCTAGCGCAAAAGGAGAGGTGGACGGACACCTGTCGAATATGAAAGCTATAGAAAAAAAGCTAATCCGTTGCCCTTGCGGGTTTGGGGGGTTGAAAAAGGAAAAGCGGGAGGCTTCTAGTTAAAAAACGATGAGATAATCAACGTGATTATCGGAACCCTTCCATAGGCTATGTGATACTGTCAATGCGCGAGCTTAGAGTGGCTAGTCAGAGGCCTGGAAGGATTCGTCAGTATCCGGTTCCTCCACATCCTCCTCTGCGTCTCCATCTACAAAACTGTCATCGGAAAGGTCAACTACGTAGGTTGGCTTTTTGGCGACAGCTCGCGAGGCTCTACTTCTAGGGGCGATGGCGGGCTGGGAGTCGCTGAGGTCAAGGTCAAAATCAGATTCGCTTTCATCGAGCGCGGGCGTCTTTATTTTCTTTGCAGCGGGCTTTAATTTGCTGGCAGCGGGAGTAGTTTGCCGTTTGGCCTTCCCGGACGGCTTCTCGGCAACTTCATTCGACTCGGCCACAAAGGGCTTGTCAAAGTCACTGGATGCTTTCCTAAATTTGCTAAAGATATCCAAGTGCCCAGGCACCGGAGTGGAGGAGGAAGAAGAAGGAGCGTCAAAAATGGTAGACGGCGCTTCGGGCTCCTGCTTTGACAGGGGTGTAGGCACTTTAGAAGACGAAGCTGAAGCCGACTTAGACTTTGGAGTAGGGGTCTGCTTTGGGATGCTTACGTTTGTCTCTGTCTTTACTTTGGCTGGTTTTTTAACCTGCTCCTGAGTGGGTGGTTCCAGTAGGATCCTTTCCACCGGCTGCTCAGTCTTGAGCTTTTTAACTGATGACTTGGCAGGTTTTTTCTTAGAGGGATTATAGTCATCGTCATCCTTGTGGGCGCGTTTCTTACCTTTAACCTTCGAACCAACTGCCCTGATTGTTCCGTCACGGACTTCGGTATCATATTTAATAAATTCTTCGTACTCCCGAACAAACATATCAAGGTCTGCATTCCAGAGGTCTTTGGCAGATTTCCCAAGCAACTCTTGTAGCTCTGCTTCCTTATTTTGTTTTTCTCTTAGGAGTCGCTCATACTTTTCCTTTGTTAAAGACCAGATTTTCATGCCCAGCAGGTATTCATAGGTACCAAACTTCTCCAATGGTCCCACAACGACGTTTTCGTCTGCTACTTCGCCACCCTGTTCATCCAACTCCTCAGCAAATTCCTCGGGATCCGAAGCATCCATTTCTTCTAAGTCTTCATCAATTTTCTCGAAGTGCGGCTTACCTTCTGCGTCAACTCGAGGAAAGCCCAACGACTCCAACTCTTTCATTAAGACAGATCGAGCCTTTTTGGTAACCCTCAGTTCTTCATCAATAATCATCTTAATGAATTTAACTTGGAAGCTCAGCTTTTCTAATTGCCATTGTAGACGCTCGATCATATAATCCTTCCGTTTTTGGTAGAATTCCAGCCTCACATAGAAAAAGTCAGTCAAGATTTCTTTAACGTCATTATATTTCTTGATTTTATTATGCGCATCAAATAGGACCATATTACTCAAACTTACCGTGCTAATGAGTTTAAACCTTTCATAGAAACCTATTTTCCTCGTCCTTTCCATCTCTTCAGGAGTAAGAGTAACTACAAACTTAATAGTAGCGCCATGTTGTTCCTGCATGTCTTTGACCCATGGTTTAGTCCTCTCATTTCCACTCAATGCCAAAAGTAAATGCTCTTTGATTGTGGTAGTCCAAGTTCTAGCTGGTAGCTCCGTAATCTCTACCGTGTTTTCTCCAACTTGCTCTATCCTACCGAAAATACGATATCTTTGGGCATCAATCTTTTGCATTGTACCGTTCCAGCCTCTGAACCACGGAGCCATATCATCCGGTTCATCTCCGCGCATTAGTTTCCTCAAATTGTTCACGATATCGATAGGATTAAACGGCGGAATAGAAGTACTCCACCCAGTACCGATCCCCTCTGCACCATTGACAAGCACCATTGGGAGCGCCGGTACGTACCATTCAGGCTCCACAGTTTTCTCATCATCCTGAACATACGTCAATAGGGGATTGTCCAACGGGTTAAATACATGTTTAGAGATACTGTTCAATTGAGTAAAGATGTATCTGGCAGCCGCAGCATCCTTACCACCGGTTGCCCTCGTACCGAAGGCACCACGGGGCATAAGCAGGTAGATATTATTTGCACCGACAAAGTCCTGAGCCAGACTGACAATGGTTTGAACTAACGACTGCTCTGTATGATGATAAGCAGTTTGTCCCGAAACATACGCTGCCAGTTCTTGAACTTTTATTTCTGTTTTCATAATATTACGCTTAAAACTTCCAAAAATTACTTTCCGTTGGGAAGGCTTCAGCCCATCTAGGAGGTGCGGTATCGAACGAAGATTGTCAGCGAGGGAAAATAAAATCAGTTCTTTATTAATGAAGTCACCTATTTGGATCTCTGTCAAGTGAGGGTCAAGGACCGTGCCTGGTTCATACTGCCGCAACCATTCTTTCCGGTCATCAGCTTTCTTCTTAGAGAAGGCAAGATCAATGAGGCTCGAATCATCTGGATTTAAGCTGTGGAATTTTTTTATATGAACGTCTAATGCGGAGAAATATTCCCTAGCTTCTTGGAAAGAAGAAGTACCCAAACCCTTATAATACTTAGTCTTCCAAACATATTTGTGAGATTCGGTATCCCTCCATTTTTCGTAGTCTGGAAGGTTATAAAATGGGATAACTTGTTTCTTTGGTTTCAAAATAGTGACCTTCATGATCGGGGTAATAAACTCTATTAAAAATCCCGGTATATCCAGTAATCCTGGGAACGTGCTTTCAAAAAAATTAATCAACAAACCTTTGATGTGCGAACCATCATGGTCCTGGTCAGTCATAATCATTACATGACCATATCTCAATGTCTTCATATCCTCAATGGTGTATTGTTTCTTATGCTGCAGACCCATGATCTTTTTAATGGCTTGAATTTCAGTATTTTTACGTATTTGTTCAACTGATGCATCTCGGACGTTTAAGATTTTACCCTTGAGCGGGAAACAGCCATAATAATCTCTACCGACGACAGATAGGCCAGCAACGGCCAGGGACAACGCGGAATCACCTTCAGTCAAAACAAGCGTACACTTATGGCCCTCTTTGGTTCCAGCTTTATTGGCATCCTCAAGTTTAGGGTAGTCTGTTATTCTATTCTTTCTGGTACCATCAGTTTGCTTTAGGAGCTTGGCTGCGTTTTCATCAGCTATTTCAAAAATTTTTGTAGCCAACTCAGTCTTCATTATCTTGTTGATGAAGTCACTACTGACTTCGCATTTCGAGCCAAAATCTCTGACACGAGTGGTCAATTGTTCCTTCGTTTGCGAGGTAAATGCAGGGTTTTCGATCAAACAATTAATAAAAATAAATATGTTATTGCGGATCTGGAATGGTTTGACAGTTTTCTTCTTCTTGCTCAGTAGCTCAGAAACCTTCTTAACAATTTGATCTGTCAAATAATTGACATGCGTACCACCACTTGTTGTAGCAATGGAATTTACAAACGATATTTGCTGGAAGGATATATCCGAGACAGCGAAACCGAGTTCCCACCGGTCGTTAACCTTTTCATAAAGAATTGTAGGCGCGTTGACTTTTTCGGATGCAGATTCAGGGGCCATACCACTATCAATTAACCTCTTTTTCTCTAGCGACCTCATGTATAACTCCATGTAGCTCTTGAAGTTCCTAATTTTCAGGCTTTTTCCATTCAAGCTCACGTTCACATCACGCACCGAACCGTTAATGTCATATACACGCCGCCGCATCACACCCAAAATATCATCATCTAGCACTTCCATGCCAAAGCGTTGAAGATCGGGCTTAAAAGTAATTTTCGTGTACGAAGGACCCTTTTTATATGAGGTGATCTTTGGTGGATGGCAGACATTCATGTTGGATTCCCATTTCTGGACGTATTTCTGTCCTGACTTAGGGTCCGAGGTCTCCAGAATGAACTCAGTGGAAAAGATGTTACAGAGCTTGGCACCATACCCGTTTCTTCCTCCTGTAACCTTCTTCTCATTGTCGTCGTAGTTGGAGGACGTCAGAAGATGGCCAAAAATCAACTCCGGGATATAAATGCCCTCTTTCGCGTGGACTTCGATAGGTATCCCGTTTCCGTCATTTTTCACTTCAATGTAGTTTTCTTCGCGATTGATGACAACCTCGATCTTCTTCATCGAGGGGTCCCGCACCTTGTTGTCTGCAGCGTTAACAATAATTTCGTCAAAGATTTTGAACAGGCCGGGCACAATATTGACCTGTTTCTCCACCATACAATCCATTTCAGCGTCGTGCACCCACATATGGAAGTCCTGCATCTCCACGGACCCGATGTAGGTGTCAGGCCTTTTCAAGATATGCTCCAGCTGCGTGATCTTTTGGTACGTTTCAGATGCATTTTTCTCTTTTGTCATGATGGCTGTCATCAGGAATCTCAGCCTTGCAAGAGCTAGATCTATTCCTGACCACCCGTGAGACGGTTGCTTGTTCTGAGAATAAGCCAAGTTTTGAAATGTTTATCTTTGACGGCGTTCTAGGTGCCTTTCGCGTAAAGCTGGATTTCGCGGCACGTGAATCGGACGCGAAGCCGCACACATATCGGCCAGGTAGTGTAGCTAATGCTCCTGGCACCCTGTCCACGCAGCGGAGTACCATAGACGCAATACATATAAGGTGCTGTCCACGTGATGATATAGCGCATACAGAATGCTTGGATTAGTGTTTGCTATAACGAGAGCACCATATTCGGCACTAAGCGGATCCCGGTAACACATACTGAATGAATAGAGATACGGCTACTGCACAGAGGCTACCGCTATTATTTGGGTTACAGCCGAGCCTTACAAAATCCTACTTGTCGCCAGCTTGCGTACACTGTATCTTGATAGGTATCTCGGACGGCAAACCTTTCAATCTTTGGACGCGAGGAGATCGCACTTGGCTCGTGCGTACAAGCTGACACTGGAGGACGCCACCCTTTAGACTCTCTACTGGAGTTCTTGTGAGCTTTTCTCTCTTAGCTAAACGCTAAGCGCCTGAAGTGCGTATATCTATACCAAATCGTTTCATAAGCCGTTTAAGAGATATGGAAGGCAGTCGTTGTCTCGGAGGGTTGGCCGAGTGGTCTAAGGCGGCAGACTTAAGATCTGTTGGACGTTTGTCCGCGCGGGTTCGAAACCCGCACCCTTCAATACCAGTTGGTCCAATGGTCTAGTGGTTCACGACGTCGCCTTTACACGGCGAAGATCCCGAGTTCGAACCTCGGTTGGATCACTTTTTTATTGTCTCATAATGTTCGGACATCTTTTTGGGAAGGTACTTCACCTCTACTGCAACGTTGCCGCAATCCCACGACATGGAGCCGTTCGTAATAACTGCGTCGGAATGCGATTGCAACTCTGCGCACAGTTCTCGCGTATCTAAGGATGGTTACGCCTTATCAGATGAGCTATCAAATGAGACTATGTTCCTTACTCAGGTCAAGTATATCTTCGAAGGCGAGGAAGATCATATTGATGACAACACAATGCAGGAGATAAACACCGACATCGTAAATGTCGTCATTGTGGAATTGGATGAGACGCTAGAAATTAAAAATGTTGAGCTGATCAGCGATGAATATCAACTGCTGGGGTTCTCCAATGATGCTGATAACGACCTGAATCTAACGATATTGTCGGAGTTCCCAGCGGACGTGTCACCAGGAACCAGAGACCTTGGAAAATTGGTCACCAGATATCAGCATCAGAACAAACACCTCAAGCATATGCTACAGGAGTTATGAGCTTGACTCATTACCTATATACTGTGCAAATGATAGCTAGGAAAGACTGTCGATATCTGCGGGCATTGGCTTGATTTTGATCGAATAATGCTTTTCGATTGACTTCAGCTTGGTGACCTCTTCTCTTGTAATGAAATTTATTGCTACCCCCTTTCTTCCAAACCTGCCCGAACGGCCTATCCGATGGATGTAGTTCTCGAGAAGTTCAGGCAGATCGTAGTTGATAACCAGCGAAACCTGTTGAACATCAATCCCACGGGCCCACACATCTGTGGAAATAAGCACGCGGGA
The DNA here is from genome assembly GCF_000091025.4 of Eremothecium gossypii ATCC 10895. Classification (NCBI taxonomy): domain Eukaryota; kingdom Fungi; phylum Ascomycota; class Saccharomycetes; order Saccharomycetales; family Saccharomycetaceae; genus Eremothecium; species Eremothecium gossypii. The sequence goes on along the minus strand of NC_005786.2, from coordinate 1,418,783 downwards.
GCTGCCTGACCTAAAGTCACTCATGACTTTGTCTCGGTCATCTTGCTTCATGTCTCCATGTATGGACGCGACTGCAAAGTTATTCTGTATCAGCTTGTGCGACAGCCAATCCACCTTTTTCTTTGTGTTACAGAATATCACACACTGGGTGATAGTCAGGGAATCGTACAAATCGCAAAGCGTGTCGAACTTCCATTCTTCTTTATCCACGTTTATATGGTATTGCTTTATGCCTTCCAGCGACACCTCGTCCCGCTTTACCAAAATCTTGACTGGATCAGACATGAACTTTTTGGTGACCTCCAACACGTCCTTACTCATCGTAGCGCTTACCACCACCACTTGCACTGACGATGGCAATTTTGTGAAGATATCGTAAAGTTGCTGCTTGAAACCTAGTGTCTCACTCAGGAGTTCGTCAGCCTCATCTAACACAAGCATTTTCACGTGCCTGGTGTTTATAATCCGACGTTTAATCATATCGAGTACCCGACCTGGGGTACCGCTCATTACATGGCAGCCCTTGTTAACCTTGCTTATATCCTGCTGCAGCGCCTTCCCCCCAGTGCAAGCAAGAGCTACAACGTTCATGTAATCTCCCAAGTTACGCACTACCTGCGAGATTTGCGCTGCAAGCTCTCGAGTCGGCGACAGCACTAGAGCCTGTAAGTCCTTGCTGCTCGAATCGATCACCTGTAACATACCTATCGTGAAGGTTGCTGTCTTACCGGTGCCTGACTGAGCTTGCGCGATGACATCCTTACCTCGGATGATCTGCGTGATAGCCCTCGACTGAATTGCAGAAGGAGCTTCGAAGCCATACCCATAGATACCCCGTAGCAGGTTCTCCTGTAGTTTCATAGACTCGAACGTCGGCGATACCGGCAACTTGGAGGAAGTTTTGACCTTCAGCTTACCATCTTGATTTCTATCAAACGACATCTTCGTTCCTCGAATAGAAGTTTGTTACTACTTTGCGATGAGCATCGGCGGAAATTTTTTATTTTGGCTCACCAGGTTTAAAAACTTCGATGAACTCATCAGGAGAACTTATTCCGCTCGGAGTGGGATATTCGCAGGCGGGCTATGATGGACAAGATCCTCGTAGCTATCGCAGGTAGCTATGGTGCTGGCGTATACGAGACGGGCTTGAAGATCAAAGACGAATTGGGCCATCGTTTTCCACACGAGATCACAGTCATCGACCTTGATTCTATGGTGAAAACTAGCTCCAAGAAATATACCGACGAAGATTACGATTTTGAAAAGGTCCAGCATGTTCTGCAGCGCTCTCGCGCGGAGCTCGAGATCATTATTTTGTGTGGGTGTTATGCCCTCTGCAACAAGAGGTTAAACGCATTATCGAACCTCAAGGTGTTTCTGGACACCGAAGGTGACCGTCGCCTAATCAACCTGATTCATAAAAATAACGTTCAGACGAGCGAGGAACTACGGTCGACAATATCTCATTATATGGACTGCCTGCGGCCGGAGTATGATAGTTACATTGCTCCATCGCGGTCACTAGCAGACATTATCATTCCCGCCACTCATGAGGCTACCGGTACCGCAATAATTATTGATGGCATTGTCAAGATTGTCGAAGAGCTGCAGGGCCGTATTCCAGATGGTCAGAAACTTTCACCACACTTGGATTTTCAAGTCGAAGATATGAACGTGGAGAAGGACCGCTACTACGACCTGAGCTAGCATTACGATGCACGTGCACGCGGTGTCTATCTTACATAGTGTTACGAGACGCACTCCCCCAGATTGTGTGGTCTTGCAGGCCGAAGTCCTGGATTGGCTGTTAAAGTGAACTATTGAGCTTATTGACCCTTTTACATAGTATATCTAAAATGAGTTCGGCTGGAAAGCTTTACTTGCTTATAGCTTTCTTTCGCTCGATCGAGATTGTTTAAGACATTGAAAAAAAATATCATGGGATGTGCGCTCTTCCCAGCGATCCGCAGCGTTTGCACCTTGGAGGTAGTCGGATTATGCACGTAATGCTTAGGAGTTCGGTTAGAGGGGTTAAGACGTTATATACACCAGTTTACAATGCACAAGATGCTGCTACACGTGATGGCTTGCTTTACCACCTCCGATTGCTGGACAAGGTACTAAACAATAGTAGTCACAGCAGAACTTTGCTCTTTGAGTCCAAATACAAGAGATTGCCCACATTTGTTACGTCTCGCGATACCACGAGGCTGGATAAGATCACCAAGGAGCTTATGACTGATCTACAAAAAGATCAGATCTTGAATCATACGTTGCAACTGGACCCGCGCCAAAAACTTGGCAAGATTGGTCTCGAGCTATTTCTGGATTGCGCCGAGGGAGAACTGAGTCCCACAGGCACCACCCTAGCGCTTGCGCTGCTGCAGGCGTACAATCGGTTCCCATCCCGGGAAACACTTACGGATATTACCGGCACACTAGACGAGGCACGGCGCATCCTGGCAGAACAAAAGGTCATATTGAGTAGCCCTGCCGATATAGAGGCGCTGGTTGATCAGCTAGCTTTCGATCGTGATGATGGCGTGACGGCCAAGCGTGTATTGAAGGCATTAGACTACAAATTACATTCCGACGACATTGTGCGTGTCGTGCGCGGCAACACTATGAGTGACGAGATTGAAAAATCCGAGGGCTGGAAGTACCCCTGTGGCGTGTGGGACCGGAGCGAAGCCTACCTCCGTTCGCTCGAGTTGCCCACCAGAAAGCTGGTCTCCATCAACCAGCCCTGCATGGTGCTCGTCTATGACGGCACCCTCCGCGAGCCATCCTCTATTCTTCCTACCTTACATTACGCCGCGCATCTAGGCCGTCCGCTTCTTCTATTCGTGACAGGAGAGGTTCTAGGCGACGCTCTCTCCTATATCACCATCCACAATAACAAGCACCGTCGCAAGGACAACCCCGCGGCTGCCGTAATCCTAAAGTACTCAGCAGCAGATCACCTTGGTCTCACCATTCAGGAGAACCACTCTCTGCTTGAGTTTTTAGGGCTGCCGCATGGTGTGGGAAGCATCTATTCTCCGGCATTTAGCGCTCAGCTGCCCAGCCGCCACACCGCTGCAGACTACTACGGCTCTGTTGCTTCCCTTAAAGCTACTACCGGAGAATCTTTTCTACACAACCCTGGAGTCCGCAGTATATCGGACCCCGCTCTACGCACTACTTTGACGGTGCGCGTGGGTGCACCGTCAGAACTGGAAATCGATCAGCGGCGAGCAGCGCTAGACACGCTACTCAACGTGCAACTTTGCCACGGTCTGGCCAGCGGCTTTGTCCCGGCTCACGGCGTTGCACTTGCCAAGGCTGCGGCACTACTGAACCCCTCTCCCAACCGCCCTGGGGCCTGTGCGGCACGCGATGCACTGCTGCTACCGCTTGACCAGGCCTCGCGAGCACTCTTGCCTAGCGCCACCCTAGCGCCGAGGGCCGTTGCAGACACGGTGACTGACCCGGATTTTTTCTCCGCCTATCTACCCGCCCGCACTGACGTACGGGCCAACGGCTTTCTCGAGCCTTGGCGCGCACTGGATCGGACACTTACTCACGTGACCTCGTTTGTCACAGCCGCAGCTTCTTGTTCACGTCTGGTTGCACGCGTGCTAGACAGGCCCCCAAAACAGGCTGGAACCTCCTCTACGTAGCTTTAACCTTGCCACATGTACCATTAGCTGTGGCAGATCCACTCTTGGGCCTGGAAAAATCGCAGCCTGCGCTGTGTTGTTGTTTCCACAGCAAAGCAGAATGTGGGCAGGTGTGGCTTTTTTCGCCGAGGCTTTTTACCGTGACAGTATGTCCTGTTGGACCTGTGCATGAAACAGTGGGCCCTACATTTCCCGGGCGGGGATATAGAGCCGGGCGGACAACGCTAGCGAATGTCGGCGCCTGCGATAGGCAGGGCCATCACGAAAAGAAAAGCAACGGCATCCTCCGACGACGTACATTTTCCAGCACTAGTTATAATTATCTAGGCGTGCAAATGTCAGTAGATATTTAATTGCAGGAACGTCAAAACGGACGGTCCTGCAGGCATATATACGGAAGTGTCACAGCGAATTTTATAGAGCGAGGCAGCAATGGCGAACCTCAAGGAGATGGAGTCTGCGAAAGAAACAGGCTCGCTGTCGTCGACATCGCTGCACAAGCAGGGGTATGCGCAGGCGACCAGCTCGAAGGGCGGGGCGTTCAAACGGGCGTTGGCGTCGTTCAAGCGCCACGAACCAGTGCTGCCAGACGATGTGGACCTCTCTGTGCTGACAGAGTACGAGCGGAGCAACTATCTCTTGGCGCATCAGCCGTACCAGAAGGCTCTCTCGCAACGTCACTTGACGATGATATCCATTGGTGGGACCCTAGGTACAGGTCTATTCATCGGCATTGGCCAGTCTTTGCAGAGCGGCCCGGGTACCCTTCTGATCGGTTTTCTGATTGTGGGTGTGTCCATCTTCTGTGTGATTCAGTCGGCAGCAGAGCTGTCGTGCCAATATCCGGTGTCGGGCTCGTTTTCCTCCCATGTGTCGCGTTTCATCGAGCCATCGCTGGGCTTCACCGTGTCTTGTGCGTATGCGCTATCGTGGCTGATATCTTTTCCAAACGAGCTGGTGGGATTAGCTATGACCATTGGTTACTGGAATGAGGATATACCGCCTGCTGTATGGGTGTTGATCGGCTATCTACTGGTTATTGGTCTTAACCTTTTCGCTGTACGTGGCTTTGCGGAGTCGGAGTTCTGGCTTTCTATCATCAAAGTTTTGGCGATCATTATATTCCTTATCATTGGCATTGTGATCATCTGCGGCGGAGGGCCCAATAACAAAGAAGGTTATCTGGGAGGGAAGTACTGGCACGACCCAGGTGCGTTCCGGCCTCCGTTCTTCAGCAGCCTGTGCCAGACATTTGTGTCTGCAGCATTCACATTCGGCGGCGCCGAGTTGGTTTTGCTAACAGCCAACGAATCACGCAAGATTGAGTCCATCTCCAGAGCAGCCAAGGGCACTTTCTGGAGAATCGCCATCTTCTACATTTCCACCGTCATTGTTATCGGATGTCTGGTACCGTACACGTCTCCTGCCTTGGATGGCGAAAGCATTAGAGCATCACCTTTCGTGATTGCGCTATCGAACACTGGCTCCTTTGGCACTAATGTGAGCCACTTCATGAACGCGGTGATTGTTGCAGCAGTGCTCTCTGTCTGTAACTCGTGCGTGTATGCTGCATCTCGTGTGATTCAGTCACTCGGTGCTTGTGGCCAGCTTCCTGAAATATTTGGCTATATTGACAAGAAAGGAAGACCGCTCGTCGGCATCGGTGTGTGTGCAGTATTCGGGTTACTGGCTTTTCTGGTAGAGACTACCAAGGTGAAGGACGTGTTCAACTGGCTCTTCGCCCTCTGTTCCATTGCTGCATTCTTCGTCTGGTTCTGCATTTGCGTCTCGCAGCTGAGATACAGACGTGCTCTAAAGGTACAGGGGTTCCCTACTGAGGAAATAGCCTACCAGTCCATGCTTGGTAAGTGGTCCGGAGTCATCGGGACCCTGCTAAACTTCCTCCTGATATGTGGAGAAATATACGTCTCTGTAAAAGATGGTGATGTGGAGACCTTCTTTCAGAATTGCATGTCCATTCCGCTGTTGATAATATTCTACTTCTGCCACAGACTATACAGACGTGATTGGAAAACGTGGCTGATCCCAGCGCGCGACTTGGATCTCAACACAGGGAGGAAGCCAGAGGACCTCGAAATGATGAAGCACGAACTGATAGTTTCTAGGGCCAGGATTGCGTCAAGCCCCTGGTACTACAGGGCATATAGATTTTGGTGCTAGACGCCCCATCCAATAAAACTCTAATTGGTTGCAGAGCCTACCTCATAATTTAGGCTCCATAGATAAAGCCTTGGGTGGCTGCAACTGGTTAACTGTATATTAAATTTTATATTAATGCCAACCTATCATTTGAAATTTTAACATCTCGTCTAGGTTAAGATTAAAAATTTAGCGTTCGTATCGCTGCATTTTCTATCACCACTCCCGCCGCACCGCCATGGCTGACGACATCTCTACCCTTGCTGGGAAAATGCGCCATCTTACACTGGAGAAGGATCTCATCGTCAATGTTAACATGAAGAAATTCCCCCATGGTCCTATCACACGACGCGGTAAGGAAAGGTCGATTCGTATCTTCTCTGAAAGTCGCGAGGTTGGCACTGCCTTTCGACAGGGCTTGGTATATGACCTGGATGACAAAAAAAACCTGCCCCTTTTAAATGATGAGATATGTGAATATATTTCTCACCGTTCGAAGTCGAAGTTAATCGGGTATGTGGGCTCTGATCTCTCTGTTGGAAGCGAAACATTTCATCCAGTCACCAGCGAGGAGCTTCATTGTCTCCACGGTCTGCTCAAGTTTATTGCTAAATGGGAAGCAGACAATGAAGTTAATTACGCTTCGCGTTCGAAATTCACAATAGTTTCTCCGCGGCATCATATACTTGATATACTTATGATCCCCTTTGGTAACGAGAGGTGTCGGCTTGTATTCACCGCACATCGTGGGCTATTTGTCATTACTCTGGCCCCGTCCCAGAGACCTACAGGTATAAATTCCCCATCAAGTGCCACCAGAAAGATATGCTATACTGGTTTTGAGCTTGAGCGACTGTTAACTGCAACCAGCGGGACCGAACGGGGTAGCTTTTACTCATTTATTGAGGCTAAATTGGAACCAGACATCACAATTCTGCTTCAGTGCGAAATGGACGCATACAATCCAAAACGCCAGAAGTATACTGAAATAAAATCCTCTGTGGACTTCAATGTACGAAATGTCCGGCACCTGAGCAAACTGCTTAAAATATGGGCACAAACAGCGCTGCTCCCATCCACTGATATTCTAGTAGGGTTCAGAGACCCATCAACCCATGTGCTGAAAACAGTCGTCCCTTATAGCGTAGATCAGATCGCAGAAAAACTCTATATAAGGGATCGTACGCGCAGTCATCCATCTTACTTTAACTTTAATCCTGAAGTTGCCAAAGACTGGACACATTACGCCATACGTGAAATCTGCGAAAGGTTATCTTCCCTGGTAGACGCAACCTCATCGTCGCCTCAATCATTTCTGGTAGAGATAGACAAGAACTTACAAATGAAAATAAGGCCTACAGTAGTGGATTATTCGGAGCTTTTGGGCCAATGGGCATAGGTATCGTACGTATAATTTGTACCTAAAACATCAATACTGTCATTCACAGCGTATCACGTGATATTACAAGGCCGATTTCAGATACAGTGCGACTTCTGTTGCAAGTTATAACATGATTCCTTCTCCCTAAGGAAGGGAAGCGCTCGACGAGCATTAGCGTTCCATATAGCCCAAGTTACCGTCTATTCGTCAGAAGGAAATATTGAACTATGATGGATCCCATGGCCAACCTACCGCTTTCAACTTACCCCCCAACTGACCAACTAGGGAAGTCACAGACTAAGCCATTGTACATCACTTCCGTGCAGGTGGAGGATGGTAAGGACTACCCACTTTCAGATGGAGTTCTCAAGTCCATCTTGAGCCCGGTTCTTGCCAAGCCGCTGCAGAGTTTGAGCTCGACACTGGCATCTTTGGAGACAATCGAAAAGAACCTCATGTATACGGGGCTCTACCAGGACATCAGTATCACGCTAGACCATGACAAGTCTCGGCTTGTGAATCAGTTCCTAAGTAACATTGCGCCTAAGGAATACGATATTGAATTGCCGTTACCAGTCAAGGCATTGGTGAAAGTTCTTCCTGCGCCCTACCAGCGTCTCTCGCTGGTTACGACCACTCGCGATAGCTATGCCTCGGCAGGAGGGCGATTAGCATCGGTGAACAAATTTGGCCTTGCAGAAGTGTTTTCCCTACAAGCTGATGTCAATTACACCCCATTTAGTGGGAAACTTGACGACAAACTGGTTGACTTGAGATGTTTGGTGCCCTTTCAGAACAACCCATCCATAAAAGCCGTATTTGACGTTAATTATGCCATGCTAGACCTCTATAATCAGCCTTGGATCAATGAGGATGACCAGCACAAGCAAAGGCAGATCGGCTTTAACATTGGTATTCAGAAACAATGGCTTTCGAAGAGGTTATACAGCCCCACTGCATTTGCGGGGGTTTCCATCGTTGGCCGGAACTTGGATGGTATCCAGTTGGATCGGGCATCCTACCATGTTTCGGCCTGGGCGGACTCTTCTCTCAAGACCAGTTTTGTCACCCAGTTTCTCCACAGTAATCGGAAGCTCATAGGTACCTTTCCCGTGCAAGGTATGAAGTTCAATGCTGTTAACGAACTAGTTTTAAGTCAAACAGTTGCCGGTACCCCGCAGGAGGAGACCTTCAATAAGTTTTTAGTGACCTATGAAAAGCATGTTTCATTCCTCCGTAACCTTGTTACAACTTCACTCGACTTATCATGTGGTTCCCTTATATCCACGAAGCAAGCTGCGAAGCCAATGGTCCATATCATGGACCAATTTTACCTGGGCGGGCTGTCATCTTTGAAGGGATTTCATCGGAACTCTGTCGGAAGTAGAGGAGGTGACTTATTCTACAGACTTTCCTTAAAGTCGTCTGTCCACTTACCAGGCACGCCGCTGGACTCGCCTTTGAGGCTACAAGCCTTCTTCAATGCCGGTGATGTTTTCCACTTTAGGCGCCAGATCCCAGAAGATGTCGCAGCCGCCACTGGGCTCTCTTTAGTCTACGAATCACCTATAGCAAATTTGGACCTTACTTATGCACTCCCTTTGACCAGCAGACCAGTGGATTTGGCTAAGCCCGGGTTTTCTTTCGGGGTCGCCATTGCATACCGCTGAATACATGATTATATTTATAATTCAATGTATATAATTTTCGGCTCTTGCTGCCTCTGCCTTGATTCTATTTCAGCATGTGAGGTTCGCTTTTGTTCACCGATTGCTCGGACTGAGACAAAATTAATCAACCTCAAGCTACGGCAGAAGTTCCCCCTTTCCACACATCGCATAAATGGGGAAGAGTTGGATGTGTATATGGAACACAAAGGCATATGTGGGTTTTCAAATGTAACTATCAAAAGAGCGGTCAGCTTGGTGCACTGCAGAATATCTCCTGCGCTTTGTGTCCAGAGAGAGAGTTTATCGTAGGAAGAGCAAGCAAAAGTACACTAGTTATAGAGGAAAAAGGTGTATCAAGAACACATCTCCGACTAGAGGTAATAGACGACCATGTCAATATTCTGCTATTGGGATCTCAGCTGAAAGTTGGTGGCGAAGATGCATCTAAGGGATCGGTGTTACCGTTTGGACCATCTCAGAGCCCTGTTATTCTGGAAGTGGGATCACATTCCGTCCAATGCATATTGGAGTGGGCTCAATGGGAGTTCAAGGTCCCGAATACTTTGTTACAAGAAGACCCTGCTTTGCTTGAGGTAATTAAAGGGTTAGGAATACGAGTGGTGACCTCTTTTTCGAAGGCCACTACACATCATATTATTAGACCCCATGAAGATGACCAAGATTACGAAAAGTATTTGTTTGCACTTGTTAAAGGCATACCAATATTGCATCTCGAATTTCTGAAACAATTTACCGCTCTTCTTCGACAGCCTGTTACCGATTTTGACCCACAGCTACGCAGTATACAAGAGCAGCATTACGCCTTTAGAGGCTTTACTAAGAAAGCCGCAGACCTGAATGGGTTGCACTTTATAGTAAACAGAAAACATGATTTTGAAATGCTAAAATATACATTGGAGATAGGAGGTGGAACGGTGCATTTTTGCCATGACATTAATGACTTGAGCGCATGTCTCAAGACAATACCTATTAATGGAGCTCTTGCATTGAAATATGATCATGGGATATCTGCAGAGGTAAAGAAAGTTGACGATACACGATATTGTGAGGTCTTGCACTCGCATGGTATACAGTTGTTTACTGTCCATGAACTAACGAAAGCCATACTGTACGATAAGCTTGCTCAGTTGCTAAGTAAGAGGCCACCCACTATGATGAAATTAGTGGAACCAGTGCCATCTACTATATCTCAAACACAAGAAATGAAACAAGAATCTTTATCACCCATCTCATTGGGAAATACGACTATCAAGGATTTACCGCGTAAAGACAAAACAAGGAAACGGCTCAAGAAACCTCAGCCTCTGGATAGTTTGTCATTTTTTGCAGGTGGTCTATCGCGGCAGAATAGCTCGATAGGTGGTACAGCTGACCTTGTTAAACAAGAAAGCATGAGCTTAGGAGCAGATACTCATTATGGAAGTCCAAACGATGTCCAATCGTTACCCGCGACCCAAAGCCCGAAAAAGAGGAGGCGTCCAAAGGTTGAACCGCTAGGGAATTTAATGACCTCTCAATTGCAAAAAGCTTTCGATGATCCAACTATTTCGAGCGCGAAAGTATCGCCCACTGAGCAGGAAATTATCCCAGTTCGTGAATCACAAGCTAAAAAAACCCCCGACCCCATTGGGGCATTTAATGGCACTTCACAGAAGGGGAGTATAGAATCGAACTCAAGGAAGAGGCAGCCGAGCCCTGGATATCCCTACGAACCCCTACCGGCCGGAGTAGGTAATGGAGATATCCTCAATAAGCAATGGAAATCCTTAGATGAGCAGCCACCTTCTAAAAAACCTAGAATGCAAGAAACAGACCTGTACTCGGAAGTGATGTCGGGAAGTAGCGAAGAGTATCGGGAGGAACTAACCAGATCAAAACTTAATTCCTTAGATGAGGAATCCATTAAGAGCCGAAAGAGAACAAGTTCAGAAAAGCCTGTGAATAGTTGTAAACGTCGGCAGGCTCCTGCTGTACCGGAACAAAACATAGTTGATGCTATCAAACAAATAAAGGAACGTGAAGTCAACCGCATAAGAACCACAATAGTAGAACTGGGCCCCGAGGAATTAACCGAAGATGCTATAAGGCAACTTAAATCGTTAGCGATTGTCCAGCCAGTAGATATGCTCAGGCAACAACATACTGTAGATACAGTTGGTTCGTCGCCATTAACCTTTGCACGGAAGAACTACAAGAATTTTAAGAAGGTGTGGCCCAAATATATGAATCGCAAGAATTCGCCTGAAACAAGGAATGCTACCGCGATCAGTAACAGAAAATATCTCCCATTGGAACTTTATGAAACTGATCTTCAGAGCCGGACGTTATTTGAAGATGGTGCGCCTCCACGACAGAAGGACAATATTTCTCGTTCTACTTCTACAAGTGGCCTCTCGAACGACCTTGCAAGTAACCGCGGAAAGGACCATCCGGCTCCTGGAAGTTTATTTTCGAACCATGCATTACTAGGAAATGATAACGCAGGCCCTGAGCCAATCTTCAATTTTAGTTCCCGTTCCCGCGAGGACACAAATTCTCCTACAGCGTCACCAGCTCCAAACCTGACACATGATAACACTTTATTTGTGGTAGATGACGAAAACGAAGATGGCGACGGAATGGCTGATACAAGCATTGCCCAGAGAGTCTCAAGGGAGAGACATGCTACTACTAAACCTGCGGAACCCGATACGGCTGAGCCACGACACACTCGTCGAAAACATGCTCCCAGACCATCCGCGGCCGCAGCAGACAGCGATGAAGACGGCGAACCAACGTTCGCATTTAAACGCGCACGATGAACATTTTACACATAAAAGTTTATATAGTATATTATTGACTTACTCAAGCTATCAGTTGCCAAACTACGGGACCAAGTCGCGCCCCGCCCGTCTATTGGAAGAGTGGGAAGGGACTAAAATCTGGATCAACAAATCTTTGAACACCTTCCTTTTTGTGAATGTCGTTAAGCAGTTTGATATCTTCCTCATCCATTTTGAAGTATTCAAAGTTAGAGATGATACGGCTCTCTTTCACAGACTTAGGCAACACAACAATACCACGGTTCGCAACGTAATTTAGCAAGACGTGAGCTGGAGTGACCCCGTACTTTTCCGCAACCTTGTTCACAGTAGCGTCCTTTAGCAATGGAGCAGAGGATGAGCCCAAAGGCGAATATGCCTCAACAACGATACCCTTCTTCTGACAATACTCCACAAGCTCCAACTGAGGCAAACGGATATGTAGCTCCACCTGGTTGACGGCTGGTACGACTGTGGTGCCCTCGGCATTCAGTAGCTCTTCTAAATTGTTGATGGAGAAGTTCGAAACACCAATGGCCTTGACCTTTCCGGTGCCTAGCAACTTCTGCATCAAGTGCCACGTCTTGACAAAGTCCCACTCCTCGTCGCGCGTCACCTTACCATCTGGTCCGCGAGGAACCTTGTATGCGTCCAGAGTACTGTTTTCCGGTTCCTTGAATGGAACAGGCCAGTGCATCAACAACAAGTCGACGTACTCAGTACCCAACTTCTTCAAAGATAGGTCTAGGGCGCCAGCAGGATCCCGCTGCTGATCATTCCACACCTTGGTGGTGATGAAAAGCTCTTCACGTGGGATACCCGACTCCTTGACGGCCTTGCCGACCAACTCTTCGTTCTTATAGAATGAGGCAGTGTCGATGTGCTTGTAGCCGTGCTTGAGGGCGGCAGCCACCGCGCTGCTCGCATCATCGTCTGTCGACTGCCAGGTGCCAAGCCCAAATAGTGGGATCTTGGCCCCAGTGTTTAGGGTAACGGTGTCCGTAGACGCTTTTAGGGTGGCTTTGGTGGACATGTTGAAACTGTTCTAATTCGCGCAGTTCTGTGAACGTTGAACAGATACAACTAACTTTTACTGCCGCCCTTATATACGATTCTTATCTGCCCCTTCGGCTAACGGCTGCGTCTTTCAACGGGCGTCGAGCATAACGGGCGACTCCCTTAGTAAGCACGCTATTCTTTGACCCTAGGGGAACTGCAGAACATCGCGGACGACCGTAGAATTTTGACTGACGATTGCGTGTGCGCAAATACAAGAACGCTCTACTTGGTCGCCCCTATGACGCCCATTCGCCGTGACTCCCTTTGAACTATGCCGCTGGGTGTGGGGATCATTACCTTGTTTAGAAAGTGTCCCGTACCATGCTGGTGATCCGTTGCAAGGGTTTGATCGCCCACGTGACTTTTCGAGAACTCTCCGCTACTAAGACCGTTACCGATCGATGGCATCGGATCACACGTGACTCGATATGCTTGCTACTACAATTAAGATATGCACTATTAATACAACCACACATTTAGTCTGTCTGATGACACTCCATACTTACTCATGAGCCCGAATGTCCTCATTTGATGAGCAGAAATACGGTGGTCTCTCGACAGACTCATGGCTGCTGTGGTTCTGAACCTGAGGCATTATTGGCTCGAAATCAAATTCTGATGGGATATCTCAAGGCTGGACGACGGCTCCTCACTATCCGTGTCCATTTATCCCACACAGAACCTGCTGTAATCCGCAAGACTATTCCAGCTTACTAGCATTATTAGTCAGTATTCCCTCTCAATTACGGTTACGCTCCGACCTCCGGGTATGGCCACATACCCGTACATCACATTACAATAAAACGCCCGTGATTGCAATAATGAAAGATCCCGTATCATCGGAGTAGGCGAGTTTACGATAGATATCGGGGTTGAAGAGGCAGCAGTAGCATCATCACATGTAGGCCTGCTACTCAAACGCTTGTAATATCTTGGGCAATAGGCTTGGGAGTTGTAAGATCCTTTCCTACGCTCATCAGCACGTGATGATCACGGAGTACGTGGTGCTGAAAATTTTTATATTTTGGCGCGAGGCAAGAGCTCGGGACTGAAGAGCTCAGTACCGCTGGAACAGGCATTGGTAAGGGCAACTAGTTACAGGAAGAACCGGCAAGATGTCCATCAACATTTGCAGAGACAATAATGACCCCTTCTACCGTTACAAGATGCCTCCACTGCAGGCAAAGGTGGAAGGTAAGGGTAACGGTATCAAGACAGCGGTCCTGAATGCGGCAGACGTTGCGCGTGCCCTTAACCGGCCAGTGGCGTACATCATCAAGTACTTCGGGTTCGAGCTAGGTGCCCAGACATCGATTGCGGTGGACAAGGACCGGTACCTGGTGAACGGTGCGCACCAGCCATCCAAGCTCCAGGACGTGCTGGACGGGTTCATCACCAAGTTCGTGCTGTGCGGCAGCTGCAAGAACCCTGAGACTGAGATCAACATCACGAAGGAAGACGACCTAGTCCGCGATTGTAAGGCCTGTGGGCAGCGGACGCCGATGGACCTACGCCACAAGTTGTCGTCGTTCATCCTCAAGAACCCGCCAGAGTCGATGAAGGACGGATCCAAGAAGAAAAAGAAGGCGGCGACCGCGTCTGCGAACGTCCGCGGTGGCGGTGTCTCCATTTCCGACATTGCACAGGGCAAGTCGCAGGCTGATGCGGGGGACGAAGAGGGCGACTTCTCCGACGACGACGAGCTGGCCCGCCAGATCAACGCCGCGGCGTCCACGTTGCAACAGATCGAGGTCAAGGACGACGACTGGGCGGTGGACGTCTCGGAGGAGGCGGTGCGCGCGCGTGCCCTGGAGCTCCAGGGCGAGGACGGCAACGTATCCAAGTTCTCCACCCTGGACGAGTTTGGCGAGTGGGTCCTTGCCGGCGGCGACTCCGACGACGAGCTGCCCAACGACGTCGCCATTTACAAGAAAGCTGCTGAGCTAGAGCTGCTGCAGGAGCCCAAGATCGCCTGCGTGCTCGCCCAGGCACTATTCGATGAGAACATCGTCGACCAGATCAGTACACATGCCGCCCTGTTCCAGAAGCTCTTTGTCTCCGACGACTTCGAGAAGCAGTTCTTGGGCGGTCTGGAGCGCTTCCTCGGCCTTGACCACCCCGACCTTATCCCCGTCCTGCCCAAGGTTCTGCTGCAGCTGTACAACCAGGACATCATCTCCGAGGAGCAAATCATCGACTTTGGCCGCAAGTGCTCGAAGAAGTTCGTGCCAAAGGAGGTTTCCAAGAAGGTCCGCCGCGCAGCAAAACCATTCATCACCTGGTTGGAAAACGCCGAGAGTGACGACGAAGACAGCGACTGATTCCGTGGTACTCGCATTCCCGCTCACTATGTACATTATTTTGACCTTATATACATATATCAAACGCCGTCTGTGTCTCTTCGTCGCTTTACATTTACATACAAAAATCACAATCTCCGTCGCATCGCGATGCCATTTTGTGCGTCCTGCCTTGTGCAATGCCTTTTTCGACATTGCAGATAACGCCATTGCTATCAGAGATCACCAATCGCATACTAGTCCCGGCTATTGACTATCGTACTGGCTCAGATTAACCGACGCTAAAAAAGGTGTCTTCACTTAGGTCCTTAAATAATCTTATTCCTCCATGGGGCGTGGCTTTCACGAAAATTATCGTGTTACCATAATAACAAACCACATTTGAAGGAATCCGATAGCTTCAAGGAGGATAGTGAAGGGTCTTGGCAAAGATCAGGGCGTCGGTCACGAACACGTTTGTGCGTAAGTTGGATTCTAGCGGCGCGATGCAGCAAAAAGGCTTGGATACGAAGCATGGTGAATCCGCCACACGGGCTGCCAGCACGGAGACGCAAGCAACTGCGGTAAAGAAACGCGGGAGGCCAAGGAAAACTACGACGGAGCCGGATGCACGGGAGGGACCGGATGTGCAGAAGATGCTGTCGGGGCTTCGGCGCAGCGAGGGTGGTGAGACGGGCAGCAGTGGGGTTGGGGCGAAAAGACCGCGCGGGCGGCCGCGGATCCACCCTGTGGAAGAGCTGAAGGTGAAGAGGCCGCGCGGGCGGCCACGCAAGGATGCAAGTACTGACGGCGTGGCGAAGGTGGATGTGATGGAGCACAAGCAGGACGAGGCGGAGTCTGCAGCGGCGAGCGCGACTGGCGAGCCGGTGTTAGTCAAGAGGGGCCCGGGGAGGCCTCGCAAGGTACCAGTGGAGCTGGAGGCTGGTGCAGCAGGGACGCCGGTGAAGCGGAAACCAGGCCGGCCGCGTAAGACGCCAACTGAGCAGTCTGGTGGGGGAAGCGACTCCTCGCCAAAGCGGGGACCCGGGCGGCCACGCAAGAGAATAATCAGTATAGAGCTTGAAAACCCTGCCTCAGCAAAGAGGGGCCCTGGTCGGCCCAGGAAATCTGCAGGTTTGCCTGTGTCAGCTGAAAATGCATCCCATAACACGGAAGTTACGGAGGGTGCTGAGATGAACGATTCTGTCGTGGTGTCGCAACTGCTGCCTCAGCCAGAGATGGGCACGAAGGGTGTATCTGCTACCCATCACAGTGTCATAACTGTGCCAGCATTGGCACATCCTGTAGCCTCATACGAGGCTGGTCCTCCATCTACTTTAGCTAAGAGGTATCCAAATAGCAGCGCTTACCTCAGCAGCGATCGCAGTTTCGACCCCGATTCTGAACGGCTGAAGAATCATAGCAACCCTGACGACCTTAGCAAAGACTCCATAGAAGTCCCTGTTAGAGGCTATGACCATGGTTCGAGCCGCTCGCCAAGTAATCGCCCCGTGTTAGTTAGCTCACCTACGAAAGTTAGAACTCTTGGTGCTTACTCCCATTCCAATCTTCGCACCAGGGAAACTCTGGATGCGCAGCGCCATAAACGCGATTCTGCAGAGAATAGTGATATAGAGGACTTACGGAGCTCCATAACCACGCTTCCTGATGACTCGGACTATGACTCGCGGAGCAGTGATAGCGAACCGACTTTCTCTCGTCGTGGTAACGTTATGCAGCCGCGCGCTTCGAGCAGCACTTCCAATGAGGGAATAATAGTACAGAGTTCTAAGGAAATTTCTGCTCGTCCACACGAGACCACTACTCAGGAAAATACCACACAATCTCCAAGACGCAAGAGGCGTCTCAAGAAAACAATGACTGTTACATTAGCGGATGATCTTTCAAAAGGAGAGGAAAATAATCAAGAACACCACTCTTTCCAATCTGAAAATAGAAAGAGTGTTGTATTGAACTTTAACAAAAAGAAGCAATCTCCCTCGCCAGTTGCCAGCTGCAGGGGAAATCACAAGAATAATATTTTGGATGACAGCTACGATGTTTTTGAGTTCAGCAGCCACGGAAATAGTGCATTTGTTATTCCTCCTGATGCATTCAAGTCACCGCAGCGGGATAGTAAGGAACCTTCGGCTCCTCGCGTAAAAAAATCAGTTGGTATCTTGGGAATTCTGAAGAATACAACTCAATCACTGCAAGCAATCTCTAAATCTCCCAGGCATTCATCCATTAACAAGTTACGAAGTAAGCTTGATGAAATTGACATTGATATTCAACTAAGCGATGATGAAGATGATGAAGATGATGAGCAAAATTCTGTCCGCTCAACTTACTCCACTCCTCTATGTAGTCCCCGATGTTCCCCGAAGCTTAGGCCCCGCCAGCAACTGCATAATTTTGTGATCGATGATGTTTCTGAAAGAAATTCCAAGTCTCCTCCAGAAACTCCTCTCCCTCAAAGTCCGACCCGGACATCAAAGCATGCTTCACAGCTAATAACCGGAGCCCATGTGACCCCTGCCGCGGTTTCTTCTCCTAAAATTGGAACTTTGTACACAGAGCAGAACATACTAGCTTTGGATAGACTCCAATTAGGAGACCATGGCACCCCACAGAATCATACCTCACACCGGAATAGCGAACTAGAGCTGGAACCTGAACATCCTCCTTCCAGAAACTCAACACCTGAACCGATTAATGAGCTGCCTGTTTGGCGCGCGCTTCCAAATATTGAGTTTAATAAATTGGATGAGGATAGAAGAATGCTCAGTGGCTTTCTGCACGATCTACTGCGTTACATGAATGTGAATGAAGCTACTCTAAAGAGGGATATCGATGGAAACATCACATATTTCATCCAGCAGATGCCAAACCAGGAATTAGACATGACTTTTATCCAATGGTTGGATCTGAAGGTTTCCCAGTTGAAGGTAGAATATTTGAAGGAACTTGAAAAAAAGAGGACACTCTTGGTTGGGCAATTTGAGGCCTCAGAACGCATCATTAGAAATATCAGCGATAGTAAGGTGCTTTTAGAACTTGCTAATCGTTTTGGTATCAAGTTTTGACTGGACTGATTTGTGAATACGGATGTGCACCATAGGACACACTGCGTTGTAACAGTAATGAGTATCATTAGTTTAAAAACCTGTTTTAAACGTCTGTATGTATGTATGATATATGCAATGATACTATTAAACATTAAAAGAAATGAAGTGAAATAAGAGTATAGAAATAAATGCCATTGGTAGTTATCATGACTCCTCCAACACTTCATCGTCATCTTGATCAGGTGGCGGACCATCTTGTGTCGGTCTGAATACTGGAATTTGGAACTGCGGGAATAGTTGACGTGCTGCAACTACGGATGGGTCGCTTGCTACTGTATTTCCATTTACCGCACCGTTGCCTTGAACCAGACCGGACTGCTCGGTATCCCACAATGTGCGTGCTCTCAAGAGGGCAACCTCCCTTTGTCTGGTCAAAACAGCCACATTGTTCTTTAGATACAATCTTAGTACAACCGTATCCAACTTGTATTTTCTCAACATTTCTTCAAACCTTGGTGTCCAAAGCATTCGCCAGATTGTGATAGCCTTCACATCCCTTGGATTGTTAATTTCATAGATCCTCTTTTGTATATCACAAATAGTACGATTCAAATCAACTAACAGCATGTAGATGTGTGACATTTCAGCTAGCATAGATCCCGTATACTGAAACTGAATTCTGATAATACTGGAAACATTTACTTCGAAGTCCGCAATGCGATCATTCAACGCGTGAAACTTTCTGACAATATCTGCTAATTCACTGTTCAAATCATTTGAAGCCCTTGGTGCTACTATTCCATCATGATCGCGCCATTCGCTTCTGAATGGTTCCTCACAGAAGGATTCGTCTACCAATGGCATTAGTTCAGCGAGGTCCTCGCTACTAACAGAATCGTCTTGTGGAACTCTCTTTAGGAAGGTGAACAGTTCATCTATCCTTTCAAAATTGATACTCTGAAAGGGTTCATTTGCGGCGTTAAACATACTAGATGCAGTCATTAGGGCGGCACTTTCTTGGTTAATATCGTCAGCTATCCTTTTTAGTGCTTCTTCCTCATTTTCATTGGGCTTGAATAAACCTCTAGCTATCAAAAACTCAATTAGTATCTTCCTGACCTTAGTAGTTGGTCCGTCTGTGGGCCTAGTCATACTCATTAAGTGATGACGGAGCTTTTGCACACCTTTGCCAGAAAACACACAAAATATTTGACGTTGGTTAACGGTAAATTCACTAGGAGGAGGTCTGCAAAATTGTGTGATATCTGGCCTGAGAAAAGAAGGTACCGCAGTCAATGACAAATGAGAGAGCTTTGGACAAGCCATTACCAACTCATATATTGGATAAATAGTCAAATTAGTACAATATGATAGGTGAACTCTTTCCAATGTGTCATTCCTACCACGCAAAGCAATCATATTTAATAAACCCTCATCTGTCATCTGAGAACATTTCACCAACCCTATTCTTTTTAGTTTTGTTAAGTCCCCCAATTCATATAAAGTATGATTGGTCAAGTTTGTACAACAAGCAAAGTCCACGTACTGGATTCTGGGACAATTCTGGATCAAAACCTTTACTCCCTCATCCGTGATATTGAAACAATGGCCAAAATGAACAGTTTGTAGGTTTTTTCCCAACTTGGACAATGCAATCAAAGAATTATCAGTAATCCTGCTGCATTTACCCAAATAAACGTTTCGTAGCTTTGGAGCCAATTGCACTAACTTAACAACCGTTTTGTCAGTAATGCTTTCACAAGCAGATAAATCAACAAGCCTTAAAGCTGGTAGACTAGTGACATTCAATGCCAACTGTGTAGCAAATGCATCGCTTAACAACATATTCTGAGTCAATCTGAACTCTCGCAACTGGGGTAATTCCGTCATTAAGGTGACAATACTGTCATTGTTTATTTGTGGGGTCGAGGTTAAATCTACCTCGACTAAAAGTGGACATGAATGTGCCATTTTAATCAACAAGTTATTAGTAATGTTTTTATTAAATGTTATCTTCACCCGTTTTAACATCGGCGCATTTTCCACAAACTGCTCTATGGCTTCACATGATACCAGATCAGCACGAGGTACGTACAATCCCTGGATTCTTTTACAATCTGTGGATAAAACATTGAATAGTTCGTTACCAACCTCTCGCACGCCGGTGATATCGACGCTTTGCAAGAACCTGCAGCCCTTTAGCACCTTTGCAATAGATTTTGTGGTGACCTGTTTGCAAAATACTAAAGTCAACCTCTCTAGATTTGGACACCCGACAAAGTGTAACAATTGCGCATCCGTCATATAATCACCCACAAATGAGAAGTTAAGACGTTTAATCATGGGCCTATAGTCAAAGACCAGCTCAGATGCGGGTTTCCTCATAGTGTTCATGAACAAATCAAGCTGCGGCTTTTTATTGATATGCGGTCTATAATATAGAAGCTTAACAATGATAGCGGCCCAGGCCTTGCAAACAGTCAACAACAGTACAATATCGGTTTTCTGTCCCACCATTTCTAAAACAAGAGAAAGTATCTCCTGAGGTAGTTCCTGCAATGGGAATATGTATGGGAATGATAGGTTAGTTGTTGTGGATATGGCAGTAGTTGCAACCCTACTGTTAATATTAATATTATTATAACCATTCGTAAATGGTGCCCGTACTATGCTTTCGTGGATGTGTTGAGCCTGAGCACGCGGACGCGTGTTGGTATTCTCGGGCGGATCAGACTCAACCATCAGCCTCAAACGGTCCCAGTCTGATTCATCCATATGGTTTTCCATCAATGCAATTTTTATTCCCATATTTTTGTGAGGATCCCAGTCAATTAACTGCGGCTTAAAATATTCCACTGGATTCCGCAGATACTCACCCCTGGCTTTTGCTACCAGATATCTTTGTACTTCGATCTTAAATTGTTGCATTGTGACCTGAAAGTTGCCCCGTAGACGCTGCATATTCAAGGTTTCCATTTCCACGGCACGTAACCTAATCCGCTGCACTTTCGACAAACGACTAATGTATCTGTTCTCGGACTCTGGGTCATTCGCATCCCCACTCCACTGTACTTGTCCTGACTGTAGTTGTTGAAGCTTGAGGTTATCTGCCTCGAATGACTGCAGTAGTAGTGATTTTCGTCTCCCAATCGTTTCTATGGACCGCCTGAACACCGAACGTGCCTCCGCCTGGAAGGACTCGAAAAGCCGCCGCTCCTCTGCAGAAGGCGGCAAATAAGACATAACTTGCTCATCGTGTAGTAAATCTACGTCATTATCCGCGTCCACCATGTTCGCTGGCATAAAATTGCTGTTTCCTCCAGCGGGCCGCGCAATACCCACCCCACTCTCCAATCCTGCCCCCGCTAATGAAATTGTGTTTCTAGATGGCGTGGCAGCTTGCTGGAAAAACCTGGTGTTCTGGCCCACAAAGCTGCGCGGCCAGTCACGGCCCGGTTCGTTAAGCTGCGACACATAGTTCTGGCCGCGCTGCGTCACCCGCGAAACACGCTCGCGAAACTCCTGGGAGTACTGCTGTCTGTCTGTGGTCGAGCGCGCAGGAATGGGCGTCGTAAACCAGCTCGCCGGAAGCCCCGATGGCGGTAGCTGCCCGCCGTTCGAGCTCGCCGCGTTGTTGTTGTTCGTCTCGCTCGTCATCACACCCCCCTGTTCGCGCGCCTGCGCTCCTGTCCGCACGCTCCGCCTTCTTCGGATGCCCTGCTGTGCTCTGCCGCCGCCGCACAACCTGCCCAAGCCGGCCTCTTGACCTGCTTCAGCTCTCACCGCTTACAAACAAACGCCTGTCTATCGGCGTTCTCGGTCCTGCTCTGTTTCACCGACTCCGTCGCCCTGCAATACCCTACCTGGCGACTGGCAAATGATGGCAGCCTGCAAACAGCTTCTTTACACGAAAGAATGAAACGAAGTAAACAAAGCCCCGAAACTCTAAAATTCAACAGAAAGCTAAACCCTCTGTCCGATCAAGCCTGGCAGCAGTGTCCTCTTCTACTATCTTCCTTGATCGCTTCCTCTGTTACTGGAACGACTCTAGTGCTTATCTGATTCGGGTGGCGACTTGCTAGTTGAGGTTTCCAGCCTCTGCGCAGAAGGTCTATCTGCGGAGGCCAGCTTTTAAGATCTTTTGTGGAACCAAGATCACCACACACGAATATGCGACGCCAAGCGCCGGAACGAGCCACACATGGGCCGCGGCGGTAGCGGTGGGCCCAAGCAAGCGTATTTTGAGGACCTGACGTGCTGTGGGTGAGCAATCCAGGGCATACTAGGCCCAGGTTGTCAGCTGAAAGTGTGTTACCCGGTATCGGTATTACCCGGCTCGTATAAATGTTACCCGGATATGGTGAAGCCAAAATTTTCCACGGCGTAAACAACAGGAGAGTGTACGTGCATATGGCGGCAGCAGCTAGTGTAGCCTAGTGAGAAGAAGGCCTGTGAGCTAAGACTAGCGAGGAGACGAGGATTGGGCACTGATTGCGCGATGTCGATATTCTCTACGCCGCTGAAGAGCAATGTGGGATATGCGGGCGCGCTGGTGGCCAACGGCGGGCCGGCGGAGAGCACGGAGCTGGCTGAGGGCGGCGGCGCGAAGACGCGAGTTGTGCCTGCATCGGCTACGAGTCAGTTCCAACTGTCGACGTACAACCCGATGAGCATGGGCACTGCGAACGAGCACGTGCGTGTGAGCGGGCTTGGCAGCATGGGGCCCCTGGAGCTGGCGTCGCAGTACATCAATCACCTGCAGCGGCGCGACACGTCGACGCTCGTGCTGGACGAGCGCTCTTACTACAACAACGGTGTCAACTACAATTTTTCGAAGGAGCTAGGCGGGCTGGGTGCGCTGACGCCGTTTGAGCGTATCAACGTAGTGAACATCCCCGACGAGATTCTGCAGGAGGTGTCCAAGGCTGAGATCCGCAACGATGTTGGGATATTTCCGGAACTGGACCGGTGTTGGATCATAATTGACAACAAATTGATCCTGTGGAGTATTAAGGACCCGTCAGACTTCCAGTCTATTGACGACATTAAGCATACCATCCTGAAAGTGAGCTTGGTCCGCCCGAAGCCTGGGGTGTTTGTCGGTTCTGTGAACTACGTGCTGCTTATAGCGACACCATTCGATGTGTATCTGCTTGCAGTGTCATACCAGCGGGAGTTGGGAGAACTGAACGTCTTCAATACGGGCATGTCTGTGTCTGTCAATGGCCTTGACGTATCGAACATTATATCATATGAGAAGACGGGACAGATATTTTTCACGGGTAAGATAAATGGGACGAATATCTGGGAGCTACAGTATTCTAGCTCAGAGGATTGGTTCAATAGTAAGTGCAACAAAGTGTGCTTGACACAGATGGCCATATCCAGTCTTTTGCCAAGCAACATCATATCACGTATACCTGGGAGCGGTCTTCTGCGCTCTTTTTTTGAAGAGGAGTCGAAGTTTTCACAGGAGTGCATTGTGCAGCTAGCGATCGACCAATCCAGGGGGGTACTTTACTCTCTGTCTTCAAAATCCGTTATCAGAGCTTACAAAATTAATAACAAGTCTCTTGATGGGCCTGTTAGCATTGAGCCCGCATATATCAGGCGCATCATTGGTACAACAACCGCAAAGGGCGCGGCTATCCTTGGCGCCAGTTATTTGAGGATATCTAAGATCGCGGTAGTTTCTCAGAGTGAGAGCAACAATCTATTTTTAGTTGCTATCACTGTTGGCGGTGTACGTCTCTACTTCAATGGCTCTTTAAGCACTAGCAATATAGAGGCCTTGACTTTGGAGTCCATCAAATTTCCTCCAAGTTCGGTTACGCCAGAAGCTATCGAGCAGGAATTACAACAGCAACAACAACAACAAATAAAAACAATTCCATTCTACTCATCACTGAACTCCACTGAATCCATTCAGCTTAAGTATCAGAAGAAATCTTCAGTCCTACTCGAAACGAGTTCTGCTTCGACAATTATATCCCCTGGGATATTTTTCTCTGCGGTTGTGAAGCGCACCCCATCCGGACAATCACCACATGATTCAAATACTAATACCCCTGCATCTCACCCAGTGCAACATAAATTGTTTGTGAGTGTACCAGATTATGGCATCCTGAAAAACCACGGAAAATATATTGAGAATGCTTCCTTCTTGGAGACCACTGGCCCAGTAAAAGAGATAGTCCCCATTAGCGCGCTCTTTAATGCCACTGATAAGCCAGAAGGGTACGCAAACATATTTGCAACGCAATATAGCGTGGAACCACTGAAGGTAGCTGTTCTAACGAATACCTCAGTTGAAATATATCGGTACCGTACGCCAGATCAAGTCTTTGAATCACTGATTGACAACCCCTTACCATTTGTTTTGAACTATGGATTGGCTGAAGCTTGCTCTTCTGCATTGTTTGTAACGTGCAAGTTCAATAGGGCTGAATCTTTAAGGTCCAGCGCGTTGACATTCTTCACTGTCGGTATACCCAATGTTGTGGAAATAAAGCCCAGGTATAATAACTATGCCGCTTCTGCTGTCTCGTCTTTGTTAAACAAACATGCCTTGACTGCCACACCTCAGAAGACGAATTCGATTGCTCCGGCAAATTCTAATAATGGCAATTATAATCTTGACGATGTCGTCTTATCTCCCAGATTTTATGGCATTGCGTTGTTGATTACCAGGCTTTTCAGAGATATTTGGAATAAAAATATCTTTCTGGTCAAGGAGACAGCAAGGTATGACTATTCAGGTTCTATACTCAGAGATTCGGTATCAAATGGCGATTTAATATCCATGGTTTCTATCTCTAAGACCGACTTGGAATACTATCTATCATCCATCATGATATTGAATGAGTTTTTCATGACCTATGGAACCTCCATTACAACTATTACGGCGACAGGTATTACAACCGGGAAAGCGGTTGACCGTTCTGAAGAAGTTGCCTACCAAGCGGAGAGCATTGCAATTAATGCAATGATTAGATTAGTCCAGTCGATCAAGGAAGCATTATCTTTCCTAAATGTTCTCTTTGAAGAAAGTGAGATAGAGGGATATGAAGGTCAATATCTTGCATTCAAAGATATTATGAAATTCTTGAGTCTGGATGTTCAATCCGATTTGACCAAACTCAAGTTCAAGGATATTTTTGCCCCAAACGATCAGTCTAAGAGACTTGTCCGCGAAATACTTTCCTCGATCATAAACCGTAATATTTCGAGGGGTGGATTCATTGAGTATATTGCGACTGCTTTACAGGAGCGTTGCGGATCATTTTGTTCCAGCAGCGATGTCTTGGGTTTCCGTGCTGTCGAACATTTGAGGAAGGCGAAAGAAGTCGGCTTACGGGACTTTGATACCTTGAACTACCACTTGACTAATGCAACGCGTTTATTTGAAAAGATTGTCGATGATATTTCAATTGATAAGCTAAAAGAGGCTGTTGCCATTATGTTGGAATTGAACTACTTCCCTAAGACCATTGAATTCCTGTTGAATATTGCTAACCTAACTGACAAGGGTAAACTTGCCTACCAGTATGTCTCTGATGGGTATCTTGAACATGATGAAAAGAAAAAATATTTTGATAAACGAGTGTGCATTTATGACTTGGTGTTTCAAACGTTGATAAAGATTGATGACTTAGCTTCAGGTACCACTTCGAACCCGGCTAAGGGTAAAGATTATACTGAAACAGAATTTGCGAAGTTGCGTGAAGAAAGTTATCATACTGCATTGTCATATGATGATAAATTGTTTCACTATCAACTGTACGATTGGCTTGTTTCCCAGAATAGCCAGCAAAAGCTTCTTCAATTGGATACTGATTTTATACTACCTTACTTGCAAGAGAAATCCGTTTCTTCGTTGGATTTGTCGAATTTACTCTGGGTTTATCATTCAAAGCGGTCGAATTTCCTAGTAGCTGCGCAAATATTGTATTCTTTATCGTACTCTGATTTCGATATGAATTTGCACACCAGAATCGAGTACCTCTCAAGAGCCAATGGATACTGCAATGGTGTTTGCCCCCCAAACCAAAGACATCAGATGATACAGCTGTCTAGCATGATCCAGGAATTGTTTGATGTTGCTGTGATTCAAGATGAGTTGCTGGCTCTTGTAACAAATGACTCAAGGTTAAGCGATGACACAAGAAAGGGATTGGTCAAACAACTGGATGGCAAGATATTGCCGGTTAGCGATCTATTTAATGACTTTGCAGACCCTCTTGGCTACTATGAAATTTGCCTAACTATATTCAAGATCTCTGACTTCAGAAACCACGAAGAAATTATGTCTAAATGGAATGAACTTTTTGATTCAATGAAGAGCGAATTGAAGTCATCTGGTGGTATTGAGGACAGCACAAATTTCATTAACCTTCTCTCGAGCGTGGTTGTTAAGACGGGCAAAAGCGTCCGCACCAGTGAGTTCGTATTCCCGATTGCTGATTTACTTCCAGTGATTTCGAACTTATTTTACGAATGCTTGCCAAACGAACATATTGAAGCCGGCTCTATTGCCTCCATTTTCACCTCCGCAGGTGTGTCATATGATAAACTCTACTACGTGCTAAAAGACTTGATCGAAACTTCTGAATCTGTAAATACGGTTTACAAGCGGGAGATTGCCTGGTTGATCAAATATTGGTACCAGTCTGATAGGAAATTGAGGGACATTATTACATATGATGACTTGCGGAATCTGGACGAATATAGCATAGAGACCGACCCAATTGACAAATACATGAAACGCACCGGCAACAGCATCTAGGGTGGCCATTATCTCATCCCTTTCACATCCTTTAAACTCATCAAAGGCCAATGTATGAGTTACATAAGTAGACCTTGTATGATTAGAACTGACTTTCTGACCCTCGTTAGCCAGGTAAGTATAACTTGGACTTCAAGCAAGAAAAGTTGCGATGCAGGTAGCACAAGGAAAGCTCTGTGATACACAAAGTGGAACACTTGGATATATAGAAATATTTTTATACACATATAAGATATGGATATAATCGGCCAAATAGACTATAGGGACTACTTAGTCACACGCATCCCAATGCCGTCGGAAAACCAGTCAAGATTTGTTGAGTTAAAACTGCAACTGGGCGGAAGAACAGCCAGAGCCATCTCTCAGCAGCATGGTTGATATCTAGATCGCATAGATCCGGCTAATAAAACCAAGAATAGTGACGTAGTGATGTAGTTCATTGGGGCAAATGTGCGAGCGATCCGAAGAAAGGTAGGAAGCATAGTTAGATGAAACATAGCAATTGCAAGTGCAGATGTGGTGGATGCAAGCTCCGCCTGGCATGGTGCATCTTGCAGCCATTGCAACCAGGTTCGCGGTCGTGCCAGCACAGACCTCAGTCACCTTTACTGATTCTCTTCCGACCCAAACGTATTCTCGCCCGAATACTTGACGTAGAGAAACCCATCCTTATCCTTGTGCTCTTGGTAGACTGCAAACATAAGTGCCGCCGTCGGTGGCAACGTGTCATTGACAAAGATGAAGATAGCCTTCTCCGCAGGGAGCTTGATCCGCCGTCTGATTACATACACGAACTGACCCACGGTAAGGTCCGCTGGGACCAAGTACTTGCGCCGATCCACCTCTGGGATATCAGACTTCTCTGCACGCTCACAGATTACCGGCACGCGGTTCTCAAACTGCGAACAAATACGCTCCGACTCTGCTTTGCGCTTTTCAAAAGGGTACTCGGACTTAAACGACGACATACCTTTGTGTGTAATCGCTGTAATGCTTCAACTATTGGTTCAGAGAGGCTATTCTCTACACACTTCTGTACCTGACCCTCAAGTACCTGTATTCGATAAGTGAAATCTCTAATCACCAGTATCTCTTACTTCTCCTTGCGAACCACAGTCGTTGTCTGCTGCTGCTAGTATGAGCCTGATTTGTTTATTGGTAATGAAACTTTTTCAGCTCGACAAGTACCGGGCTAGATAAGATATGTGGGACTGTCCAATTTTGTCTCCGAGCGAATATTAATTCTAGTGGAAGCTGCCAGTGGTGATAAAGCTCATCATTTGCCCCCTGTTGAGGCGTATCTAGTGGTACTCCGTGACGCGAAGGTAACAAAAGTACAGCCGGGTAACAAATGCACGTGGGATTTCTAATCACGTGACGAATGAGTGGCGACGGATCATAAATTGGACTACCACGATATACAGTCGCCAGAAACATCTAAGTGCAGGTTGTTTCATGGCCCAACAGTCAATTAGTGGCGACCAAGATGCATGGTTGCCGCTAGGTACTGTGAATTGTTGGGTAGTCATTATATTTAGAGGATGTCTATATCTACAGTGGGGTACATGATGCTACTCACTAATTAGAGTGGCTCGGCGTTCGGATATCAGAAGCGATTGTGGATTGGAGCTTAAAAGACGTTCGCTTGCCCTCCAGAGAAGCGTGCCCACCGGCGTACTATTTCGACAGGCTGATCATGTTCTATCACGTGATAAGAAGGTATAACAATTTATGTAATTTGAAGATAATCCACGGTAACATCGTGAAGGATGCACAGACTGCATAGCCGCGGTTACGCAACGGTAACCACAATTTCTATCACTGAGTATGTATCGCATATCCTGGAGTTTTCTTGCTGAACCAGGACACGCAGAAGATCATTAAGGGACACCCGGTGTCAATGTCTTGCTCTGGCGGCAATCGCAGCATGTGGCGGCTGCTCCTCACCTTGTTGATGGTGTAGTGGCACGTGGCTTTGTAGCAGCCTATCCGAGGTTGAATGATTCCATCATCTTTTCTATCTGCTCCTGCTCTGCGGCGACCCAGCGCTCGTACTCTTCCCGCTGTTCCAGCATTCGGATAATTTCTGCGTCATCGTCGCTTCCGTCCTCTTGGGAAGGCGAGACAGAAGCCACAGACGGCGGAGGAGAACAGCACCCGCTCGCGAGCGAGGGTTCCTCCTCCAAAAGTATGTTTAGTTCATCCTCTGGTATCGTATGCCGCTCTGCCTCTTCGTTAAGCTGCTGTAACGAAAGCTGGCGCTGGCGGTCCATAACGTACTGTTCCAGGTCTCCGCGATTTCGCAGAAGACGATTGTCACGGGCATCCTGCCTTGCGCGGCGGGTATAGCGTTCTATGGTCCTGGGCTGTGTAGGTGAAGATAATGGGTTCATGCGGACTGTACGGGCGCGCCGACGATCGAGGATGGTGGTCACGACAGACCCTTCTGAATGTAGTTGCAAGTCGTCAACGAATGATGAGCTAAAAGAAGAGTTCGGGTCGTCATCATCGTCCGGCACCCGTGGCGGACTGCTATGTAGGTTCCGGTCCATGCTAATCGGTAAAGCAGTGCCGTTGTATTGTGTGCACTCTGTGTGGCACTTTTTTTTAATTGGGAATCATTATCCGTTCGGCGGCCAAACTAAGTTAAAAGAATGACGCCTTTGGCTAGTGGATATATGTAGCAGACGCACATGGCGATATTATATATATGTGGTATATAGACGCGAACGGCTTACAGATGGAAAACCTTTAGTCTAAACGTGGTGTCGTTAATGGCCTGCTCCTCGTCGACCAAAGGCTCTTCGTCGGAACCTTCGAATTTTGTAATTTCGGAACGGCAAGCTTTTTGCAACATTTGACCGTGCTCCTGGACTAACGCGTCAAAATCAATAGTGTCATGTAGTAGTTCGTACTT
The DNA here is from genome assembly GCF_000091025.4 of Eremothecium gossypii ATCC 10895. Classification (NCBI taxonomy): domain Eukaryota; kingdom Fungi; phylum Ascomycota; class Saccharomycetes; order Saccharomycetales; family Saccharomycetaceae; genus Eremothecium; species Eremothecium gossypii. The sequence continues at coordinate 1,388,977 of NC_005786.2, read as the reverse complement.
TATCGCTACGTCATCAGTTGCCTCCAGGCCGCATTTCTTTCTTAGCTTCTGGATTCTGTTAACTAGCTCTCTGGCAAGGCCTTCGGTACGCAACTCAGGGTGAATCTTGGTGTCTAGGATGATGAGGACATCCTGGTCAGACCTAGCTTCCTGGCCCTCCTGCACCTGGGCTTCTGGTAGGCACCGAATAACCGAAAGATCACCCTTGACCAGCTCAATACCGGCCACCTCTATAACTCCCGTTTCCAAGTATTGCTGAACTTGCTCTGATAGCAAAGCTGGCAAAGCGTCCTTCACCTTCTTGGCGTCCTTTTTCAATTTCTTACCGAGAACTGGCCAGTCAGCTACTGCCTTGTACTCAACGCCGTACTTTTTTTCATCGGAAGTGATGACCAGGTCGCGCACGTTCAATTCCTCAAAAATGTACTTTTTCAAAGCCTTAATGTCTTCCAAGTACTGTTGATCTGAATGCAAGATGATCAATGTCTTTAATGGCGTTTTCAAGGATATGGTCTTCTTTTCACGAATATTCCTACCAAGCTCGATGACTGTCTGCATTCTTCCTACCGAGCGCTCAATAGCATCATCAAAGAGGTGTTCTTTGGCAACTGGGTAGCGCAAGAAATGAACAGATTCATGGTTTTCGCCAAAGTGGTCAAGAATATCCTTCGGAATGTACTCCCGCAAGCGCAAGTAGATAGTCTCGGACAAAAATGGAGTGAATGGTGCCATGGCACGTACAAATGTGAAGAGTGCTTCAAAGAGGGTATTCAAAGCGTTGATGCAGTCTTCCATACCATCCTCACCCTTCAGTCTACGACGGTTGAAGCGAATATACCAGTTGGTCAATTCATCAATAAAGTCCAGTAGGCGTGGCACAACGGAATACAACTTGTAGGCTTTCATCTCCACATGGATGTATTTGATTAATGACTGTAGAGACGCAAGCACCCATCTATCCATTACGTTATCACTGCGAACATTTGGATCATACTTAAAGTCGACTGAGGATGTCTTCTTCAACAAGGCAATTTGGCCCTCCAAGAATTTGAAAGAGTTCCACCATGGTAGCAGTACCTTAGACACAACCTCTTTGACACCTTCCTCTTTAAACTTCAAAGATTCGGCTCTCAAAACAGGGGAGTTTATCAAGTACAACCGCAAAGCATCTGATCCGTACTTGTCGATGACAATGTTAGGGTCTGGGTAGTTTTTGAGAGACTTAGACATCTTTTTTCCATCAGCAGCTAACACAATACCACTGACGATCACATTTTGATAAGGCACGTGCCCAAACAGTTGAGTACCCAACACACCAAGTGTGTAGAACCATCCTCTGGTTTGGTCCAAACCTTCAGATATGAAGTTCGCTGGAACTCTCTGTGCAAACTTTTCAGTGTTCTCAAATGGGTAATGCTGAGAAGCGTAAGGCATCGAACCAGACTCAAACCAACAGTCAAACACCTCCTCAATACGTCTCAGCTCACCCTTACCCTTCTTAGAAGGAATGGTTATCTTGTCCACTGTATCACGATGTAGATCGGAGATGCCGCTAACACCAGATAGTTCTTCCAATTCTGCGATAGAGCCGACGCAAACAATCTCATCAAAGTCATCCGAGACCCAGAGAGGAATTGGAGTACCCCAGTATCTGTTTCTAGAAATGTTCCAGTCTCTAGCATTAGCAATCCAAGTAGCGAACCGTTTCTCTTTAATAACAGTTGGCACCCAGTTGGACTTCTTTACAGATTCCAAGAATTGAGGGATGATTGGTTTGACACGAACGAACCACGCAGGGACGGAACGGTAAATTAATGGTGTATCAGATCTCCAGCAGAATGGGTAGGAGTGCCGGACCTGCGTAGCCAAAAGAAGGTTGGAAGTAGCGGTCAAATGCTTGATGATCTCCTTATCAGCATCCTTGACGTACTTTCCGCTGAAGTCAGTTACCTCGGAAGTAAATTTTCCGCTGTCATCAACTGGGTTTGGCAACGTCGAATCCTCATTAATGATGCCATTTGCCAAGCACACACGGTAATCATCCTCACCAAACGCTGGCGCGTTATGGACAATACCAGTACCTGAGTCATTTGTGACATATGAATCAGAGATGACCCTGTAAGCCTGGGTGCCGTATTCTTCCTTGAAGTACGGGAACAATGGCTCGTACTTCATGCCAACCAAGTCCTTCCCTGTGTATCTTTCCACCACCTTGTATTTCTCAGCAGCAGGCTTCTTGTATAAGGACTTCAACAAGGATTCCATCAAGATGAAATATCTATCCTTCTTTTCGTCATAAATCTTGACATACTCAAACTCTGGGTTGACACACAGTGCAAGGTTAGATGGTAAAGTCCACGGAGTAGTCGTCCATGCAACAAACTGCGTGTTCTCCTCCCCGACTACATTGAACCCTATGGTAACCGCTGGGTCGTTGACTTCTTTGTAGTTTTGCTGTGCCTCAAAGTTGCTGAGAGGAGTGGTGCAACCGGTCGAATATGGCATGACACGGTACCCCCTGTACACTTGCTCCTTTTCATACAGCTGCTTGAAGGCCCACCACACCGACTCCATGAACGAAGGGTACATCGTCTTGTAGTCGTTGTCGAAGTCAATCCACCGGCCAAGACGCCCAATCGTCTTCCGCCACTCGTCCGCATAGGTCATGATGATCGCCCGGCATTCGTTGTTGTAGTTTTCAATCCCAAATTTGTATACGTCCTCCTTACAAGTGATGTTGAGCTTCTTGTCGATGATGTGCTCAATTGGAAGACCGTGCGTGTCCCAGCCAAATCTTCTCTCAACGTGGTAGCCGTTCATGGTAGCGTACCTGGGAACAATGTCCTTCACAGTAGACGCCAGAATGTGCCCATAGTGTGGCGTACCGGTTGCAAATGGTGGACCGTCAAAGAATGAGAATTCCGGCCGGCCCTCAGTTAACTTCAAGGAAGTCTGGAAGGCATCGATCTCGTTCCACAAGGCAAGTACCTTTTCTTCCTCCTTTGGAAAAGAAAAATGACCGTTGCTTTCCGACATATTAGCACCAGCAGTATCAAAAATCTACTGAAGCGTACTGTACTTGAGCGGAGTACTTATGTACAGTGTTCCTTAAGTCAGTGTCACACCCGATCGATCACTCATATTGGCTCACGCTGAGCTTGGATTTTAGCCAGAAAATTTTCAGCCGTGTGTAATGACAGCCAGAGCTCTGCTTCTAGATTTTGCTATGCTGAACGAGATGGCGAGAGGACCAGTAACGGCCGCTATCTGGTAGTGAATCAAACACTGTGTACGACATCTACTCACCACGAACTGCGTAAATGGGCTTCGGGGTGTTGGTGGCCATCAGTATTTCACCGTGGAGCATTCCACTGATGTGCGGGTTAAGTAAATGACATACAGATAGCTGTGCTTATTAGCGCACAATATACTGATCTTGCGTCTTCCCGAGCTCTATGGGAAGACTTCTGTAACAACTTCTGAACGGACGCCTAGCTCCCGGGTACGGTGTGGATCACGTGACGATGTGCCACGGCGGATGCCGCGATTTCTAGATTAGGAAATAGGTCACGTGACAATGTAATTTCCGAGAACTAAAGAGAAAACGGACCTTGACGTTCTTGCCCACTGAGAAGCCGGTGAGCGATCAACAGGACTGCAGCCCGGACGCAGGTAGGCGTGTTGTTAGCGAGATAATTGGTAGACTGGCTATGGCGTTGGTAGAACAGATAGATGCGTTCGCAAGTCGAATTGGACGCGCGGAGAGCCTCGTGCAGCGTTACGCGGTTCTCAGCGAACTTTGCGACGTGATGGAGACTATCACTGTTTCGGGAGACTATGAACACTTCCTGAGTGTGTGTCTGCCGCTGCTGAAAGTGCAGCTGCAGACAGTTCCAATCTCACTGAATGCCACGTCGGCGGAGCAGAAGGTGCGTAGCGTTACGCTGGAGATTCTGAACCGCTGCGTGATGAACGACAAACTAGAGCGACACGCAACAACAATTGCTGAGATGCTACTCACGGCACTACCCCGCGAAAACGACGAGAACGGAGTTTTTTGCATGAAGATTTTGACTTCGTTGTTCAAGTCGTACAAACAGCCGTTGCAGGACAAGGTCGAGGAGCTCATTGTAATGATATTGGAGATATACAGGAATGTTCCAGTCCTGGTGAAGGAAGTATTTGAGGGGGAAAGTGACGAAGAGCTGCTAGATATAAAGGACGACATCAATGCGTTGTCTCAGGACATTGATTGCGAACAGCGCACAGACGCGAAGCATCTTCGGCGTTCCATGTCATCATTCAAAACATTGGCCGAATGCCCCATAACTATGGTTACACTATTTTCCTCATACAAGCAGCTCACCACGACATCTTTGCCTCGGTTTTTGCCCTTGGTTATAGAGCTACTTACCTTGGAGGTGGGCGAGCAGAAGAGGGCCCGGGAGATTGCAGAGGCTGCAGGCGGGAGGCTTATCAGTATGTCCCCAACGATTAATAACCGATCCGCCTTTTTTGAATATATTTTGGCACAGATAAAGGCTACATCATTTCTGGCGTATGTGTTTATTCGCGGACATGCTCCCGAGTACATGCAGAATCATGTATCAGTAGTACCCGACCTGGTTATGCGGTTGCTCCAGGATTGTCCCAGCGAGTTATCGACTGCGCGCAAAGAGCTGTTACATGCAACGCGCCACATACTTTCCACGAACTACAAGAAGCTTTTCCTGCCTAAAATCGATTTAATGTTCGACCAACGTCTTCTGATTGGCGATGGATTTACTGCCCACGAAACATTGAGACCCTTGGCATATAGCACGGTCGCAGATTTCATTCATAACGTTCGAGCCGAGTTACAACTAGATCAGATAGAGAAGACTGTCATAATGTACACTAAGTTTTTGTCAGACCCTTCTCTTGCTCTAACAGTTCAGATAATGAGCGCTAAACTTCTACTCAATTTGATTGAAAGGATATTGAAGCTGGGAAAGGAGAACACGCAAGCTGCCCCGAGAGCGAAGAAATTGTTGATATGCATAATAGAGTCTTACGCAATGCGGTTTAAAAACCTAAATGCTCAGTACGAGAATATCTTAAAACATCACAAAATTTATGAGGAGACGAAAGCTCGCAAGTCAAAAGAGATACAAGAGAGAATGGATGCCGATAATAAACTTACCGAAGAATTTCTAAAGCTCATGCTAAACACCGAAGATGAACTAATACCAAAGATGGAGATAGACGGGAAAGATTTCGATGGAGATAGTAATATGGACGGTGATCGTGACAGCTTCGACCTCTTCGATATCAAATATTATGCGCCAATTATGCTCAGTGCGCCGCCAACAAGCGATCCATTGAAGGACGCATTCTATCTCTATCGGACATTACTCTCCTTTTTGAAAACGATTGTCCACGATGTTAAGGTATTTAACCCTCCTTCAAATGAACTCACCACCATGAACCCGAAGATGTGGTCTGCTCTCTCCAGAGTTTTCAGTTATGAAGAGGTGTTGATTCTGAAGAAACTATTCCATGAATGTATAGCGGGGTTATACTTATTTTCTAACAATCCAGGGGCTACTGCACCACCCGAGAAGAAGTATTTCGATATCACCACGCCGAGCCTTCCCGTATCGGCGACTAAAGATGGTAGAGAGCTAATGGACTATTTTGCAATAATATTCATGCAAATTGATAGTCCTAGTTTCAACGAATTGGTAGAGGGTGAGATAGAATTCATGTATGAGTCTATGTTACGGGATTCTGCACTTTTGCATGTTGCTCAATCATTTCTAACCAGCGAGATAACATCACCTAATTTTACGGGAATATTGTTAAGGTTTCTAAAGTCTAAACTTCACTGCCTAGGGAACGTTGACAGCAACAAATCAAATATTTTAATCCGCCTCTTCAAGCTTTCTTTTATGTCTGTGAACCTATTTCCGGCCAGTAATGAAACGGTCTTACTTCCTCATTTGAACGACCTGATTTTGGACTCTATTAAATACTCTACGACCGCACATGAGCCATTGGTATACTTTTATTTGATCCGGACGTTATTTCGAAGTATCGGGGGAGGTCGTTTTGAAAACTTGTACCGCTCTATCAAGCCAATCCTTCAAGTCCTTCTGCAGTCATTGAATAGAATGATTCTGACTGCGCGTCGTCCACACGAAAGGGACCTATATGTTGAATTGTGTCTCACCGTTCCAGTAAGACTAAGTGTTTTGGCTCCATATCTGCATTATTTGATGAGACCTCTTGTCTATGCACTGGAGGGATTTCCTGAGCTGATAACACAGGGGCTAAGGACGCTAGAATTATGCATTGACAACCTAACTGCCGAATACTTCGACCCAATCATTGAACCCGTGGTAGAGCCCGTCATCAACGCATTATTTAAGCTACTAAAACCTCAGCCTTTCAACCATCAGCTTAGTCACACGGCAGTTCGCATCCTTGGGAAACTGGGAGGACGCAATAGGCGATTCTTAAAACCACCTTCTGATTTGAAGACACATGAGGAGTTAGACATTAAAGTCGAAGCTTTATTTAAGGTCCATGGTTTCAATACTGAGGTTCCACTTTCTGTGACTACTGGTATTAGGTCAGCTCTCGATATACTGCACGACTATCGCGCCGATAACTTTTATCGTGAAAATGCCTTCACGTACATCTGTACAACCTTGAAGTTATTCATTGCATCTGCCGGTATGTGTGTAGATAGACAATCAGATTACATTGAGAAGGCTGCACAGGATATGAGTAAAAATAGGGTTGACGACGTTGTACTAGTGACTGGCGAGCCCGTAAAGAATACCAGAGAACTCAATAATCAGGAGAAGCTAATGGTGAGATTATTGGAAGCTTTATTGTTTTCTACTTCAATTCCTTCCTTGAAAGATAGGGCAAGCACATTGTTTATGCATATTCTTGACCATTTCTGCTTATTGCAGGTCAATTCAGCTCTGGTTAACAAACGTACATCATCTGAGTTGTTCTGTGTTAATGTAGAGCAACCAAGCATGCATATTAGTAACGAAGTTCTAATTGAAGGTATTCTATTTGGTTTGTCATCTTATCTTTCCGAAGCAAAAGGTTTGGCAGTTGATGCGATAAAACGGATATATGCGAACGGGCAGATTATCTATGGAGACGGTTTCCTAGAACATTCATTCATCCCTATCTTAACGAAAAGAGTCATCCACGCATTTTATGACGAAGCATACTATAATAAGATTGCAGGAGTACTCGGCGTGAAAACTCTGGTTGAGGATTTGCAACTTCCAGTCGAATATCTAAGACGGTTTCAATTTGAGCTGGTCGCTGGGCTTTTGTTTGTGCTGAAAGATACACCCGCAGAAACACCTGCTCTCATTTGTAATGGGGCAGAGGAGTTAATATTGACTATTCTCAGTAAGACATGTACTGGTATTAGCGAAGAGGATTTGAATGAAAAACGGCTCCAGAATTCATTGACGGACATTGTATGCGAATTGAGTAACCAAAATGAATGCGTGAGAAAGGCGTGCCAGGCAGCGCTAACTACTGTTTCCAAAGTTACTAGTATTCCAATTTCAAAACTCATGGAACATTCAAAAAACTTCCTACTCTCACCAATTTTTGCCAAGCCTCTACGTGCATTACCATTTCCCATGCAGATAGGGAATGTAGATGCAGTAATATACTGCCTGAGTCTTCCTGATACATTCCTAGAATTTAATGAAGAACTTTTGAGGCTGTTACATGAAGCAATAGCCCTTGTTGATGCTGAAGATATTTCTCTGACTACGATACCAAGAATAACAGAGCATCAAACTGCCAAGCAGCTTGTCAATTTACGTGTTGTATGCATTAGACTTCTAGCTCTTTCTTTGAAAAGCGAAAAGTTCCCAAATACGCAGCAAGGGAGTATCAGGATAAGAATACTTGCTGTGTTTTTCAAAACAATGTTAAAGACCTCACCAGAGATCATTGAAGCTACGTACCAGGGGTTAAAAGAAGTTTTATCCGAAAATTCCAAGCTTCCAAAAGAGTTACTACAGAATGGGCTCAAGCCGATGTTAATGAACTTGTCTGATCATCAAAAACTTACGGTCCCAGGCCTAGAAGCTTTAGCAAGGTTATTAGAGTTACTGATAGCCTATTTCAAAGTTGAAATCGGCAAAAAACTACTTGATCATCTCGACGCGTGGTGTAGGATCGGCGTGCTTGATACGTTATTTGGAAAGGATTTATTAGAACAAGTACCAACCAAAATCATATCGAGCATCATAAATGTGTTTCATTTACTGCCACCCCAAGCAGATATGTTCTTAGATGACCTGGTCCTAAAACTAATGCTTTTGGAAAAACGCTTAAGATTACAAATTGATTCCCCATTTAGGGTTCCTCTTGCCAAGTACCTCAACCGGTTTGCTGGCTCTGTCATAGTATACTTTAAACGGAATTTGAGCTCTCGCCAACTAGTTTTGCTTTTCTGTTCTATTGTTCAGAAAGATGAGGCCAAGGATTTGAGGGTAGCGTTTGAGAACGAATTAGATTTCTTTTACCAATACTATTTGGAAAACATCTCCGCAAACAGAGTCAGAGCTGTTAGCTTTTTCTCAAACTTGGTGGATATCTTCAGTGTATTGTCGGAAAATAATGGTGAAGAATGGTTTTTGAGTCATAGCTCCATGCTATTTAAGTTGAAAGGAATGCTGCAATTAACTCTTCAGATTATTAAGGAGGATAAATTTGATTATGACAATTTGCAGTTGAATCAAGCTATTGAGAGGTTCCAAAATCTGTATCTGAAATTCATGGTGCTCAACATCTCGGATCCTTCCTTTTTGCTGGATATGATAGAACTCTCCCATAGTCTGGACTTTCAATTGGATCACTCCTATGACCGTTTCATATATGATGAGATTGTTCAGACTGACAACCTGGAACAAAAATTGACTTATCTAAACACTGCGCTGTCTTTCTGTGTTCAAGATAAACCACTGGAAGCAGTCATCTACGTTTTGAAACAGATTGTGAATTCTACATTTATCTATGAAGGACATGCTAAGGGCTCTCTGCAAAGGCTAAAGAGTGAAGACTCTCAGAATCCCGAATGGATGCATTTTGTCTATGAAAATATATGGAAGAGGCCGGATGCAATCATCGGAAATAACTTGGCAGGCAGGTGTGATGCATTCCGGTTTGAACTTCTACAACTTACAGCTATTTTTATTAAGTTTGCGCCCGAACTTGTTGCAGATATTAAGAAGGATGTTATAAAGTTCTCATGGAATTTTATTAAGTTAGAAGATATCCAGGTGAAACAGGCTGCATATATGGTTACCGCATACTTTATCGCCAATTTTGACTTCCCTGTTAAGGTTGTGACACAGATATTTGTTGCAATACTGAGATCATTCCAAATTGAGGCCCGTTATATGGTGAAGCAATCATTGGAATTGCTAGCGCCGGTTATGCCGCACCGCTTGAGTACTTCCGAGCAGCCAAATGTTTGGATTAATTGGGTGAGAAGGGTTATTTCTGAGAGCAATCCTCATCAAAGCGGAACTTTATATCACTTTTTGGTTAGCCAGCGGGAAGCTTTCTATGAAGCCAGGGATATGTTTATTCCAAATTTGATAAATTATATCAGCAAGCCTACTCTATTGGCGAATACTTCGATGGAAAACCAATTGCTTGCTGTAGATATTGCCGATTTAATACTTTATTGGGAGAAAAAGGCTATGAATACTGGCGCTCTATCCACAGGACCTGATGGTGATATTGAGATGAATGACGTTGCTTATACTGATTCTTCAACTCCTCTAGCTCAACGTGAGGCATTTGCTGCATTCCTCGTTCGTTTCGTATGCGTTAGTAACCATAGAGCCTGCGAAACAGAACTTGGGTCGCGTGCAATTCATATATTGTCGGAGCTTTTGTCTACTGGTTACCTTCCCGATGCCGTCGTTAAGCTTTCCTTCTTTGAGAAATTTCTAGTACAACAAGACGTACAATCAGCGAACCTGCTATATTATTGTATGAATGCGCTGGATGTTTTGGATATTCTATTCCGTAATAAGGAGACGTCTTGGATAATGTCGAATCTCCCAATTATTCAGAATCTCCTGGATAAATGCATCCACGTCAACCATCACGATATCCAAGAAGTATTGCAGAAAGTTTTGAACACTGTTCTCAAGGCTATCAAGGAATCCGAAGTTTCACTTGAATCTGAGGAGGAAACTGCCGCAAAGATATTTGTAACCAATCTGCTTTCAACCATATCTGAGGATTTAAATGGAACAGCTTCTGTTGCGGCTGGTATAACTTTGGCATGGATAGTTTTTATGAACTTTCCTCAGCAAATTGATCCCCATCTGCCGCTGATGATGAGAACTTTCAACAAGCTCTGCAAGGACCATTTAACGATTTCCCAACCTAAGGATGCGGCTGCACTTGAAGAGGCCAAAATTACAACGAAGCTACTGGAAAAAGTATTCTACCTACTATCAATGAAGATATCCGTTCTCGGCGATGCTCGAAGGCCCTTCCTATCAACTGTCGCCTTGTTGATAGATCGTTCTATGGACCAACGCTTCCTCCAGAAAATTGTTACTGTGGCTAGGAACTGGGTATTTACAAACGATATCTTTCCGACTGTGAAAGAAAAAGCTGCTATATTGACGAAGATGCTTGCGTTTGAGATTCGGGGAGAGCCGTCACTATGTAAGCAGTTTTATCAAATCATCCTCGAACTTTTTGAGAATAAAAACTTCAACAATAGCGAACTAACGGTGAGAATGGAACAGCCTTTTTTGGTAGGCACTCGCGTAAGTGATATCTCTATCAGGAAGAAACTCATGTCAATATTGGATGCAAGTCTTGAAAAGGATATACGTGAGAGATTGTATTATGTTATTAGAGATCAAAACTGGGAGTTTATTGCAGACTATATGTGGTTAAACCAAGGTCTCCAACTATTATGTGGGTCTTTTGTTGAGGACTATAACCTAAAGTTGAAAACGGAGTTCATGTTATGCCCGTTGGTCTTAATTACCAAGTGTTATCCCGAAGGACAGTACTTACCACCCGCGAATGAAAATCTTGCCCTTTTTATTGAGCAGCACAACAAATTTCTCAATGAAATATCGCAAATTACTTGCCGAGACCTATTGGCGCCGTTGACGGACATATTTTACGTTAGTCCCGCTGCTGTGCGTGACACTTGGTGTGCAGTTTTCCCTGTTGCGTATAACTCGATACCCAGGAATGAGAAATATGGGTTCATACGTTCTCTTGTATCTTTACTATCCAAAGACTACCATTCAAAACAGGCTACATCCAGAATTAATGTCGTAAACACACTGCTGGAATCAATCAGTAAAGTCGAGTCCCTTGAACTGCCTCCCCATCTCGTAAAGTACCTAGCTACATCATACAACTCGTGGTACCAGTCAATCAATATCCTGGAATCCATGGAAGAAAGTGGGTCAATTGCGAATACCAAGATTCTGGAAGCTAACGAAGATGCATTATTGGAACTTTACGTTAGTCTACAGGAAGAGGATATGTTTTACGGACTATGGCGTAGGCGCGCAAAGTACGCAGAAACCAATATTGCGCTATCATATGAGCAGATCGGTTTATGGGATAAAGCACAACAGATGTATGAGACAGCGCAAGTAAAGGCGCGCAGTGGTGCATTGCCATACTCCGAGTCAGAGTATTCTCTTTGGGAAGATAATTGGATTCTATGTGCAGAAAAACTTCAAAACTGGGATGTGCTAACAGAATTGGCTAAACATGAAGGGTTTACTGACTTGTTACTCGAATGTGGTTGGAGGGTGGCTGACTGGAACTCTGACAAAGAAGCATTGGAGCAGTCTATTAAAAGTGTGATGGATGTTCCTACTCCACGTAGACAAATCTTCGAGACATTTTTGAACCTACAAACCTTTGCCGAAACAAAGAAGGGCGATCAAGAAATAAGAAGGCTATGTGATGAGGGTATTCAGTTAAGTTTGCATAAGTGGGCCTCCATGCCAGAAAGATTCACTCCTGCGCACACATTTTTGCTACATGCCTTCCAGCAATATATGGAATTCATGGAGGCTGCACAAGCATACGCTAATCTGGCAACCACGACCGTACAGAATTTAGACACGAAAGCACAAGAGATAAAGCGCGTGCTTCAGGCATGGAGGGATAGATTACCAAATATCTGGGACGATATAAATATGTGGAATGATCTGGTGACATGGAGGCAGCACGCGTTCAACGTTATTAACAATGCTTATTTGCCACTGGTCCCTGCTTTGCAGCAATCCAACAGCAATAACAATATAAGTACGCATGCTTACCGTGGATACCATGAAATCGCTTGGGTAATCAACAGATTTGCACACGTTGCTCGTAAGCACAATATGCCAGACGTCTGTATTGGTCAATTGGCCAGAATCTACACTTTGCCAAATATTGAAATTCAGGAGGCATTTTTGAAGTTGCGGGAACAGGCTAAGTGCCATTATCAGAGTATGAACGAATTGACCACCGGTTTAGATGTGATCAGTAATACGAATCTTGTCTATTTCAGTACTGTTCAGAAGGCAGAATTCTTCACACTTAAGGGAATGTTTTTGTCCAAACTGAGAGCCCATGATGAAGCCAACCAAGCTTTTGCAACCGCTGTTCAGATTGATCTCAACTTAGCGAAAGCCTGGGCACAGTGGGGCTTTTTTAATGATCGCAGATTATCGGAGGAACCTAATAATTTAAGCTTCGCAAATAATGCTATCAGTTGTTATTTACAAGCTGCTGGCCTTTACAAGAGTTCAAAGACAAGAAAATTGTTATGCCGCGTGCTGTGGCTGATTGGAATGGATGATACTTCTGGATCCCTTGCCCATGCATTTGATTCTTTCCGTGGAGAGGTTCCTGTCTGGTATTGGATTACGTTTATCCCACAGCTCTTGACTTCGCTTTCACATAGAGAAGCGAAACTGGTTAGACAAATCCTTATCCGTATAGCAAAAAGTTATCCTCAGACTTTACATTTCCAACTACGCACAACGAAGGAAGATTTCGCAGTGATCCAAAGACAGACAATGGCTGCTGTATCTAAATCTCGGCCCAACAACGAGACTGAGAACATGCAATCAGATGAGAATGTAACAAGACAACCTTGGGAATACCTTGAAGAGCTGAACGGAATATTAAAAACTGCATACCCTCTTCTTGCTTTGTCCTTGGAATCTTTGGTGGACCAGATTAACCAAAAGTTTAAGACAACCCCCGACGAGGATCTATTCAGACTAATAAACGCGCTCTTAATCGACGGTACCTATAACTATAATCGCCTCGTTTATCCAAGAGATAACCCTCAGTTACCACCAAAGACCGAAGCTAATTTAATTAGATTCTCTGAAAACCTACTACCCCCACACATAAGAGTCAAGTTCAATGCTGATTTTATTGATAGCAAACCCGATTTTGATACTTATATCAAAAGATTGCGGCATTGGAGAAATAGGCTGGAAAATAAGCTCGATCGTGCTCCAAAAACGGATAACATGGAAAATATATGTCCTCACTTGAGTAACTTCCATCACCAAAAGTTTGAAGATATTGAGATACCTGGTCAGTACCTATTAAACAAAGATAACAACAACCACTTTATTAAAATTGCCAAGTTTTTGCCCAATGTTGACTTTGTACGTGGTACACATTCCTCGTACAAACGATTAACTATTAGGGGGCACGATGGTAGTTTGCACTCTTTCGCTGTCCAATACCCAGCTGTTAGACATTCTAGACGTGAAGAACGAATGTTCCAAATGTTCCGGTTGTTCAATGAAACCTTATCTAAGAATGTGCAGACAAGAAGACGGGATATCCAGTTCACTTTACCGATCGCCGTACCATTGTCTCCTCAGGTCCGTATTATTAACGATAGCAAATCATTAGTAACCCTGCATGAGATTTACAACAGGTACTGTGCTGAAAATAGAATGGACCGTGATTGTATCCAGGATTTTATCACCGAACAACTAAATGTGGCATATCATAAAGCGTTACCTACACCAGACATTACCGCAGTTGGAGTAGAAATATTCAGCTCTATCCAGTCTATGTTTTTGCCGTCTACAGTGGTAAAAGATTACTTCAGGGCGTTATTTATTGAGTTTGAGGATTTCTGGCTGTTTAGGAAGTCTTTTTCTTCGCAGTACGGTGCATTCATTTTTATGACTTACATGATGTCGATTAATAACCGTTCACCGCACAAAATATTCATCAATGAAAAGTCAGGAAATGTCCATACTCTAGAAATGCTTCCTGCAAGGTATTTGTATGAAAGGGTGAAACAGTTCATCAAGTCATTTGAGGCAAGCATACCAGGCGATGCCCCAGTTTTCCATAACAATGAGACCGTACCTTTCAGGCTAACGCCAAACATTCAAAAGCTCATTGGTGAGTCTGCGTTGGAGGGTATATTTGCCGTGAACTTATTTGCAATTGCTCGTGCTTTACTAGAACCTGATTATGAGTTGAACACATATCTGTCTCTATTTGTCCGTGATGAGATAATATCCTGGTACAGCAGTATTCAGCGCTCCATAGTGGATGACCCACAATTACGCGAAATTGTTGCAACTAATGTCGAACTGATCAGCAGAAGGATCGCCCAAATGGGTCATTTGAGCTCGTCTCCGTCGGTTGCAACACAATATGTTTTAGACGCTATTAGTGCTGCTGTGAGCCCGAGGAATTTAGCAAAAGCTGATCAGAGTTTTATGCCTTGGCTTTGATCCTACTCGCTACAATGACTTCACATATATATATTACCATTGTCTTTTAGTAACTAAGCTTATGTAAATAAAGCTTTAGCTAATATTTTTCAAAGTTACTCCCTTCACAATTGTCCGCGACGCCGAAAGCTTGACCATCCACATTGATACACTCAAACACATGCTTGTCATTCTGATTCATTAACAGAAGGTTATTCCTGACAGTCCCGTGTCGCAACCAGTGCTTGAACTTCTTGTGCTCGGAGTAACTGAATTTATAGAAGATAAATGACGAGATGAGTAGGCTGGATGAGATACATGACATGAAGAAAGAAATGACAGATATCAGAATAATTCGCTGAGTCACATCTATATGCACCGGTCCAATAATGGTGATTACATACTCCTCCGTGCTGTTGCTAATCGTCTTAAACATACTCCACGTGGTAAAGGTTGTGCTCAGCATTGACAAACATACATATACCGTGAGCATTGCAAATACAGCCACCGAGATGCTTTTGCGCAAGGCCTTGAATAACACTAATTGAGAAGCCGAGAACATGCATACATGAAGGTAGAACATCCAAAGAACCAATGAGCAGCCATTTCGGATGATTTGGAAGGGAAACGCAAATATCTGCAATATTATAATGAAGCAGACGGAAATGCAATGCAAAATGAGGAACATGCGCGAATAGCGCAAGGAGCGGTAATCCTGGATTGTGAGGAACCTATGTGGCCTTCCTTGTTTGATTGACATTGTGTGCGGTCATGGCTGCGTGCTTGTACCCTCCCGATGACACAAATTCCTTGTTTTCAACGTAAACTCATCCTCCTGGTCGTCCGACAAAAAAGAATGTTCAATTGTCCGGCCTCAAATACTCGTAAAGGCGTTTCTCAAACGCAACAATCGGGCTGCTTGACAGACGGACACCGTCTCGAACCCACACCCCGCATGCTCCCATCTGCCGTGCCATTACCATATCTGTCAGCAAACGGTCGCCCACAACAGCCACCTCTTCGGGGCGGTCCACCAGCCGCTTCTCGTACAGATAGCGCAGCACTTCGTTTTTACAACCGGGCTTCTTGGTGGCGTGCCGCAGAACCGCGACCCCTGTATTGCGCTCTAGCGCCCGTGCTTGCAGCTCATCCTTATCATCCGCAGTACCGGCAGTGTTGCTCACAATCACTAGCCGTGCCCCGGGGTACGCTGCACGAAGACGCTGCCACGCATCTTGGTATGCGGGCCACACACGGTCCTCGTGTGGGTACGCAAAGCAGTTGTCTTTGTCCAAAACTACCGCCTTGATATTAGGCCCAAGGGGTATCGGAAGATCCGCAAACGTGGGAACCACTATATCTGGCAGACATAGGCGTGGGTTCACCAGCAGTTTGCATGCGTTGAGCGTCCCACTCAGGTTCAACCCAAAAACCATCCTTTATTGGGTGTCTGGAGCCAAACGGTCGTGGTATTACGTTACTGTGTTCTATGCATGGATTAGATAAATAGGTTCGCTTTTAACAATAGTCAAGCATGATCATTACATACGGAACGTGTTTGTAATTCTCGAGAGTAGCCGGGTAACGAAAAACAATCGTCCTCGAATGGTCGTCTTCGTTTTAGAACTACGTTTATTAATACGCTATCGAACCGCACAAGATTTGCGTAACAACTTGAGGTACACCGGCGGGTGTGGTTGTATATTTCAATAGGTATTTCTGTGTTATCTGAGAAGAAATGTCACAGACGAGCAGGAACTTCAGGAGAACTCAGGGCAGGAAACCACAAACCGCACAAACACAGGCAGACTCTGCGGATTGGAACGGCAGTGGACGATGGAGAAAGTCATCGGGTTATGCTAGTGGTGGGGGCTCGAGTGCAGGGCCTCCTCATTCTCCCTGTGGCGATACAGAGGAAGATAATGGCGAGATGACATGTTTGATCTGCGCGGACACGCTGAGATACGTGGCATTGTCGCCCTGTAACCATACCACCTGCCATAAATGCGCCTTCCGCCAGCGTGCATTGTATGAGAAGAAAGCCTGTCTGGTGTGCCGTACTGAGCATGAATACCTTATTTTTACCGACCAAATCAAGGCTGAGCATGCCCGTTTTGGACCACGAGACATCGTTGCGGTGGACGACAGGTATGGGATCCAGTTCACCAGCTTGAATGCGGAGTCTGTAACATTAAGCCTATTGAAATATAACTGTCCTTATGGTGATGTCCCGGAATTTGACTTGGATTCGTTCAAGAACTATAACGAACATTTGAAGAATGAGCACAAGCGGAGCATTTGTACTATCTGTGCGCGGCACAGAAAACAATTTCCCGCCGAGATGAAGACGTTAACGCCCAATCAACTTAAGATACATAATACCATCGGCGACAGTAAGGGCTTCACCGGCCATCCGCTGTGTGGTTTCTGTTCTGGGAAACGCTTTTATTCCGATGACGAGCTCTATATCCATATGCGCGAACGTCACGAGAAGTGCCATATTTGCGACCAAGTTGATTCTACCCAACCGCAGTACTTCAAGGATTATGACCAATTGTTTGAACATTTCAAGCACTCGCATTATATCTGTGCTGTTAGGTCGTGCCTAGATTCTAAGTTCGTCGTGTTTGCCGACGATCTGGACCTTCAAGCACATATGCTAAAAGAGCACCCTAACATAATGGGAAACAAGAGTACCATCTCACTGACTGCTGGGCGGCGATACCGATCTGAACTTTCTTCTGGGTTCACTCCAAACGTCTCCCGCGCCGTGCACGAAACGTCCTCGAGCAATGCACTTGCATTGGGCCCGTCTGTGTCTCCAGTAGCGACCGCTGAATCACCTGAGATGAAGCGCAAACGTCTTGAAGAACGTGCGAGACATTATTTGAACTATTCCCAAAGCGAAATGAAGCTATTTGAACAGATAAACAACGACTATAACAATAATGTCATATCGGCCACAAGTGTACAAAGACGGTATGACCAACTTTTTAGAAATCCGGAGGCAGATACACACTTGTTACTTCGCAATTTCGCGGACACTTTCCCGGAGGGTTCCTTGAAGTATAAAGAATTGAATGCTATTTACCAGGCGGAACAGGAGAAGCGTGAACGCCAAGCTAAGTTTCCATCTCTGTCCACCAATCCATGGTATAGCGCACCAGTTGTCGGTGCGGCTTGGGGTAAAAATGGGGGCAAATCATCTAGTTCACGGAACTTCCCTTCTCTGAGCTCTGCCCTGACTGATTCATATCAAAATGTTACACCGCAACCGAAAAAGCCTGTGCCATACAGGCCAACATCGCCTGTAGCATCCTCATCAACGCAGGTGCAAAATACGAAACGCAATTCAAATTACACACCAACTTACCTGAAGAGTAAGACTAAGGGCGAATCTAGAGCACAGTCTAATGCTGCACTGTTTCCACCGCTGTCCTCCCCAGACACTAAGAAGTTCCGTGCTCCTCCGGTCAACGAGTTGCCTGACCCGAAGCAGTGGGGGAAGTCCAAGAGAGAACCGTCGCGTTCCGCTGAGGCCCTAGATATGAGTCCAATAGAAAGTGCCCTGCCAACCAGTGGGAAGAGCAAGGGGAAACAAAAACAAAAACAGTTACTGTTCCATGTAGGTCTCTAATTCATGTGTGCCAAGAAGACATTTTCGATGCTTTAAATCGTACATTTCTCCTAAATATGGAATACATGTGACAAAACCCCCAAGTTATCTTAGTTGAAGGATGGATTGTTTTGTGCAATGCTGTCTGCATAACGGGCATTCATTTCGTTCGTTGCACCACTGCATGACGCAAGCCCAACAAAACATGTGGCCACAGGGCAAGCAACTGGGATCAGTCATATCTGCCAGGCACAAAATACACTTTCGTGATTGTTCTGATATAAATGGAAAAATCTCAGGATTGCTGAGTTCAATATGCCTCGCGGTGGCCTCTGGTGAACCATTGGTTAAAATACCGTTTTTGTTGGTCGCATTTTCAGTAGGTGACTTCAGGTACATTTTTAGCATGGTATTCACATGTGGCTGGACTTTCGCTAGCAACTGTAATAGCACCAGGCCACCCAGTATCCTGTAGCTTCTGGAGCTGGACTTTCTAAATTCTTTCTCCTCTTTGGTCACATCGTGGCCAATAGCATACCGTAAACCGAAAATCCGTTTAGATATTTGATAGAATCCTCCCGTTAGGTAGAACACCAATAAATGTACACTCAATGCATTATCCATAATGTCCTTGAAAGTAAGTCCCGCTAAGTAGTGCAAAATTCCATTTTTGTTTGGGGTATCGTCCTCGTAGCGCCGCTTCAGACGCTTGAACAGTTTGGAGAGCCCATATGGCAGAGCTGCATACGAAAGCACAAACAAAAGCCTTCGCCATGCCTTCACTAGTCCCATCCCATTTCTACTCACATAGATAAGGTCCACGTATTCCTCACCCAGCGTGCGGCGTTCTCGCAATGTAGTCAACCCCAAGTACAGAATCTTAGAGGCAATAGATATCTCCTGATAGTACCTGTTGGCAAATAGCTGTCCCTTGAGAGCCTTCAGGGCATCCTCAAGCTTCGTGCCAAGGATGGACTCTATGTAGACATCCTTTTGGTGAGCTTGTACTGCACATCACACCGTTAGCATATATACTTGATCAGACATTCAACTTTTAAGACATACCAATACTAGGAGCATCTGCAAAAGGAAACACACTATTATCTTGCTCCATCGGGGTTGCAACGAGTTCTGTATTTTGTTAGTCGTCGCTGCCTGGAATTAAGGTAAAGTACTACTTTTTTTTGAATGAGTACTGAAGTTAAAAGACTGAAAAATTGCCATAGTTAATGGGCCGGACCAGCTTCACTATATGCGAGGACAAGGTTCAGATGGACGCCCAGCAGCTAGCACGTATATTCCATGACAACTTAAAAGTCGATGAATCACCAGACGTATACATCAAGGCATTAGACGAACTGGTTAGCGGAAGCAGCGTAATAAACGTTGAGGACATTGAGGAGGTTGTGCTACACTGTATTAAAGATCATACCGAATCTCGTAATCATTTTCTGCAGCTATCCAGGACCAGACCCGGGAGCCTGCTTGAATTGCTAGAGTATGGGAGCGGCAAAAGTATTCCTGCGATAGTTGATGCCTTTTCAAACGCTCAAGACACGAATGCAGTTCTCCGTGAAATTCAAAAGCTACTACAGGATAGGAACAGAACCCCTGCATGGTACATTCAACTAATCTATCAGTTGCTGGAGAAAAACTGGTACACATTCAGCGACCTGGCCTTTCTGGTCCGCGTTTTGCCACGCAGAATGGACAGTGAACAGGTACGCCCACTGTCATTGGTGCTATTTGCACGGCTACATTCCTCGTACCCCAGTGACTTTGAGAAGGAGTTTACAGATACGATTGATACTCTGGCAATTGAAGCAGACGTGGGCATCGAAGGATCTCTAGATGCAGTATTATTAACGCTGACCGAGCTATTTCCGTTGCTGCCGTTACTATGCTCCCAACTTCTTCTGAAACCTGAACTTCAGCAGGTGCTACGGGATGAGAGCACACGGAATAGGAAGACCCTACTGCTCGCCTTGAATCTGTTATCTGTCGCTTGTATTGATGATACAGTTCGCCGCTACATTGCAGACAACCTGCTAAAGGAATTGGAGACAGCGTTCTCTGATTCAGACACAAAACTGTATGCATCCATTGTCTTAATAAAAACATGGGCCTTCAAAAAGCTGCAATCTATTGATATCGAACAACTCTGTGCAACCTGCGTAACCGAGTTGCAGTCGCCTGTCGTCAAAAGGCGTGCCATTGCAGTAGAAGGACTCGCATATCTTACGTTGAAAAGCACGGTGAGGATATCTATACGGGCGGATGGCGACGCGTCTCTTATTTTAGTCCAATTGCTAAAAAAGAATCCTGACTCCTCCACCATTTACGGAATACTTTCTACATTGGTCAATCTCACTGCATCGCCCTCAGAGCAATCATCCGAACAGAAATCCCTGAATGCACTAAAGGCATACGCAGACTTGCATGTACCGGCCAGTGGCAAACAGGAGCCACTTGAGGATGACGACGAAATCGATGCTTTCATTGAAGACTACATTCTTGACCTACAAGTAATTGGTACCCTAAGGTCGTCGAAGAACGTACTGATGGCTAACTGTAAAGAACAGCTTGCGAAACTGATATATCAGGTAACGAAGAGTCGACCTTTTATCCAATCCTGTGTTAAACAAGGCGCCACCACGTTTTTGCTCGAGTACCTCAACGATGCACCCGTTCACAATATTATCCAAATACTTGCCGCCAGAGCCTTAGCCCGCATACTTATAAATACAGATCCCAAACTTCTCTTCCATCGCCATTCCCCTATGAACTCTGTCCCAGCTCTTTTTGGATTGATCCCAATTCTCGACGGCTTGGACAATGAAGAGGCCCTGTCTTACCTCACGACACGCGATAGTTATGAAGCCCTACTGGCGCTGACGAACCTGGCGGCCACAGATAGCAGTGAGGAGCTTGCTAAGGTTATTGTTTCCAATAATCGGTACTGGTTGAAGCTCATGAACTGTGTCCTTGACGAAACTGTCCAGATCCAACGTTCTGCACTGGAACTTCTAGCCAACCTAATGGCACGGCCTATCAACATCGCAGCAAAGTTCTTTAATCTTGCCAACCCGGAGAGCCGCAAAAACTTTGATACGCTAGTGTGTCTCTTACGCCTTGAAGATATCCGTTCCCAGCGTGCGATCGCAGCGATTTTTGCCAACATTGCGGGCTCCATACCATTCATTGCTGAGGAGCTGCTTAAGGAAGATGAACTAATAAAAGCCGTCATACTAACATTAAAGGAGCAGTGCGAAGATGAGGAGCTGATGCAACGTCTGCTCTTTTTCATTGATGCATTACTTGAAGTTTCACCATCTAAAAATGATTCGCATCTGCTGGTTGATAATAAAGACCTCTATAAAACTCTCCAAAAGTTAGTTATTACAAAGCTACCCCCGGAATCATTCGAGGCCCAGCTTTTATCATCCATTCGGCGCCGTTATTCGCTCTTCGGCTGCGATTTAAATCAGGATGAGGTAGGGAAATAATAGCTCCGTATTTAGTTATCTGGAAGTTGGACGTCCAGGTTTCTTCAACCTTTTACTCGTTGCATGCCAGTTTCTAACGGCCTTCTTTCAACAAATAGCCTGAACGAATTGAATAGTGAGTTTTCCTAAGTGGTTGTGAGTCAAGATGAGCGGGCAACTTAATGTTGCCGAGGATTCTGTCCTACTTGATGATATTTCAATAAGTTCCATACAACCTATTGTTTCTGATGTTCCTGCAGCAGAGGATGTCGGTGATGAGGACCACATATCAGGGGCCAGTATTGCTGAGAACCGCCCCAAAGATCCCACACTAGTTAAATATCATGCTGCGTGTCAGAGAGGTGATTTAAAGACGGTGAAGGACATGATAGAAGCTGGAGTGATCGATGTGAAAGCGGACTGGGACGAGGAAGAGCAAGTATCCGGGCTACATTGGGCGAGTGCAAATAACAGGTTGAATTTAGTGCGCTACTTGATTGCCCAGGGGGCAGATGTCAATATCAAGGGCGGTGATCTGGAGGCTACACCCCTCCATTGGGCTTCGAAGTCGGGCTATGTATACATCGTGCACTGCCTTTTAGAGCACGGCGCAGACCCACTGATAACTGACAGACAAGGTTACAACCTTCTTCACACATCGACGTTTTCCTCTGAGGTAATGTTGATTACCTACGTGCTGTTCACAGGACAGATTCCAGTGGATAGCCCAGATCCGACTGGGAAGACCGCTTTACATTGGGCTGCGTATCAGGGGGACCCTAACACCGTAGAAGCGCTATTAAAGTTTGATGCTGACGTGCGAGTAGTTGATACGGGTGGATTTACTCCCCTACATTGGGCTACAGTGAAAGGTCATCCGCATGTACTAAAAGCGCTGATTGAGCATGGCAGCGATGTATTCCTCAAGAACAATGACGGTAAAAACGCCTTGATGATTGCCCAGGAGATGAACACACAGAAAGCCCTTCAGAATGCTCTGTATGAGTGTGGATTTAATAAAGACGGGTTTGCCATAAGGAAATATTTTAAGAACCCCATGCATGCGAAAATGGTTACTTTTTTTACGCCTTGGCTCATCCTTGGGCTCATATTATCCTTTTTTGCCTACTTTTCCATTTTGCTTGCGATCTTGGGGTGCTTGTTAACGGTCCTGGCGGCAGGGTATGGCTTATACAACTTTGTTTTCCCTTCCTTCATCTTGATGAAACGGATTGTTATCTTTAAAACACCATTACTAGCAGGTATTCTCAGCGGGACAATATTTTGGCTATTATATGTATGGCTATTCAAGATGCTACCGGCAACTTTCGATGACGAGCCAATTCTAAACTTGACGGTTTTCGCTCTTTTCGCAGGCGTTGTGTTTTTGTTAACCAAGCTACTCCAGTCAGACCCCGGGTACATCGTCCCTGCTACGGATCATAACCAAATCCGCGCGACTATTATTGAGCTACTAAGGGTCGGCAAATATGACTCGAAGCACTTCTGCATACATTCGTGGATCCGTCTTCCATTGCGCGCTAAGTACAAGCGATTTGTTCACAGCGTTATCCTGCGCTATGACCATTACTGCCCATGGATATACAACTACATCGGTTTCCGGAACCATAAAATATTCATTTACTTTATTTTACTGTTAGACTTGGGTATCTTGGCCCTAGCCAAGTTGTGCCTGGAATACTTTGACGAGCTGAAGGATCACGCCAAGAACAAAGATGCCCTCAAATGTTCCATTTTGAGTAAAGATCTCTGTGCCGGATTTACATACGACCCCTTCACGCTCTTTCTGCTAGAATGGGTCTGCGTTCAGGGGATGTGGATCCTGGCGCTGAGCTTCGTCCAGTTTTTCGAATGTCTAAAGGGCGTTACAGAGCATGAATTCGCCCATTGGCAACGCCGAAATAGAGGCGTAGTCGGGCGGGAGCATGTGTTTAACACCGCCCCTGAAGAGCTCATGGAAGAAGACCCTGAGGAAGAACGGAACAAACTACGTTCTTTGGGTGCCGCCGGCCAGCGCCATTGTTGCTCTACCCTAACTACTGCCACCGGATTTGACCGTTTTCTCAGCGTCATCGGCTCCTCCTTGGGCAGACAGCCTCGCACCACGCATAACCCCATCAACTACCCAATTGAAACAGACTACGGCTGGAAGCAGAACCTGAAGGATTTCTGGCTCACAAGTGATATCTCCGCCCCTATGTGGCGGCGCATCCTACTACCACCTGTCGGTACGCGTGGCTTACTAAATGGTCAGGAGGTCGACTATCAAAAACTTTACAACCTACCAGAGCGCGTTATCTCGATCGAGGAGATCGTCTAAACAAGTATCTGCTCCTTGTTTAGCTGATAGTACATAGTTGTGTTTCTTTATAAAGTAGTATTGCTTTAGGGCTTCTCCTGGCCGAGCGTTGCTTTCCGTGGTCCACAAAAGCGGAAGTGCAGCCGATAATTAGATATCGCCCACAACAGTGCATTCGGCGGTGGCCAAGCGTGGGCGAAGGCATTTTATAGAGCGGTGATGGGAATTGCAGGGCTACTTCCACAGCTCAAGTGCATACAACAGCCAGTGACCTTACATCGGTACCGTTCGCAAGCGCTCGCGATCGATGGTTACGCGTGGCTACACAGATCTGCGCACTCGTGCGCGACAGAACTCGGAATGGGGCAGCCTACTGAAAAGTACCTGCAGTTCTTCGTCAAACGTCTAACAATACTCCGGGATCAGTACGACATTGAGCCGTACCTTGTCTTTGACGGGGCTGGAATCAAGGTCAAAGCCGGCACGGAAGCCAAGCGACACGAAAAACGCGCCGAGAGTCGTGCACGAGCAATCGATTTATGGGAGAAAGGAGAACGACGTAAGAGCTTCGAGTACTTTCAGAAGTGCGTCGATATCACGCCTGAGATGACCAAGGTAATTATAGACTACTGTATCGGAGCGGGGTTTAAGTACGTGGTTGCACCCTACGAGGCAGATCCACAGCTCGTGTATCTCGAAAAAAGTGGGCTAGTACAGGGGATTATCAGTGAAGACTCAGACCTACTTGTCTTTGGATGCCGACGGTTGATCACGAAACTCAACGACTATGGAGAAGGTTTCGAGATTTGTAGAGATGACTTCGTGCACCTGCCGGACAAATTCCCGCTGAACAGCCTGGGCGAAAGCGGTCTTAGAACAATGGTCTGCCTAGCTGGATGTGACTATACAAAAGGTATTCCACAAGTCGGGTTGCTGACAGCGGTGAAGCTTGTAGTCAAACATAAGACAATGGACCAGATACTCCTGACCATCAAACGTGAAGGCAAGTGGAAAGTACCAGCGGAATTTTTGGATGAGTACCGTTTTGCTGATCTGGCGTTCCAGTTCCAGCGTGTCTACTGTCCGCTAAAAAATCAGCTCACCACCCTAAACGAAGTTCCTAGTACCCTGCGGGAAGATCCTATTCTATATGAATGTATCGGACATGCGGTGCATAAAATAACAGGTGAAAGGTGTGTAATTTCAGATGATATGATGATTGACCACGAAATTCATACACGCATCGCCATCGGTCAGCTAAATCCGTGCAACCACAAGCAAGCTCTTATTAATAGGGAACGACAGTTAGGCGTAGACAAAGGTGTAGTGCATCTGACAGTTTCTTCGGTCCCCTGTACGTCTGCTCCAACTCGCCCGGTGTCCACCTCCTGGAAAATCAAACAGACAACTGTTGAACCTGGGCCGCCAGTACGCACGTCTGCAGGCACCAGTCTAGGTGTCATGGATCGTATTGAAAGAATAGTACAAAAAAGGAAACTGGCTGACAGTCACGAAGGGCAGCTAAATGAAAGTACTTTCTTCGTAAGACGGCAATCTGCTGGCGGGTCACAACAAAAACCAGTGAATGCTGCTTACAGGTCCTCTGACGATACTCGAAGTACCCAGAAGAGCCTCCCTAGCAGTCAAACTTTGGCTTTGCCCATGACACCAGCCGACTCAGTTGATGCAGGTGTAATTATGAGTTGTTTTGCTAAAACACCAGAGAAAGAAAATGTGTCACCGGTTCTAGATGGAATTGGCTCTACTGGGCAGGAGCACACTGAGGCAGATGAAATAACAGAAGTTTTGGACGAGCTAGATGATTCATCTAATAATCTACAGGAATCCTCTTCGCCTCTGCAACAATTGACCTTGACAAAGGCTTTGGCTGCGAAATTTATTTATAGGTCAGAAACTTCGTTTGAAAAACGTCAGCGACTTCCCCTCACCAACTGCGATGCCAATGATAGATTTATTGATACTAAGAAACTTGTCATCGGCAAGTTAAACAAGCGAATGATGGTGAGCTCGAAAGATACTGCTAGTTTGTGTATTGCACAAGAAAAGCCCTCCCTGGTCAGTAAACAAACCACAACTAACTCTCGGCGCCAAAGTTCAGGTAGCAGACACAAGGTCAGTTCTGGTACCAGACAACTATCACTCAGTAACTTCCTCTATAAGGGTTGATGAGTTATGAGCTACATGGATATATAAACAAAAGACTAATTTCAGATTACTTACTCAACTAGCCGTCGCGCGGACATTTCTCACTTCGAAGGGCTTTTTTTACCGTCAGAAGTATCGGCGTGTGTTATGGGCTCCTTTAAGCAAATCGCAGTATCAGTTTCAGAAGACTCATTATCGAGCACATCACATCTTGTATATTTGGGCGTTCCGGTCCAGCCATTTGCAAGGAGATAGTTATAGAACTTAATATCGTTTTCCATGAGGTCATGCTCACGTAGGTGAGGTACGAAAATCCATGATACCACTACCCCAAGAATTCCACAAATAGCAGCAATAATGAATGTATATGAGGGGCCTAATCGGTTTCGAATTGGTTGAAATGATTGTGTTCCTACAACTGCACCTAATTTCCCTATCGCAGCACTAATACCATAGCATGTGCCTCTGACAGGAGTCGGAAAGCTTTCAGAGCTGACTACGCCAAGCATATCACCAGGGCCAGCATTTGCTAGACTGAGCATTAGCGCGTAAAATATAATAAAGAGGGGCACTATTTTCATAATTCTGGTATATGCGCATCCAATTATTAGTCCAAATATGATATACCCAGTAAATCCGAAAACGAGTGTGTACTTCCTGCCTATTCTATCACACAATAAAGCTCCCAGTATCACTCCTGGTACTGCTAGTACGCCAAGTAATAGATTCCACTCAGCAATTTTAATCAAGTCTTCCGAATCACCAATAACAGAAGCTATAATAGTACCTGAAAATATTCCGTTGGGAAAGGTTACAAAATCATATAGAAACCATGCACCACAAGTTCCAATCATACTGCGCCAACAATATTTAATAATCAACCATACTGGGACATTCGAGCGCATTCGGCCACTCTCAAAGAGCTCATTACTAGCTAATCTCCACCGGAAGTAAAACACAGAAATAGGCCATATGCAGCCAAGTGCAAACATGGTTCTCCAAACCGCTACAAGTCTCTGCGACCCTAGGATTTTGTATACCACAAGAAAAATTGCCGTGGCAAATGGGCCGCCAAGCGAGAGTGGTAAATTGGTTACCATTACCATGATCCCACCGCGGCGGCGCTCAGAGTATTCATTTGCAGCCTCATTTGCAGCGACAGATGAAGAGGGGTATTCTGCACCAATACCGCAGCCAACTACCCATCTCGTCACGGTGAGCATCATGAAGAGAGCGGACGTGGTTTTGCCATAGGCCACGGCGCAGAGAACAGATCCCAATACAAGCAATATTGTCGCTACCAGAATGCCCCATTTGCGACCCATATAATCACAAGCGAATCCCATCCCCACCTGCCCTATGATAGTCCCTATGAGTGATGCATTTGAAACCCTTGTAGATACATCTGCACTATATTCTATCTCACCGTACTGATTTCTGAATACACGGTTTAACATCGACATGACATTATTTTGGTAACCATCTGAAATAAGCGCAAATCCTGCCGCCAGGATACTGAATAGATGTAGCCATTTGCCCTTCTTCCCCACAGCAAAACGTGCTTTGCGAGCCTCCGCGTCATACTTTAGTAACCCTGTCGTGGACATCGTATTTCTGCAAGCCCCGGCTATCCGAATAATATCTAGCGGGTCAAGCGTTAGGTTGCTGCATTCTATATTATATATTTCCTCTCTCTACCACGTGCAAATTTACCTGTATGATTATGCTGCAATCTCCGCGTTCTACTTCCTTTCTTGGAGACCGCTACCGACTGTCTTATGATTATCGGTGCACCATATGGCCGTCAAGCAGCACTAGCTTTTACCTGTGATACCTTTCTTTACTAACTGCATTCCGAAACTATATTTGCTCAATAGCTATTAATTCACGTCGCTCTTATGATGTGATTAAACCTTTCATTTTAAGGTACGTCGCTATTTCGCCGCGACGCATGTCTAGAGCGATTAGCTAATCCTTTTTATTCACGTGACATCCTAAAAGCGCCAAAAGAAATGATAAATATCACACCATTTTTCGTGAGGATCGTGCGGCCTGGGCAAGGGAGAGGAAGCCCTCCTCCAGTAGACCCTCAGTACGAGGAGTTCACATGCTTCTCTCCCAGTTTCCATACTCTTTGGGCTCAGTCACTCCATAAACATACTTTACGCGTTGACAGCGAGTCTATTCGCGGGGTAAAGGTACATTAGCAGTCCACCGGTTATACAGAGAGTGGTGTTATTTCCCACGGAGGACGGGATATCTTTCTCATTGAGCTATGCAAATGAGCAGCAGTCTTCTGGAAGCTGAGATGTTTCTTGCTTCTTTAAACTCGGAAGAAAGCGATAATGACTCGTATAACCTATTCAACACGCTGACGGGAAGAGGAGTTCAAGTACCACTAGGGCTTGAAGCTGGCATGCCAAGCGATCTAACGCCGGAGTCCTTTAAATCAAACACAGGTTTTGACTCGGGTCTGACAGAAGGCCTTGCCTCTACAGAATTCACTAGTCCACTAGACCCGGGAGACGGCGACCTAAAAGGTTCTTGCCGAGACCGATTATTGGTGAATGGCGGCAACATCAATGTATCAGCCAATGGCGGGAATGAGGCAGGATTCCTGGGCTTGGAAGAACATGAAGGTTTAAGCTCTGTCTCACCTTCCGTCGTAAACCGTAAGGTCGTACTTGCGGCGGGGTCAGTGACGGACTCGACAACCTCGGGTTCTAGCGGTAGCGCTGGCGCATCCCATGGTCGCATTTCCAAGCCAAAGCGGGAAAGAATGTCCCACAATATTATCGAGAAAAAATACCGGACGAATATTAATGACAAGATACTGCAACTTCGCGAGATTGTCCCTGCTCTTCGCGTTGCTTCAAAACGTGAAGACGGGGTCACGGTTGGGGAAGATGATATAAAGCAGCTTGATGGGCTAGAGCCAGCCAGGAAGTTGAACAAAGCCTCTATTTTGACGAAAACGATTGAGTATATAAAACACTTAGAAGAAAAGTGCGCGTTCTTCCAAGCAGAGACCGAGAGGCTCAAGCATGGTCAAAGCATTTCCACTCCTGAGAGTATACGGTACCTCTCACAGAATGCTACCTTCAGTGGCGTGCCGTCTTCTACACAGAACACCCTCTCCAGTGATGTCTCTTCTGCTACCTCTCCTTTCACTGCCAACGCTTATCCAAACTCAAATTCGTCCGGTGATTTCAATAACAAATTTTTGCTTGGTGGCATTGCATTTACTATGGGGATGACTTGTTTTGGTGATAATGATGACTTTCAAAATGCTCGTGGGCTTTTCGCAATGCCTGTTTTCCATTACTCTCCGGCAACCAATGGATATACATTATCGGATACCTATGGAACCGCCATCAATATCAAATCATCAGTTATATCTATGATTCGGTTGGTTTTCTTCTTCTTTGTCGCCTTTCGCTTCCTTGTGTTGTTTCTCCACAATAATTCGCCAAAGCAGAAATCAGAAAAAGATAATATACCAGCTATGATAATTAAGTTCTCAGAAGCTTTGGAATTTGGTACTTCATCAGGACTATGGAATACACTTAAAAAAACATTATTCGTTAATCGCTTCAAGTATCCCAAAAATTGTATTGAACGCGTTGAATCAGAAATGGCCAAGTGTTTTGTGCTTCAAATTTACGCAAGAAAGTCGCAATGCATAGACTATTTGCTGCACCGTTATTGTATGTCATCATGGACAACGTTATCTAAGCAAGTGGCCATAGCGAATGCTGTGGCTGCGAAGAGAGGCCAGAGTTATGGTAGGGAATGGGATATGATTACCAATATTTTGCAATCTTCCTTGAAACAAACCATTGAATCGACGGATACATTAGATATACTCGAAAGATCGGGTACTGTTGCATATTCGATGAGAGACTTTATCACTTTGGTAAATGACTCAATCATCAATTCAAATATCCATTCGATACTCGCCTCTTTGTTAGATACACTCGTGGATCCATCAGTTGACTTGGATGATACAGTCAAAGGTATATACAAGGCGGAAATTCAAGACGACAGATCTCTCCAATTCGCCCGCGAGAATTACATTGTCCTCAATGCTTTGTTCAATATCTCCGAGGTTACTAGTAAGAACCTATTAAACTTGCTCCGACTAGAAGATAAACCATCGATAGATACCATTAACAAAGACCGTTTATTTGTCTTGTATTCCGCTATTATGATACAGTTACTGTCAAAAGGTCATTACGTCTACCTTTATATGTGGTTTAAACGGGTACCTCTAAGATATTTGGACGTTAGCAACTGTACTTTGTTGGGTGTCACAGGTATGTACCTAACGTTACGCCATATAATGGCGCATGAGGATCATTTGCCGGACCAAGAAATATTTTCACTCCTCGAAGAGCTGGCCACTAAACTTCGTGTCTGGTTAGGTTCCGCTCCAGCTGATGTGCTAGATATCGAGGTGAGAGGTAAGCTTATTGAATACTGCATGAATACTGCACTTTATTGCGGTGGGAAAATAGAACATCCTACATCGACGACTTTGATGACTGACCATGATGAAGACGAATCTGAAAGCTCTGATTCGGAATAGTCCAGGCAAGTTAATACCCAATGCTCGGCTTTAGCCTCAAGGGAGATATCGGTAACAGCTCTATCTATGCTGCCAGCACGTACGAGTTTTACTAAATTTGGCATACAGTTCATGGTATTTGACATAAGCTTAATGTTTCATTCGCAACACAAGGCTTGCCGATGTGTAAAGTGCGCCGCGTCTCTGCATTCAAGACAGCATACATGAACTTTCAGTTTTATACGCCGATCATGTGATTTCTAATAGGGCTAGTCCATGCCCCTACCTATAATATACTACCATCAGCCCGCCGACCGAGCACAAGTATATATTTAAATGATGTTTGCGGATAGCAGCAGCATCCCTTACACGGTATATTCAAATGTAATTTAATATGAAGAGCAATGTTGAAGGCTTATTCCTACTCCGCATCCAAGCTGGAGTCGATAACCAATACTATACCGTTAGATGCCGTGTGTACCTCCTCAACGGCAAGGTCCCGCCCCGTCTTCGACGATACTGTATACCTGTCGCCATCCTTGCGCAATAGAATATCCCCCTGCATGCTCTTTGGATGAAGGTCGCTTGTCAACACGGCTGAGCCATCTTCCCGACCCACCTTAGAGAGGTCGATGTCGGAAACCACGTGGGTTAGCACAAAGCGTCTCACATTCGCCTGGATGGCGTCGTGGATTTCGCTCGCAGACGCGCCTGCCTGCTCCAACTTGTCGATGTTCCGTGGATACTCCCACGGCTTCTTGGGCATCGCCGTAATGGCGTCATTTGTCGGCGCAAACACCATGATGTGCCTGTCCCCGTCCGCAAGCGCTTCCGACATCCCGTCGATATCCCGTACATACCTCCCGAAGAGCGATATGGCCGGCAACGACTGGAGCCTGTCATCCAGCGTCACGCCGGTGTTCTGGAACGCCACCTCAATATCTCTTTTCCCCAGCTCCCTGTAGTCCTCCTCTTCCATAGCTGCGTTCCTCTGCATCGTATCCCGGAGTAATATCTCATCAAAATCGAGCGGGAAAAACCGTTCGAGTTCGAGGGGCACCACCTTTCTCTGTTCTCCAGTCTGTTCATCGATCATATTGATTAAGTTCACTACCATCTTGCTGCGCGCTACATGGAACGCACAGAAACCTAAGAGGATAGTTTTAAGCCGCATTATAACACACTATATTTAGTGCAAGTTAAAAGGCTGACTTGTTAATCTTGCCCATTTTAATATATCCTCGTGACGGCCAGGGGCCAAAATAAATGGTATCGGCGCTGCCACAAATCTTGCACGTGACCTGCGTCGGCTCGTCCATACCTAACGTCACACCCCTTGCGATATCAACATACAGCCAAGTCCGGTTACCTTACCATAAATTAATTACAAATGCTGCTAACCCCTAATTTTTATCTTCTGCACAGTGGCCGCCCGTCGAACCGGCAGCTTGGGTATCGATATGCTCAAGATACCGTGCTCGTAGTCTAGGCTGATTTTGGAGGCATCGATCGCCTCGTGTTCTGGAAAGTCGATTTCACGGCAGAAGTTGCCGGATGGTAGTTCCTTGATATGGCACTTATCGCCTTGACGCTGGCCTGCCATCACAGGCAGGCTGCCTGAGATAATCACAGTGTTGCGGTCTTCATGGTACTCGACCTTAATATCGTCCTGGTTAGCCACACCTGGATTGGCGATGTGCGCCAGGTAGGTTCCGTCGCGTTCAACGATGTCAATCGGAGGCTTCACACAGAAAACCTTCGGCGGCGTCTTGGAGACCTTGCCCTTTCTCGTACGAGGGGATTTATGCAGCCGCCGAGCGCACATACCTGCGTGAAGCGCGGCGCGCGCGTCGCCGAGAAGTTCAGATCCTATGAATATGGGGTAAGAGCTCATACGGTTGGGCGTGGCGTCGCTCAGGCGTGACAGTTGCCCGCTATTATGTATCGGACGAACCCCGCTCAGTTCAGTGTCGTGGCAGCGAGATTTTTCCAGAATATCCTTTAGAGAGGGAACTCCGACACGCACGTGACTATGACAAAAAGAAGGTTGGTGCGTCTGTTTGTTGAAAGCTCACAGCTCCGTCATATGACTACTGCGTAATGGCTTGTGATTGCGCCACGCGTTGCCGCCGCCTCCGCATTTAGCTGAGGCTATCACGTAATGCGTATACGTACATATTCACACCCATACACCATCTTATATGCACACAACAATTATGGTCACGTGAGAATTCATGTGCGAAGCACAACGCGTCAAGGGTAATTATTAATTGGCTTTTTAGCGCGATCTGGTTTTACTATACAAAGTATCACAGCCTAAACTAATCGCAAGGCGAAGTAGCGCTGAACTGAAGATTTGCTTGCCTCTAAGATGGCGGCTAAGGATAAGCTTGAGCTCCTGAAGAAGCTATCAGCTGCTAGAACAAGCAAGTCAAGCAGGGAAGTACTCGATGAAGAGCTCGGTTACAATGATGAAAATCGCGTGTACGACTTAGTGGGTGAGGAGCAGTTTCAGGAGCAACGGCGTCGCGAACTACTGCGTGATGACTTTGTAGTTGACGACGACGGGCAAGGATATGTCAATAACGGCCTAGATGAGTGGGCCGACACGCGTGGGGATGTGTCCAGCGATGAGAACGACCCTCAGCAGCGACAAGCAAGCAATAAGAAGGACGGGCGGAGAGACCTCATTGAAATGATGGCCAATGCGCAAAAAAGCCGCGCGGTGCCGCAGCAGAAGAAGGTTAAGAGGGTGGATGAAAGCGCGTTTGATGATATTTTAGAAGAATTCAGCGTTGTGCATACCGCCGTGAAACCTCTCGCCCGCGTCACCTCGGAGAAACGGCTCTCTGGCGATGATGGGGAGGAGATCTCTTCAAAAAGAATCAAGTCTGACACCGCGATGGCGGCCATTGACTCGTCGCCGACTCTCTCTAGACAGGCGAGAGCTTTGCCTGCTGTAAATAGTCTAGCGAGCGACGATGCCGATATACACACTTCGCCTATTGCTGCTACGACTAGGTCATCCCCATTGAAAACCGAGGTTAACAAGCTTGATATGCTTTTGGATAATGAAGATAGTGAAGATGATGAGGTATACCTTGGCAGAAGAGCTATCAGAAGTGCGGCAGCAAGTAGGCATGTCAATTTTGGAGCAAAATTTAAGAGCGTGTCTTCCCCCATCGGCGCAAAGCCTACCGATCTGCCGCATTCCGATCCAGATCTACAGCCCATGACCTCGCCGCTGAAAGGGTCAGAAACACCATCGTACGATAACTTCAATAATAAGTACTCAAAAGAAGACATTGTCGATCAGGCCACAGACTCTTTCTCCATGTTCTGGTTGGATTACACTGAGTTGGAAACCTCTTTGCTCCTCTTTGGCAAGATAAAGACGTTGAACGGAAAGCACATCTCCGCAATGGTGCAAGTAGCTGGTATTTATAGGGAACTATATTTCTTGCCACGCGAGGGGAAAACAGCTTTGGAAGTCCACGAAGAAATTATTCCTTTATTAATGGACAAATACGGACTTTCTACGATCCGGGCCAAACCGGAGAAAAAGATGTATGCTTTCGAACTAGCAGATATTCCCAAAGAAGCAGAATACTTGAAGGTTTTACTCCCCTATGAAACTCCAAAGTGTAAAAATGTCGTTATTCCTTCGGATCTCTGTGGAGATACATTCTGCCATGTCTTTGGAGGCAATTCTAGTATATTTGAGAGTTTTGTCATACAAAGAAGAATTCTTGGCCCCTGCTGGTTATCTATAAAACAAGGAGACTTTAACGAAATAAAGAATTCATCTCATTGTGACAGTGAAGTATTTATTTCCATCCCACAGAACATTTCACCTCATCAAGAAAGGCTTCCTGCGCCCGAGTTAAAATGTGTGTCTCTATCGGTACAGACAGTTATGAATGTGAAAGATAACAAGCAAGAAATAGTAAGCATTAGTATGTGCTATTATAACGATCTTCCACAGGATACGCCCATAGAAGAAAATTTAAAGCCTTCTGATATTATTACACTAGTGCGGCCAGTTAAAGGATCAAGTTTCCCACCTGGCTTGAATGTCTTAAGTAGAAAGGAGTTGCAAGGGACTGTTAGGACATTTAATTCGGAGAAGGTCCTTTTAAACTGTTTTTGTGCTATGATGAAGCGTAGCGACCCTGATGTTCTAATTGGGCATAGGTTAGAAAATATTTCTCTGGACGTTTTATGCCATCGGGCGCTACAACTCAGGATACCCACATTTAGTTCTTTCGGAAGGCGCCTAAGACGATCTTGGCCGGAGAGATTTGGGAAAAACAACGCAAGCATGGCTCAATTCTATATACGGGATATTTTCTCTGGACGCTTGCTCTGTGATATATCAAATGAAATGGGGCAATCACTGACTCCGAAGTGCCAAAGTTGGGAGCTAGGTGAGATGTACCAGGTAGTCTGCCAGCGCGAGTACAAGCCGTTGGAAATTAACTTCAATGATTCGAGGTACCACGAAGATGCTAATTTTCTGGTATTAGCTCTGCGAGAGGCCATTACAAACTCCAGCTTTTCCGCCGAGATTGCATTCCGGATACAAATTCTATCCCTGACAAAACAGCTGACCAATCTCGCTGGTAACTCCTGGGGCCATACGTTAGGCGGTACCCGGGCAGGCAGAAACGAGTTTATTCTTCTCCATGAATTCTATCGGAACAATTACATTTTACCTGATAAAGAGTCGCGACAAATGCGAAGTGCTCGGCAACAACAAAATGTCGACACTCCTGATGGAGATGTCGCTACTGATTCCAGAAATTCTAACAAAAAGGCAAAATACCAGGGAGGTTTGGTCTTTGACCCAGATAAAGGGCTTCATAAAAACTACATTTTGGTCATGGATTTCAATTCTCTGTACCCTTCCATTATTCAAGAGTTCAATATCTGCTTTACCACTGTTGAGAGAAATCCCCATGATATAGACGAGCTACCTCAAGTCCCTACCGAAGCTAAACCTGGGGTATTGCCTAGACTTTTGGCCAACCTAGTCGAACGCCGTCGCGAGGTAAAGAAACTCATGAATGCAGAGACTGACGCCCATAAAAAGGCAGAATGTGATATTAGACAGCAGGCCCTTAAACTAACGGCGAACTCCATGTATGGATGTCTTGGTTACGTTAACAGTAGGTTTTATGCGAAGCCGCTGGCTATGTTAGTTACTAACAAGGGCAGAGAGATTCTCATGAACACTAGACAATTGGCCGAGTCTCTCGGTTTGGCAGTAGTATATGGAGATACAGACTCGGTTATGATAGACACTGGTTGCGATAACTATAGAGAGGCCCTTAGTATCGGTGAGAACTTCAAAAAACTAGTAAACGAGAGATACAGACTTCTAGAAATTGATATTGACAATGTCTTTAAAAAGCTACTGCTGCATGCCAAGAAGAAATACGCAGCTCTAAATGTATCCTTTGACAAAGCTGGGAATGAGATAACCTCCCTTGAAGTCAAAGGCTTGGATATGAGACGGCGTGAATATTGTCCGCTATCCAAAGAAGTATCCACACAGGTCCTCAATACCATTCTCTCTGATCAGGATTCGGAAAGTGCTCTTGAAAACGTGTATGACTATATGGAAACCATAAAGTCTAAGATTGAGAACAATGAAATACGTGCTGATAAATTCAAAATCAATACTAGACTATCAAAAGATCCCAA
Organism: Eremothecium gossypii ATCC 10895; assembly: GCF_000091025.4. Lineage (NCBI taxonomy): Eukaryota > Fungi > Ascomycota > Saccharomycetes > Saccharomycetales > Saccharomycetaceae > Eremothecium > Eremothecium gossypii. The sequence continues at coordinate 1,352,334 of NC_005786.2, read as the reverse complement.
GTCATACCCTAATGGGAAAACCATGCCAGCTGTCCAAGTAGCATTGAAGATGCGTGCCGTAGGGCGTGTGGTGAACGCAGGTACAGTTATTACATTCGTGGTTACTAAGGGCACAGATGAATCTGAACAGTCGAATCCCGCAGACCGCGCTCGTCCCTTACATGAAGTGATGAACAAAGCGAACGGTCTGGTCCCGGATCCTATGTATTACTTGGAGAAGCAGATATTCGCTCCAGTTGAAAGGCTTCTGCAGAAGATCGAAAGTTTCGATGTTGTCCGTCTGGGAAATGCGCTGGGAATTGATGGAAGGCGCTTCATTAATAATGTGCAGGATTCTACCTCGAATAGATCTGAGCTTCAACCCCTCGAATCCACTATCAGCGACATGGAGCGCTTCAAGGATGCTACGGCGATGCGCGTGACATGCCCCAGCTGTCAGGCTAAGTTCCCGTTCGGTGGTATTGTGGCTTCAAACCACTATCAGTTCACTTACTCTGGCCTACAATGCAAGGCATGTAACCATATCTTTGCCCCCCTGCAGCTAACTTCACAGCTTGAATTTGCCATACGCGCACACATCTCTCTCTTCTACGCTGCCTGGATGGTCTGCGATGACCCCACCTGCGGCACCGTCACACGCCAGCTTAGCGTCTTCGGTAAGCGCTGCCTCAATGAAGCCTGTACAGGTGTTATGCACTATCGTTATTCTGACAAGCAGCTGTACAACCAGTTACTGTACTTCGACTCTCTTTTTGACGTCACTAAGACCAAAAACAGAGACTTGAAGCCTCTCTACCTCCCTGGCGATGCCGACATGCCCACAGAGCCTTTGAGCGCCTCCCAGGTCGCTGCCCTTGCAGAGCAAAATAGGGACCTATTAGAGCTGAACCGTGGGGTGGTACAAAAGTACCTATCACAGTGCGGGCGCCGCTACGTTGACATGGGAGAGATTTTTGACTTCATGCTCCAATGATTTGTACCAAAGCTCTAAAGCATATCATTATTGCCCATAATAATGTTTACATAAGTCATACCGCGCATTCATGATCATTTATTGATCATTAACTGACTGCGCAGCACACCAATAGCCCCTGTCAATAATTAACGATATCTAATTGTACCTTATCTTATCGCTGCGAATTCCATCGAATGAGAAAACTCGAACAACGGCCGCGTGTCCACAAGCCGAAGTACAACCAAGTAATAGGTTAGAGACATGTTGCCTCATGATATAACTCTCATCGTGATACACTGAAGACAGACTGCTTATCTAATCGAAGTCAAGACATCTTGGCCAATAGGCTGGTATTGTGGTAAGAATAAGCGACTTCCTCGACGCAAGAATACACTGCTTGTCAGTCTGCAAGTCACATTTGGCCGCAGCAACCAAAACCAAGAGCAAAGAGCATCGTAGGATTTGAACCATGTCTTCATATCAGGGTGATCGGATAGGCGGGGGCTCATCTAACATCGCCATACCGCTGCAACAGCAACGCAGACAGTCGAACGCACATGTTACAGAATCCCTCGCCAGCCGGCGATCGAGCATGCTGCTAGGTACGTCGCACGTTTCTGGGAAACTGCTGAAGCGTCAGGGAACACTTGGGCAGTCTTCACCAGTTGCAGATAAGAACATCGAGTCACGCGTATTCATAGACATCGATTCACCGAACTTTAAGACAGTTGAACAGAAGCAGCATGAGGAAATCGTCAACTCATTACGGAACTATTACTTGAACGATTATGTGCAGTCGAAGAGGAAGTTATCTTCAACGTCAGTGAACACGGCGTCGATGTCAAACATGGAGGACGAGGAGGCGAGCGACGATGGCAAAAGCTCTGCTGATGATTCAGGCCTCCGCCACGACTCGCATCTAAACTCTGTTGGCGGCGATATCACACGTGAATTCTACTGGATTGGCTCGCGGGGCGACCAAATGAGACGAACCAAGAATCGCTCGTGTGATGACCTCTCGTTAGCGTGTGGACAACGGCGAGGCTCCACTGCGAGTGCGTTGAATGTACCCGGAGGTTTCAGAAGGGAGTACATAGTAAGCAAGATCCGGAAAGATGTTTCTTCTGTCAATGAAGATCAGACGGCTGTGGACAACTCTCTGTTTTTCGATAAAGTACCGTTTTTGACCAGAAACTTCTTGGAATTCTTGTATGTGGAAGGCCACTTTGCCGGCGAATCCTTTGATGAAGAGTTCGCGCTAGTGCCGCCGACATACGCCACGGGGGTAGATGAACACACACCTCTTCTGCTCAATACCGATCCTGAGCAACAGCAACAGGTACCTGCACATCTCAGAGTTAAAACGTCTACATTCAAAGCTTTTCTCTTGATGATAAAGTCATTCATTGGCACCGGTGTCTTATTTTTGCCGAATGCATTCAGCAACGGTGGACTAGCATTTTCGATTTCGATGTTATTCTTCTTCAGTGCCTATTCCTATTGGTGTTACTACATTTTAGTTCGTTCTAAAGATGCGACAGGGGTGTCCTCTTTCGGTGATATTGGTGGGATATTATTCGGCTCTTGGATGAAGTTCATTATTCTTTTCTCATTAGTGCTTACACAAATGGGTTTTGCCGGCGCTTATGTCGTCTTCACAGCTAAAAACCTAATTGCGTTTCTGGACAATGTATTCAACTGGCCTGACATCCCTGTGAAGTACTTACTTTTAACGCAGCTGTTTATCTTCATCCCGTTGTCTTTCGTGCGCAATGTCTCCAAGTTATCAATAACATCACTCTTCGCCAACTTCTTTATCATCAGCGGCCTCATCATTGTTGTGTACTATACAGCTTGTCGTTGGATGTACGATCTTTCTTTCAAACCTGCGGAAGGTGTGATAATGGTTTTTAACCCAAATCGGTGGTCCCTATTTATTGGTACTGCGATTTTTGCATTTGAAGGTATCGGATTGATAATCCCGGTGCAGGAATCCATGCGTCATCCCGAAGAATTCCCTAAAGTCCTCGGACTTGTTATAATTACGACCACAGTCTTATTCATAACAATCGGAACGCTTGGCTACCTAGCGTATGGGTCCCAAATACAAAGTGTTATCCTATTGAACCTACCTCAAGACGCCTTGAGCGTGAACATGATACAGCTCTTCTATTCAATGGCAATCCTCCTATCCACGCCACTACAGCTATTCCCTGCCATTGGTATCATCGAAAATAAATTCTTCCCTCGTTTTACGAAGGTTGACATCAAGGGGCAGGACTCTGCAGATTTCCAACTTCAGCAAAACTCAGGCCGTGCCAACTGGCGAGTAAAGTGGTCCAAGAACCTGGTACGTTCCATCATCGTGCTTTTGGTCATTATTTTGGCCTATTTTGGTGCAGATAACTTGGATCTCTTCGTATCAATCGTCGGCTGCCTCGCCTGTATCCCATTAGTTTACATTTACCCTCCCATGCTACACCTACGCAGCTGTAGCACCCCAGACCACGAAAAAAGCAATACCTGGAAAACCCGCTGCTCAGTTTTGATTGACTATATCTTAATCATATTTGGATTCGTCAGTATGTGCTACACCTCTTATCAGTGTTTCGCCGGATAGTCACATATCTCTTGTTAATATTTTACCCCCCTCCTCCTCACACAATATTTTCCCCTGCCTAACCAGAGTAGTTGCTCTATTGTTACCTGTATAAATGCAGCAGGTCTTTGTTGCAATTAGCTCTAACAGGCAGATTTAATCACTTCAGTACATCTGTAAATTAACAGTTATAACAAAATCTAAAACCCGACTATGCTAATTTCTAAAACACGATACATCATAACAAACGGCACATCCTGGTGTCCAATTATGAGAGCCAATTTTCATTGAGCACAGTCAGCTTAACAGTAAGGATAACGACGGCGTATTCTCCAGAATATAACATCCTGATAGCGCAGGACGTCTAGTTGACTCCAGATTTCATAATGTCAAGGAACTTTTACAATTATGACCCAACAGTGGACATACTGCAGCCTCCTTTGATCCCAGATGTCATTCTCAAGAGCAACCTCAAGGAACTCACATTGCCCACCGGAAACCAGGTATTGGAATCACTGCCCCTCACGGCTTGGTTCCACAGAACGAGGAGTAACATCATAAGCCACCTCACTCGGTATGAAGCGGAGTGGGAGACGCAAAAGAGCGCTGCGAGAAACGAACTACACAGCGTCAAAAGCTATTTGAAGGGTAACATCTTCAACGATGCAAGGGAGCTCTACGCTCTTCCGGAAACCAATATTCTAACTATATGTGCGTACTTTGCGGGCCGTATAATCACCAACCGGAAGAATTGGGGGGTTTCTGCTGCGACGCTGCAGAGTGTGAAGTCATCAGTTCACAGACCTTCCCTGATGGCACGTGTCTGCACCAGCATTCCATCCAAAATGGTATTGCCATGGGCGATGGCAGGAGCGGTATTTAAGGAGCTTGCGCCAACTGCTTTTGATAATACCATCACTAGTTTGGAAAGCGATATCCTTGACCCTGGCTTTGTAGCCCAATACAAAACTCTCTGGAGAGACTACTACACTAATGGTGCAAAGAAGGCTTCAATTGAGGCCGCAGAATTACTCGAAGGGAAACTACAAGGATATATCGGCTTTGCAAGGAATTTCATAATTTACAGTACTAGATAGATTCACCGTCGTCTATAGAAATAAAAATACCTTCGCTGTTGATCTCTACAGTGCCACCATATATTAGTTGTACTCAGTATCCATAAACTGGACCTATAGGTGTTACCTACATACATATAGAGAAGGCATGCATATATCATTTGCACACAAGCAGTGGTAAAAATGTTACTTTTTTTTTACTTTTTTAGCCCAACTATTTATCAATAGGGGACCTGCTCTTGGATCGTTTGCGCTAAAAGCTGCTGCTGCTGCTGCTGCTGTAACCACTTCTTCTTATTCTTATGAGGGTTTCGTAATAAACCTTCAAATCGGAACAGACTTTCTTGGGGAGAGTCCGGCACGCGCGTTCTGCTTGGTGACATGTGGCCAAGCATGCCGTGCGTTGGAGAACGAGTAGATTGGGGTGACTTTAGGGTCTGCGGTATCATGTCGTGCCGTGAACCATATATTGACGTTCGATACGTCGATCGCATATTTCCAGTACTTGAAAGTCCATCATTTAGATTGTTGCCAAATGAGTCAGCCAAGTTAGCTTTAAAGGATAGATTCGATGGAGTTCTGGTCAGCGTACGGTTAAGAATTTTTGAAACCTTTTTATCATACAAACGATGCGTAGCCTCCAGACCTCCAATGTTCTCTAATGTAGCTGTATCCATAGAATTAGATGGCGTATGCTGCGGATTCTTCGAATCTAGCGATTCTAGGTCTGACTCAGGTACCGCTGCAGCTTCCTTGGTGAAAAAACTGTCCAAATTATCTAATTCGGCCCACATCAGACTTAATGTGGCCTCTTTTTCCTCCGCGACTGAAATATTATCGGTTACTTCACCGGAATATTGACCATATCCACCATCTGCATGAAATTCAAGGATATCATCCAGCTTTTCCGCTTCTGGATCTGCCGGCTCACCATATACCGGTACAGAACAAGTAGTAAAAACTGCGTGGACGTTGTGCCTAGTTGTAGCTGCGGCTACTGAGGGCATCGGAATCGACCATCCACTTTCGTCAGGAATTCCGAACAGTGTAGCTGTCTTTGCGTAAAAATTTTTCGCATCTTTATTTCCCATGCTTATCCTCAGTACCTCTTTATCTAGTTTGCTACCAGACACATTCTGCACAGAATTTAGAACCTCCAGCGCCTGCAGTTCATACTCCGTCAATAACAGTTTTAGTAAAGGAGAAATTAAGTCCGCACCAACGCCAGTAAACTCGGGACGTGTCAAATCCACCAAGGGAAAAATAAACTTTAAGATTTCCATAGTTTGAACTTTAATCCAACCTATCTTATTGAATAGTAGACCTAGCAGGAACACTAGTGTATCAGCAGAGTAATTGGGGAAATAATTCCGTGAGATAAAGCTTACAATTTGGCTCATGAAATCTTTCTTCGAACGGAACTTATTTTTTTGAAGAGAGTCAACTAACCTTGCTAGAGAAGGCTGGTCAGAAGCATTAGCCAACGAAATAATTGATGAACATGCTGTTTTAATTTTACCACCGAATTTCTTAGTATCCATTGCTTGTAAAAAGCGGGGCAAGTTTGCGAGAAGAGCAAAAAGTAATCTTGTATCTGGCTCTGCAGTAATCTGACAATCATAAAGCAAATTTAAACGGTCAAGAAGATCCAAAGAGATTTCCCATGAATCTGATGAGCGTAAACCGGTCAGAATGATTTTTTGCAACCCCTCAAATTTGCCCTCCCAATTAGATGGGAAAATGGCTGTTAAACATTGAACTGTATCTGGTGAGTCTAAGTCAATTTTTGATACAAATACTGAAAGCGTATTCAAGCTCTCAATATACTCCTGTTCATGTACGCTCCCTAAACAAGCGACCACGCACCAAAACAATTGGGGAAAGTCAATCAGTTTTAATGCATCCAATTCGACTGTTATCGCATTTAACGTCATTAATATCTGCATCGCAAAGCCTTGAATATCTGCGTTTTCATCAGCCAATGTATTAGATAAACGGTGTAGCATATCTCTCAACATTTCCTGATCCAGGAATATCAATAAAGACCTAAACACCTGAAAAGAACGACATGCAATATGCCTCACCGCACAAGATGTGGCCCACTTCAAAGCTGTCCGTTGCCAGTTAATCGCTAATGAATCCACGTGGCTGAAAATATCCACAATATTCCGAATCAAATAATCCATTTGTTTTGGTGATCTTACAGCACTTTTATCCTTCAGGAAATTATCGTAAGACCATAAGCCGTTCCGACTTTTAATTAGTTGCACCGTTTCTGCAGATTTAGGATGAGTAGGTGCAAGGCCATATATCAAATCACATAATAGTTTTGAAGCGCTCTCTTGAATTATCGGAACGTAGTGATCCAAGAAAGACACACATATATGAAGTAGAAGAGGCAACTTCGATTCCAACGCCTCATTCGGAATCGTCAATAAATTGACGAGGAAGATGACAGATAACTGAGCTTTAGAGAACATAACATCCTTGCCGTTAAATTTGAGAAGTTTGGGAATATGTGCAACAAAAACATATCTCTCACCAAGTTCAGGGAATGTTGGATTTGATTTTCTATTTGGAACCATATGCTTTGGTTTCAAATTTTTCATCAGATTATCTACCACACCTATTCCCCCAGGAACATTAGCGAGATAAAGGACGATATCCATCGCCCTTCTGACATATTCCGGATTACAATAAGCCACAGATGTTGCCATTATGTAATCCAGGGCAACGTGAATATTCTGGAATGCGTTTCCCTTTCCCAAAGAGATCCACAGCTGTTCGATCTCCATTGGATATCGAGAGTTTGCTTCAATGGTCATGGCAACCAAATTAGTTAGAACCATATAAGTGTCAACATCATCGAAAGATTTCAGCACGAATTTATGAACCCAGGGAAGTAACAAAATGAGTATATCTTGCTTCAACTCCGAAGATAGTACTGAAAACCGTTTTGCCATCTTAGAAAATAACTGCAGTCGCATCTCTTGTGAGGGCAGCTCTGCAAAAACATTCGATATTTCCTTCGCGGTAGATTTGTATACGGTTTTAGATTCATTTGCCAACCTCTCTTTGAAAACTTTTGCGTAAGAGGAATTATGAATTGCAGTTTCTACCAATGATAGCACATCAATCGCATTGGACCTCATTTCCTTTCGGTCACTAATGATACCATACAAACCGAGTGCTATTAGGTCATCCTCGGGCAAGTTAATATCATTCATTTGCAAGAGGCATTCGCAAAGCGTATTATAGTAATAGGTACGGACGACAGCATCGTCTGTTGGAATAGCACATTGCGCCAAAACGTCCGAATATAGTCTTTTATTATCCATGTTGTTTTCCAGCAACTTCTTGAGTGCCCGAACACCAAGAAGCCTAACCTTCTCGGTGTCGGAATTCAATAAAGAGTCTATCCAGTATAACAAACCTGTTGTATCAAACGATATCTGAATAGAGTTGTCCCCATCGTTGATAACTTTGGTGATTGTGTCAGAACACAAGATAATCATACTTTCCAAACTTACGCTTTCGAGCTTTGAGCGTTGAAACTCCATTGCAGCAGCAAAGAGCGTTCTGTTCTTCTCCTCCTGTTGGAACATTATAGCATACCGCTCCTTTGATATCTCAGAGTACTGACCATGTCCACACCATTCTCGCAAGAAATTAAAACAAGATGCTCTGGCCTCGAATGGGAATAGTTCGTCTCTGAGGGCATGGTGTTTTACCGCATTGAAGAAACTCGCAACAAAACCTGCAAAATAACGGCGCAATGACTGATATGTAAAAGACGTTTGGACCTGCTTTGACTCAAGGAACTGTTTAGTCTCTTTCAATAATAGAGAAAGCTTTCTTAATATCCACTCATCATTTGCTATCAAACTGTGCTCCAGGAATGGTGATAAAATAACCAAGACATGCATCATTTCAACTCTCATGAGGTTTTTATTGTCATCTAACTTCCACGATACCAGCGGCCTCTCAATACTTTGGATGTAAGCTTTGTATATATTGACATTCATGGAGCTGAGGCCAATAATTATAGCATCCCTAATAAAAGACTGTTTACAATTCAAAAGAGGGAGTACCATCTTGAATACTGAAGTAGCCGATTTTATCTTTTGATGTTGAACAGTAAATATTTGTTGGCTTTTGTTCCTACCATGGGAGCGATCGGAAGATGGAATATGAAGCTTTTGGTCATTTGTAGACGTTAGAGAGGTACATGCCACAATCAAATACAGCTTCCATTGATTGACAGTCTCTGGGACAAATTCAGTTGACTTAGTAGACGAGTTGTTCACAATTGACAAAATAATCTCATGAATCTGGACCAAACGAATGCATACAATAGACCTGCACAATGCCATCGTTACAGGAGAAGAAATGAATATAGTACTCAAAAGTTTTGGGAAAACGCGTTGCCATAAAGCAGCGTCAACACCATATTCGGATGTGCATATTTTAATAAGCGTTCCGTTCTTCAATTTGTTGTTTAACTTATTCAAGCGCGCCTTCTCTGCTGCACTCAGATACCCCTTCTCAGGTTCAAGTAATTTCACAACGTTCAAAGTTTGCAATAGGTCAATTAAACGTGTACCGCGTTCAGCTACAAAGGTAGATTTCGTTCGAGAGTGCTGTCGCTCAAATCTGCCTGTTTTTTCTAGGATAACTTCGTCAAAGTTGGAGGTTATTTTTAGGATCTGCAAAGCCAACCGGCGAACTGCAGGATCATGCGAGCAAAGGAAGAATAAGCCATTACCTTCGACATCTTCGATAACAGTGGCAATATTTTTCCATTCTATTTTTTCATTTTCGGAAGCATCACTGGGGTCAGTGTCCTTGAACGGTAACTCGATCCCATCTAACCCTGTTTCTTGTTGTTTCTTCTCGTTATTCGCGGCCTTGAAACTTTCTAACCAGCATTCCAGTAGTTCAACATATAGTACGAGAAGGTTTTCATATTCAGAAGAGGATAGGTAAGCCAAAGTGTATCTCGATTGAGTTTTCTCATCAAAATCGAAAGAGTATTTGGCAAACCAAGTGATAAGAGTATAGGGATTCGTCTTAGAAGCAAGCGCCTTCAAAGAATTCCGAGCACTTGTGGCAATTAACAGGTCACCATGGACAGCATTCCTGGCTAATATCTCAATTGTCGACTTGAATGGGAGACTCGACGACACACATAGGCAGCATGGTATAGTTTCAATCAGCGTTGCAAAAATAGCCACATTCATGTGCTTATTACTATTACTGTTGTTGTCGTTACCAAAGCTGAAGCTAAAGGAAGAAATCCCAGAGAACGGAGTCGAGGCCTGCCGGTGGTGATCATTCTCTGGGGACCATACCTCAGATCCAATTGAAGAATCTAGCAGTAGAAACAAACTGTAAAAATATTTCCATAACTCTTCATGATCGGCCATGATATCAGCATTTGTGGGGAAGCTAATGTTGTTTAAAGAAACTTCATAGAATCTGCTCTCATTTTCAGGAAATTCAGGTCTCTCTTTAGTTAGCAGTATTCCCCTATATGCATTTATTGCAAGAAGTAACTTTTCGTAATTCAAATTGTCCAGGCTATTACCGTTGAAAGACATTTTAACCAGCGGTATGAGGAATGTTTCTAATATGAATGATGGGTACAAGTAAGCAATGGTGACCAACACGTCACATAAAGGATTGATCAAGTCCATGTCCGCTGTTATCCATAGATCCTTTTTCTTGTTACTCAGGAATGAAGCAAGTAACTGTTTTAAAGTCCGTTCTGTATTGTTCAATGTCTCAGTGCATCTGAACAGATAAACCCACACTAGTCTGGAGAGACCGACTGCAAAAATAATAAGGTCGTTTAGGTTTTTAGATTTAATCTTCGAAATGTTTTTCTCAACTAGGGTCATCCAATTTTGGGCAAATAGTTCATGAGGTGACACACACAAAACTGCAACCGTTAACATGAAAGAACTAGCCCAGTACCTACTATCAGCCATCAACTTCTTGCATGTAGCCAAAATAGTAGTCATAGCCTCTACCCAAGTTGGGTGGTTAACTTCAGCAGTCACAGATCCGACGAGAGGTAGTAGCAATTGAGTGATGACCTCGGCATAAGCAAGCTTTATAGAGAAATTTTGTGACCGCGAAAAGAATTTCGCGATAGACTTAATGAAGTCCGCGCTCTCCTCAAACGCTTCTAGCGGATAATTTCGTAATTTTAGGTACCTCATGCCCAAAATGAGGAGATGTATCGAAGATTCCATTTCGCGCGAAACCATGGAAGGAATGTTTTCTAGATCTGCTATGAACCTGTCACTAACCGAAATGAACTTTCTCTCTGACATGCAGCCCAGTAATTCGGCAAAGGCGTTCCAATTCGAAGATTTTATTATGCTTGAAGAAATCGACATCGGATCAGTTGTCTTCAGTTGAGTGAATACTATCTCTTCCAGCTTATCGCTCAAGTCGCTATCCGCATCGTCCGGAACCTGCTTCACAATTTCTATCAGAACTGAACACAGTATGTATATGCTGATGAGTGACTTTCTGTCGGCTTGGAAGGCCAGCTCTTTGGCTACCTCTATCTGCTGGTCTAACGAGCGCAATTTGGGATCAATGCATATGGTATTCGAAGATCGAGACGATTTCGACGATTTCGTGGAGTTGTTGCGCTTGTGGGATAACCTCTGGCCCGAGGACGCGCCCTGCGCGGTAGATTTTGGAAAAGTCAGAGGGGGTGTCGGTTGATCCACGGTTCCGTGCGTCTCTTGCTGATACTGGTCGTACTCACGCAGCAGCTTTTCGACATTCTCAGCGGCTACCGCAGCTACCTCGGACTTAGTTTTTCGCCAGAACATCATCGCGCCTATGACGGGCTTGGGGTTCTTGCGCGATATGTACCCCAGCGAGCTAATTATCTTGTCAAACGTGGGATCCACGCCTTCCCCCAGTATGTCCACGATCACTGGCTCGAATTCCAGAGGCGGTTGCAGACACATGTTCAGCTTCGTCTCTGCATGTCGCACAAACTTCGTAAACAGAATGTGCAGCGCGTACTCAGACGGGCTCTTCCAATCAGTAGCCAGCTTATGTCTCATATGCATCGCGTACTCGTGGCCAAACGACCGGTTGCTAGTCGCAGAGCTGGGCTCCGTCGGAACGGGGTCTGATAGCTGGTGCATGTGCGCGCTCTTCGTGGGCGGTTCCACGTAGTCTTCGTACGGTGCTACCGGTACCACAGCCACTGGGTCCTCCGCCTCCTCTAGTGGCGTCCCCGGTTCCGCGACCTCCTCCTCCGCGCCCTCTCCCCCAAACGCCGACGGGATATCAATCTTCAGCCCCTCGGCCGGGAGCTTGCCCTCCTCTGTCACCGGAAATCTAAATCCATGCTGCTGTTCTGCTGCTCCTTTATCAGCTGTGTCGCTGCTCGCAGCGGGAAAAGTAAACCCTGTGTTCATGGCCGGCTGGGTACGTCCTATGTCTGCAGCGCTCTTGTATAGCTTTTTTGTTTACAGCCAAAGCCACCGATGCTGGATATCCAAACTAAACCTACTGGCTATAGCACTTAAACTCTCTGCCACCAAATAATAGCCAATATGATACCTCCAGAACAGGCACACAACCCTCTAATCCTTCGACAACAGGCTGCTAGACTTTATCAATATTAGTTGTTTGCTGTGGAGGTGGATTCCTGAAAAATAGCGGGGGGATGGCGTACTTTAGAAATGGGCGAACTTAAGCAAACACGTGTTTCTCCAGAGACGAGATCTTGGCGGTATTTGTAGTGTAGCCGCTGCCTGGCAACCTAATAGCAGTTAGAAGCTGTATGATCGCTCTACCGCTGGCGCGATGATGATAACTGCCGTCAGAACAGCGTACGAAATGAGACGAGTGCCACCAGCGATAGAAAAAGCTGGTGAAGCAAAGCTTCTGGGCGTGCAGAGCACAAACAGGAGGTATCCAAGGCGGTATTCATACTAGTAGGGTCCAGGAAACTCAGCGGGCGGTAGCAGGAGGAATGACGTACACTTCGGAGCGACTGAAAGGCGATATCGCGACGTTCATGGCCAACAGCGGCGGAGAACAAGCAGGGATGGCTGCGAGCGGGACCGCGGCGGCGCTCGAGAAGGGCACGGTGCGGCTGGTGGACGTGGTGATGGCGCTGCGGGCGCATATGACTGCCGAGGACGACCGTACGCGGATGCGGGCGATGGGGTACCTTGCCACGGTACTAGAGGCCCTGGGCGGGGAGGGCCTGCAGCGCAACGACATCGCGGTGATGCTAGAGTTCTGCGCAAACAAGGTGGATGACAGTGCGTGCGCGCAGGAGGCGCTCCATGCGCTGGAGGCCCTGGTGGGGATGGCGAGATTCGGCGTGGGGCAGGTGGAGGCGGTACTAACTGTGCTGAAGGATCAATACCAGCCAGGGAGCTACCTTGCAGCGACAAGATACCGCGCTTTCCGACTGCTGGAGAAGGTGCTGGGGCTTTTTGGCAGTGCGCTGGTGACGAACAGCGAGCAGAATGACCTTTTCATTGAGACCTTCATTGCGGTGGCAAACGGCGAAAAGGATCCGCGGAACCTGCTGCTGTCGTTCCGGCTTAACATGGAGATTGGCCGGCAGCTTGTAAATGTGGAAAAGTTCAAGGAGGATCTCTTCGATATTCTTTTCTGCTACTTTCCTATCACCTTTAAGCCACCGAAGAACGATCCCTACCGGATTACAAACGAGGACCTCAAGCAGGCCCTCCGCGAGGCCATTGCCGGCACGCAACTGTATGCGGACGATGCCTTCGGCAACCTTGTCGATAAGCTGGCGGCCTCATCCCCAAGCGTGAAGAACGACACGCTGTTGACACTACAGCTGTGTATCCACAAGTTCGCTGCAGAGGACTGTGCAAAGAACTGGATGCCGATCTGGCAAGCTCTTAAGTTTGAGATTATGAATAGTACCGAGTCGGACGATCCGGCGTCTGGAGTACCCCAATTTGACAACTATCGCGAAGCGCTGGAAACGGTAAGATTGATAGCCTCCAAGCTGCTGCACCTCGACATGGGCGCGTTCGACAAATTTCGCACACATGTGTTCGACGACCTCAAATCCAACTTTGCTTACGAGAAGGAGCTCAAGCAGAGCTGCGGGATACTCTCCTCCATTGCAAGCGTAAATCGCATTGCCTTTGATAGGGTAATGGATAAGGTATTGCCACTCTTCTTCGGCACGCAGCAAGACCTAGATATCTCAAAGCAGCGGCTTTTGATCCTAAATCTCTCTTTCTTCTTTGATGCTTACATAAAGGTGTTCGGCGAGACTGGGGAGGATGTCCGACAGGTAAGCACCGATGGTAACAAGCTACTTGGCCATAAAGATGAGATTATAATGACGCTTGGGAAAGCCTTGATGTCTTCGAAAGTGGAAGTCTCTCTTCGGACTCTGGCTATTATCGAGTTCACCAAACTGATAAAAATGCAGGGATATCTGAAACATGAAGAAAGATCAATGGTCATACAGTATCTGACAGAAACAATACTCACGGACGATAATAAGAATATATACATTGCCTGCTTAGAGGGACTCAAGGTGATTAGTAGAAACTATGAAGCTGATGTTCATGAAGTATCTTTGAAGAGGATCTTGGAACTTCTGCCAGAGTCAGCATCTGCAGAAACAGTGATTGTAAATGGAGAGGAGACAAGCGTGAAACATATTTTAAAGGTGATAATTGATTTTACTTCTTCGACACATAAACTGGTAGAAGAGAGTATCCATGGGCTTGTTCAGAAACTATGCAAAGTGGCACCGCAGGAAAACTCTAGTGAGTATTGCTTTCTTCTTGCCTCTTCCCTCTACTGTCTTTTTGTGCCGAATGGCGAACTTTTCACACCTAAAGACGGTACTGCCTTCAAGGAATCAATTTACCCGTCACTTATGGCAGCCACTCTGAACAGCACAAGTATCTACCATCATGATCACAATTTGAGCTTGCTCGCAAACATTTTGAGCTACCTCAATATGCGCTCTGACTCTGCCAAGCATCATGAAGAATTAGAAGCGCATCAGAAGCTCTTCATAACAAACAAGAGGGTACTAGAAGTTCCTGGGAGATCGATTGCCGTTTTTTTAAATATTTTGGCAGGATTGGACAAAAACTGTAAATTGGAAGATTCTACTGGCATCGTTAAGCAGGTGGTCACCATGCTACTCAAATCCCCTTTGGAGCTCTCTCCTTTCGAGCAGCTCCATTACCAACAGCTGCTCGCGTTGCTTGCTAACAAGTGGTGCTCTGACAAAGAAATAACTGAAGTCGTTAATGAACTGAATCTGAAGGAGCGCTCTATGGAGATCTTGGTCTGGCTAAATAAGGGACTGCTGATGAAAAATTCGCCCGTAGCGACATCCTACTTGGCATACTTTGTCGAGCAACTGAGCCGGCCGGAGGGAGTCGCGGTTGCGCCATATTTTGATATACTCGCAAAAGACCTTCCAATATTCCGCAGATACAAAGGCATCCCCTTCCAAAACAATGTACGGCTGCTCTATAAGCAAAAGCTATTCAGCGACGTGGCTGTCAAGCTAGTCGATGGATTTAAGAATACAGACGATCTCAAAGTCAAGGCAAACTATCTTTCCTCGCTGTCGCTTATTTTGAGGCACACACCTACAGATATCACTATCTCCTACATTGAAGAACTGCTGCCGCTTTTGCTCCAGGCGCTCGAATTTGAGGACGGCAACGTGCGTGCTTCCTCTCTACAGACGTTATTTGATACCGTGGAGCACGCCCCGCAGGTCATAGCAGGCCACGTTCACACTTTATTGCCGCGTCTGATACAGCTTGCACAGCCAGACAGGCACAATAAGGTACAGGTACGCATGCTAGCGCTTCGTACACTGGATGCGCTACCCGGCCATATTCCTCTGAACCACCTGCTTCCCTTCCGCAACGATATCCTCTCCGGCCTTGTACCGTCCCTAGGAGACCCTAAGCGAGCCGTGCGCAAACAATGCGTCGACACCAGGCAAACTTACTACGAACTTGGTCACGCTCAGGCATGATGCTATTTTCTTTCTATTGTACATACTCCACATTCTATAAAATATAGCCTCAGTCTTCCTCGTCGGACAGCTCCTCGTCAGACGACTCCTCGTCGCTCATCCCCACAGGTGCCAATCCAGGTGTAAGACCAGCGTACCTGCGGTCTTCAGACGCCTTCGGAAGCGCTTCCCGTATGCGCGCACGTCTTTGCTTCCGCACCCGGCCCGCCCCGCTAGCAGAGCCGATCCGATCCAGAATCTGCGACTGAAGCGCCGCAGCCTCGTCCGCCTCGTCCTCATCCAGATCCCAAGTACGTGCGCGTGCAGCGCCCTGCCGCGTGCGCTTATTTAGGTATCGCTTCTCCTCCTTGGTGAGCCGGCCTGTTTCCTGGTGTCTCTCCAGCGCCGCCAGCTTGGCCTCCTGTTCCGCTTGAGACGCCTGCTGCCGCGCCTCCCGCTCGGCTCGCTGCCGCTGACGCCGCAGTCGCTCCTTCTCCTGCAGCCTGTCCCGTTCCCGCACGGCCACCCGCTGCTTCATTGTCTGCTTGACAACTTGGGCCCCCGATTCATGCCGCCGCGCCTTCCTAGTCTCTATGCTAAACCCCGGAAGTATATTAGCTAGAACTCCCGATACAGCGCGCCCAGCTTGATCCTTGGACGCCTCCATCCTGTTAGCTACCCAGCTGCTGCTTACCGTGCAGCTCCGCAACGTACTTGCTCATCTCACCAAATTTTTCACCTACAATGGCGACACAATACTTTCGCAGGAGAATGAGCTCGAGGCACATAGTGCGTTACCCGGTCTATTCACTTCGGGAAAAAACTTCAGCAAATTCAAAAAGGCCCAGCAACTAACTAAAATCCGCTGAAGATTGATACCAGTGAAATAAACAAAGACAGCAAAGCGCGTTAAACTGTAAAAGGTTTGAGGCTGTTGTTTTCACGTGCTGAGATAGAACAAAGGGAGTGCTAATAACAAATATACGCATTCTAGACACGGCACATTTGATCTGACTGCTGCGCATATATTCTGTTTCGCCACCCACGTTTCTGTGTGTAAGTCGAGCCTTTAGTAGCCGTTCGACAGGGACAGTAAATTGGGCAGCGGCACGCTAGACGATACAGAAGGCGTCAGAGCCACATATCATGAGCACGACAGCAGATTACGCGGCTGTAGATGGCGCGGGCAGCGTCGGCGGCCAGGAGAAGGCATACGCGGACGCGCTGGTTATTCCACGGCCGGAAACAAAGGACCAGCTAGAACAGCTGCTGTACCGGTACCGCGCGATCATTGCGACGCCTGAAAAGAACCAGTTGGAGATAGATGCGATCGAGCAGGTCTTTACGACAGTGAGCGAGCAGCAAGAGCTCTATGTTCAGCGGCTCGCAGAGCTACGCAAGGCTGTACAGCGTGATGTTGGCTATGACTCCTCGTTGCTGAAAAAGCAGCTGATCTCGCTGCAATTGCTGAGTAGAGACATGGACCTTCCTGTGGAACTGCTGCAGGACCTGGAAACCGTTCTGCAACCGCAGGAGAGCTCTCCCAACCCTCCTACGGACATCAAACCCATCCAGCTGTCGCTAGATTTCACCGCTAATGCTGAGAAATTTGGGCTGAAAGATAAGTTTTGCTCTATTGGATACCAGAAGACCTCATCCAAACTAGGCGAATACAAGATGGAAACTGCCATTTCTGCTCGCATTGCGCAACGCATCCACGAACTGGAGACTCTCCCATCAAATCTAGGCACTTATTCCTTGGACGATGCGCTGGAGTTCATTACCAAAGGCGACGTCCCCTCCAGCATAGATAACCTGAAGATAAAAGCTTTAGTGGAGCTGAAGGCTTTGAAGCTGCTGACCAAACAGAAGTCTTTGAGACAGAAGCTGATTAGCAATGTTACTAGCCAGTCACACCAGACCATTCCCTATCTCAGAGATTCACAATACACAATGGCAGCCCAGCGTTCGATCAATGTTCGCATGAAGGTGATTGTTCCTCAGACCGCCAGGCTAGCCGAGGAGTTAGAAAGGCAGCAACTTCTGGAAAAGCGTAAACGGGAACGCAACCTGCACAGGCAAAAGGTGAGCCAGATTGTGGAATTTATTCAACAGAGACAGCAAGATTTCTCTTCTCACCGTGAAAGAGCAGCTCAATTTGGAAGAATATGCGCTACCTTACATTCTCAGATGGAGAAGGAAGAGCAGAGAAGAATCGAACGGACGGCGAAACAGCGTTTGGCAGCCTTAAAATCTAACGATGAGGAAGCTTACTTGAAGTTGCTGGATCAAACAAAGGACACAAGAATCACGCACTTATTAAAGCAGACGAATTCCTTCTTAGATTCTTTAGCTCAAGCAGTGAGAGTGCAACAAAATGAAGCCAAATTAAGGAGGGGAGAAGAAATTCCTCCTGTAACGGACGAAGAAAGAGAAAAGATTGATTACTACGAGGTAGCTCATAGGATTAAAGAGAAAGTTGAGAAGCAGCCTAGCATACTGGTTGGCGGTACATTGAAGGAGTACCAAATACGTGGTCTAGAGTGGATGGTTTCCCTTTATAATAACCATTTGAATGGTATTTTGGCAGATGAAATGGGTCTCGGTAAGACTATTCAATCTATTTCCTTGATAACATATCTGTATGAGGTGAAGAAGGATAGTGGGCCTTTCTTAGTCATTGTTCCACTATCTACAATCACTAACTGGACTTTGGAATTTGAAAAATGGGCACCAAGCTTAACCACTGTCATCTACAAGGGTACTCCGAACCAGAGAAGGTCTCTACAACATCAAGTCAGGATAGGAGACTTCGATGTTTTACTCACCACGTATGAGTATATTATTAAGGACCGCTCCCTACTAGCTAAGCATGAGTGGTCTCATATGATTATCGACGAGGGTCACAGAATGAAAAATGCTCAGTCGAAATTGTCATACACTTTGACACATTACTATAAGACAAGACATAGACTTATTTTGACTGGTACACCTTTGCAGAACAATTTGCCAGAACTATGGGCTTTGTTGAATTTTGTCTTGCCAAAGATCTTCAATTCTTCCAAAACCTTTGATGAGTGGTTTAATACACCTTTCTCTAATACTGGTGGCCAAGAAAAACTTGAGCTTACAGAAGAAGAAGCATTATTGGTCATCAGAAGATTGCATAAAGTGCTGCGGCCATTCTTACTGCGCCGTCTAAAAAAAGAAGTGGAAAAAGACCTGCCTGATAAAGTGGAAAAAGTAGTCAAGTGCAAATTATCTGGCTTACAGCATCAATTATATCAGCAGATGTTGAAGCACAATGCGCTGTTTGTGGGAGCTGGCACTGAAGGTGCCACGAAGGGCGGCATAAAGGGTTTGAATAATAAAATTATGCAGTTACGGAAAATCTGCAATCATCCATTCGTATTTGACGAAGTTGAGGGGGTTGTAAATCCGACAAGGACTAACTCATCCCTATTATACAGGGTATCGGGTAAATTTGAATTGCTAGATCGTGTGCTACCAAAGTTTAAAGCCACCGGGCATAGAGTGCTTATGTTCTTTCAGATGACTCAAGTAATGGATATTATGGAGGACTTCCTGCAGATGAAAAATCTGAAATACATGCGTTTGGATGGTGCTACTAAGGCGGAGGAACGTACTGGCATGCTTAACGCCTTCAATGCTCCGGACTCAGACTACTTCTGTTTCCTACTTTCGACAAGGGCAGGTGGTCTCGGCCTAAACTTGCAGACGGCCGATACCGTTATTATCTTTGACACAGACTGGAATCCTCACCAGGATTTACAGGCTCAGGATAGAGCCCATAGAATTGGACAAAAAAACGAAGTCAGGATCCTACGGCTAATTACAACAGACTCCGTCGAAGAGGTTATCCTAGAAAGAGCAATGCAAAAGCTAGACATTGATGGAAAGGTTATTCAGGCGGGTAAGTTCGATAACAAATCTACTGCCGAAGAACAGGAGGCCTTTTTGCGCCGGCTCCTCGAAAGTGAGTCGAACAAGGACGATGATGACCAAGCGGAGTTGGATGATGTGGAACTGAACGAAATCCTAGCACGTAACGAAGCGGAGAAGGAGCTTTTTGACAAGATCGACCGCGAACGAGTAATGCGTGAGCAAAAGGAGGCTGCTGCCCGAGGCCTGAAGAAGTCCCTTCCTCGTCTGATTACCCTCGAAGAATTACCGGATGTGTTCACAGAGGATATAGAACAGCATCTCCAGACAGGCCCCACCGCAGTGGGCCGTATTCGCGAACGCAAACGGGTGTATTATGATGATGGTCTCACTGAGGAACAGTGGCTACAAGCTGTTGATGACGACAACGATACTCTCGAGGAGGCTATTAAACGCAAGCGCGAGGCACGCGAGAAACGTCAGCGCAAAAAGATGGGCCTCGACACCGACGGCTTGCTCGATGAAACCCCAGAGCCAACCACGCCCGCAGACGCAGAACCAGAGCCGCTGCCGGAGGAGCCCGTAGTTAGCAGCAAACGGCCGCGCAGGCCACGCAAGGCATCCGAAGCGCTGCCTGTCTCAGGCGAGCATGAGCCTCCAGAGATTGATGAACCGGAGC
Source organism: Eremothecium gossypii ATCC 10895 (assembly GCF_000091025.4). NCBI lineage: Eukaryota > Fungi > Ascomycota > Saccharomycetes > Saccharomycetales > Saccharomycetaceae > Eremothecium > Eremothecium gossypii. Next base: position 1,332,093 of record NC_005786.2, on the reverse strand, counting down.
CCAAAAAGCCGAAACTCAAGGTCAAGATCAATCTCCCAAAGCTCGCCGCAGAACCCCAGCCCAAGAAGCGTACCAAAAAGCCAGCAGAAACTCTGCTCTCCGACGTGCAGGCTTTCATTGATTTGCTGCGACAACAAACAGACCCGACTGACGGCCACTCGCGCACCGACATATTTGAGAAGCTTCCTTCGCGCCGCGACTACCCCGACTATTACCAACTAATCGCCAATCCCGTATCTATCGATACCATCCTAAGAAACACCAAGAAGGGCGTCTACACCTCCATGGTGTCCGTGCGCAGCGATTTCCAGACCATGTTCGATAATGCCAAGTTTTACAACCAGGAGGGCTCATGGGTCTACAACGATGCAGACTATCTCAGCAACTTCCTCTCGACCCATTTCCCTGGTCGCACGGACGCAGAGAAGTAGCTCTCCTTGTACTATATTTTCACGTAATCAAACTTTAATTGTAGACATACCTCTACCTATAAATGCTCAGCGAGCATTGTTCTCGCCTGGTGGCCACGATGCCTGCGTTTCGCTGTCTGCCACGCCCGCAGGGGGACGCCGCACACACCTGGTGTCGTAGACCTAAGTGACACATGTGGTCACGTGATCAGTGCCACCGGCCGCGTGCCAGCTGGTGGCCGCGTGTGCAGAGCAGTCCCCGATTGCGCTGGCTGGGCTGCGCCTCATGTCTCCGTTCCCTAGCTTGCCCGCGCACTGCTCGCCATTACTCATTCGCGAAATTGGGCTATCACCGGCAACGGCCCGCGACTGCCCGGCACATCGCCCCATCACACAGATCGCGCCTGGTTGACAGCCCGCCCGCCCCTGCGGGCGGCTCAGGTGCTGCTCCCGCTGCTCCCGCTGCCGCCACGTCTGCCACTCTACGCCTACCCTTTGCAACTACCTAGTAGCCTCGCTGTCGCTCGAAGAACTGGCATCTCCTACGTTTTCGCTGCCTGGCCTTTATCCGGCCACGCACGCGCGCTAGTTCCAGGCGAAGCCCCGGCCCGTCACCACGCAATTCACCCGAGCAGTCCCGCTACTCAGCAGGGTGCCGTTCACGTAGCCGCAGCCCAACAAGCTCTCTTACTTCTTCGGCCGCGTCCGTGGAACTTTCCGTACCACATGAGGTTTCCAATGTGCCGACAACCCGACCTTCTCCGTCGTCGACCCCGAAACGCATTATTAGGCGTCGAGAAGGGATGTTGAAGCGGATTGCGTAGTAGGTATATAAGCCAGCAAACATAGTTGGGCGTGTCTAGATCCCAGAGGCAAGCTCAGCTGCATTTTACAAGATACCGGTATAGTAGGGAGCGTGCGGCAAGTCGGCAACGCAAGCAAAGACTACACAAACAAGATGTTGAGAGCTATGGGGGTGACACGGCGGGCGCTGTGGCAGCGCAGCGCGGGGCTGGCGGCGCGGGCGGCGCGGCCGTACGCAAGTGGGCCAGCGGGTGACACGTTTCTGTCGTCAACCAATGCGGCATACATTGACGAGATGTACGCGGCGTGGCAGCAGGACCCGGCTTCTGTGCACGTGTCGTGGGACGCGTACTTTCGCAACATGAAGAACCCTTCGATTGCCGCTGGGGCAGCTTTTGTGGCACCACCCACGCTTGTGCCTACCGCCACTGATCCTGGCGTGCCGCAGCACATGCCGAGCGTGCTTGGCGAGGACAGCGATGTGCTCGTGCACTTGAAGGTGCAGCTACTATGTCGTGCGTATCAGGTTCGGGGGCACCAGAAAGCACACATTGACCCGCTCGGGATCGCATTTGGCGATGACAAGAGCCGCTCGGTTCCAAGGGAGCTCACGCTAGAGCACTACAACTTCTCTGAGAAGGACCTTGAGCGCGAGATCACCCTGGGCCCGGGTATCTTGCCACGCTTTGCAAGGGATGGCAGGCGCACGATGAAGCTGGGTGAGATTGTTGCCGCGTTGGAAAAGCTTTACTGCTCCAGCTACGGTGTCGAATACATTCACATTCCATCGCGCGAGCAGTGCGAATGGTTGCGTGAGCGAATCGAGATCCCCAAGCCATACGACTATTCCGCGGAGGAGAAGAAACAGATATTTGACAGATTGACGTGGGCGACATCGTTTGAGAGCTTCCTGTCTTCCAAGTTCCCTAACGACAAGCGTTTCGGGCTTGAAGGTCTAGAGGCTGTCGTTCCTGGTATCAAGACGTTGATTGACCGCTCAGTGGACCTGGGTATTGAGGATGTTGTCCTTGGTATGGCTCACCGTGGTCGTTTGAACGTTCTGTCCAACGTGGTGCGTAAGCCAAACGAGTCTATCTTCTCGGAGTTCCAGGGTTCGCACACGCCATCGGACTACGAGGGCTCAGGTGATGTGAAGTACCACCTGGGGATGAACTACCAGAGACCTACCACCTCTGGTAAATATGTTAATCTATCGTTAGTTGCAAACCCGTCGCATCTGGAGGCTGAAAACCCAGTGGTTCTAGGAAGAGTCCGTGCCATCCAGCATTCTAAAAACGATGTTGGCACGTTCAAAAAGGCCATGGGTGTTTTGCTGCACGGTGACGCAGCCTTTGCTGCACAGGGTGTCGTTTATGAAACTATGGGATTCTTGCATCTGCCTGCATACTCCACCGGTGGTACTATCCACGTGATCACGAACAACCAGATTGGCTTCACAACTGACCCTAGGTTTGCTAGATCCACCTCGTATCCATCGGATATCGGAAAGACCATTGACGCCCCAATTTTCCATGTTAATGCGAATGACATTGAGGCAGTGAATTTCATTTTCAACCTAGCCGCCGAATGGAGGGCTACCTTCCACACCGACGCCATCATTGATGTTGTTGGATGGAGAAAGCACGGTCACAATGAAACCGACCAGCCGTCCTTCACTCAGCCGTTGATGTACAAGCAAATTGCTAAGCAGCCATCTGTGATCGATGTATACACTAAGAAGCTATTGGACGAAGGGTCGATGACCAACGAACAGATTGACACCCACAAGAAATGGGTTTGGGGCTTGTTTGAAGAGGCCTTCTCGAAGGCCAAGGAGTACAAGCCTTCCTCCAGGGAGTGGTTAACCGCCGCATGGGAAAACTTCAAGTCGCCAAAAGAGTTGGCGACCGAAATCTTGCCTCATAACCCAACGAATGTCGACGCATCAACTTTGAAGCAGATCGGTTCTGTTCTATCCAGCTGGCCAACAGACTTTGAGGTCCACAGGAACTTGAAGAGAATCCTACTGAACCGTGGTAAGTCCATTGAATCGGGTGAGGGCATTGATTGGTCTACAGGTGAGGCTTTGGCCTTTGGTACGATGTTGATGGAGGGCACACACATCAGAGTGTCTGGTGAGGATGTGGAGAGAGGTACATTCTCTCAGAGACACGCTGTCTTGCACGACCAGAACTCGGAAAACACATATACCCCGCTAAAGCACGTTTCTAAAGATCAGGCGGACTTTACCATCTGCAACTCTTCCCTTTCCGAGTATGGGTGTATAGGTTTCGATTACGGTTACTCGTTGACATCCCCAGATTACTTCGTGATGTGGGAAGCTCAATTTGGTGACTTTGCCAACACCGCGCAGGTTATCATTGATCAGTTCATTGCAGGTGCTGAAACGAAATGGAAGCAAAGATCGGGCCTCGTGTTGTCGTTGCCACACGGTTATGATGGCCAAGGACCCGAGCATTCCAGCGGTCGTCTGGAAAGATTCTTACAATTGACCAATGAGGACCCAAGGTACTTCCCAAGCGAAGAAAAGATCCAGAGGGAACACCAGGACTGCAACTTCCAGGTCGCTTATCCAACAACCCCTGCGAACTTATTCCATATCTTGAGAAGGCAACAGCACCGCCAATTCCGCAAGCCATTGGTCTTATTCTTCTCCAAGCAGCTGCTGCGTCATCCACTTGCCAGATCGAGCCTATCAGAGTTCACTGACGGTGGTTTCCAATGGATTATCGAAGATATCGAACATGGCAAGGCCATTGTCTCCAAGGAGGAGACCAAGAGGCTTGTCATCTTGACTGGCCAGGTTTACACAGCACTCCACAAGAAGCGTGAAGCCCTGGGCGACAGGACGACAGCATTCCTACGTATTGAGCAGCTGCATCCGTTCCCATACGCCCAGTTACGGGACGCCTTGAACTCTTATCCAAACTTGGAGGATATTGTTTGGTGCCAGGAAGAGCCTTTCAACATGGGCTCTTGGGCATACGTCCAGCCTCGGATCCAGACGACTTTGAAGGAGACTGACAAGTACAGTGGCTTTGCTTTCCGCTACGCCGGTAGAAACCCTAGCGGTGCCGTGGCCGCCGGTTCCAAGGCCTTGCACACTACCGAGGAAGAGGCCTTCTTGAAAGATGTTTTCGGCCAATGAGAAATGACCGAGCCCAGCTCCTTAACGACTACGCTTAAAATGTTCGATGATGACCAACTGCAATCAGGATAAGTTCTGCACTCACAAATACATCCACCGCAACGGTACCCTTTTATGTAGATATCTCGTTTAATCTTATTTATTCGCCACATTCTATTTACTGTGTTGTTACCGGCGCAGAGCATTTGTAATGTTGGACCATAGTTCGATCGGCGGATCTAAACCGCTGGTGTCTCCACCTTCACCGAGAATGTCCGTGATTTCTAGTGAAAGCAAAAAGGTATATAAGAGCTGATAGCAAAAGCACCCATTACGGCAATAGAACTCCACCCAAAGATGCAGTCTTCAAATAAAGAATCCCTGCTACCCGCGGAGGCCAAAGTCGTTTTGGTCACCGGTGCGTCATCCGGCATAGGCTATGAGCTTACGAAGGAGCTAGCAAACCGCGGTTACGTCGTCTACGCAGCTGCGCGCAGTATCGAGCCCATCGAAGCGTTGCGCGACAAGTGCGGTCCTGAGAAGGTTATCCCGGTGCAGCTCGATGTGACAGATGAGGAGCAGGTCACGAAGCTTCGGCGGAGGATGAGCAAGGAGATACCAGGTGGCAAGCTTCACGCGCTCTTCAACAACGCCGGTCAGAGTTGCACAATGCCCGCGGTCGACGTGACTCCCGAGATGATCGAGAAGTGCTTTCGCGTGAACGTATTTGCGCCCATGAACATCACGCGCGAGTTCGCCCCTTTGCTGATCCGCGCCCACGGCACAATCGTTTTCACAGGCTCGCTAGCCGGCATCATCCCGTTCCCCTTCGGAAGCGTCTACTCGGCGACCAAGGCCGCCGTGCACCAGTACGCCCGCGTGCTGCACCTCGAGCTCAAGCCCTTCGGCGTCCGTGTGATCAACGCCGTCACCGGCGGTGTCGCTACCAACATTGCCGATACCCGCCCACTCCCCAAGTCCAGCGTCTACAACTTCGCCGAGGGCAAGGCTGCCTTCGCAGAGCGCCAGCGTATGGCCAGCCGCAGCAGCCCCATGCCGGCACCCGTCTACGCGCGCAAACTGGTCAGCGACCTTGAGTCCTCCGACGACCCACTCAACGTTTACCGTGGCCACCTCGCCACAGTTCTGTCGTGGCTCGAGCTGCTCTTGCCCCACAAGGTCCTCGAATGGGGTCTCAATAAGGCCTTTGGTCTCTTCCCCGTGTATGACGCCCTTGAGGCCCGCAAGCGTAAGGATTAGAGTCACGTGCTATCCTTAACACCGCCTTCAATTCCGCCGTTTTTAGCCTCTTTTTCGCCCCGGGTAATCCAGATCTCGTTGCTTGCTCGATTGGGCAAGGGCCGATCTCAAAGAACAACCTAGCTACTTCCCACTAAGATACCACTGAAACCACCTTTTCTTTTTCTTCTATATTAAAGTGGCAACTACTTCACATTCCGCCCGTGCAAATATATATATAGGAGAACACGTACACTGTCAGTATATATACGCATAGCCATCCAAACCTAGTCACATCACTTCGACTGCTATCGTTCCCTACAACGAGAAGTTACTGCTCCAACTGTTTTACATTCCTTTACTATCCTAGTTCTTAGCAGTACAAGCTCTACCTGAAGACACTATCCAAGATAAGCGTATGTACCCTGGGAGGGCGCTGGCCGGTATGGAGCCGGGCGCAACATGCTGCTTTTTGGGTTGCATTGACGTTTCAGCGAGTGCCGAATGTCTATTCCCGATTCGGTAGGCGTTGCGTCCAGAACTCAAAATTTTTAGCGGCTGGGCCACGTGACGAACGATACTAACGCCAGCAGAAGCAAAATGAAGGTCACCAGTAAGCTAGCCTTGTCCCTGGCCGGCTGCGCGGTTGCAGCGGCTTTGCCGCACGCGGCGCAGGGCGGGGAAGACTGTTCGACTTCTGCGGGACACCAGCACAAGCGTGCGATTGCGGTGGAGTACGTGTACGAGACGATCACCGTGAACGGGCAGGGTCAGACCATCTTCGGGATGTCGTCTGTCAGCCCCACGCTTAGCCCCTCCAGCACTCGGAGCACGCCTGTGAGCTCGAGCACCCCTACTTCCAGCGTGGTGAGCTCGTCGAGCTACAGCGCTCCAAGCTCTTCGAGTGCGTGGAGCTCGTCGGCTCCGTCCTCGTCGAGTGCTCCGTCCTCGTCGAGCGCTCCGCCCTCGACTACGAGTGCGAAGCCCACCACGCTGAAGCCATCCTCCAGCTCGGAGGTCAGCTCTACGAAGTCGTCTGCGGCGCCCTCAAGCAGCTCGGCGCCTAGTCACGACCACGGCGCCGGGGTCTTCGGCGACCTTGAATTGTACGCGAAGCCCACAAAGCGCTTTGTCGACGGCGTGGTCCCATGTTCTGAATTCCCAGAAGGCCAAGGTGTGGTAAAGCTGAACTGGCTAGACTTTGGTGGCTGGTCGGGCATTGAGAACCACGACACCTCCACCGGTGGCAAGTGTAAGGAGGGTTCGCACTGTTCCTACGCGTGCCAGTCGGGTATGTCCAAGACCCAGTGGCCATCCGAGCAGCCTGAGGACGGCCGCTCCATCGGTGGTTTGCTGTGCAAGAACGGCTTCCTCCACCGTACCAACAAAAACACCGACTACCTGTGTGAGTGGGGCGTTGACAAGGCCGAGGTGGTCAACAAGCTAGACAAGGTCGTCTCTATCTGCAGAACAGACTACCCAGGTACCGAAAACATGGTCATCCCAACCATCGTCAACCCCGGCAAGACCATGCCTTTGACGGTGGTCGATGAGGACACCTACTACAAGTGGCGCGGCCTCAAGACTTCGGCGCAATACTACGTCAACGACGCAGGCGTCAGCATGGAGGACGGCTGCATCTGGAGTGACGAGGGCTCCACCGTCGGTAACTGGGCTCCTATGAACTTCGGTGCTGGTTACGTTGACGGTATCGCTTACCTCTCGCTCATTCCTAACCCCAACAACCGCCAGCCGCTCAACTTCAACATTAAGATAGTTCCCGCCGACAAGAATTCTGTTATCTCTGGCGACTGCTGGTATGAAAACGGCCGTTACAACGGCCACGGCACTGATGGATGCACTGTGGGCGTTACCTCTGGTAGGGCTCGCTTCGTCCTCTACAAATAACCGTATGTCTACATATCCAGGGCGTCACAGGTCTAGCTTTAAAGACTTTCGTACTTTTTTTACTCTTACCAATTTTTTTCTCCTGCCCAACTGTTGTGCGGCCTGCTCGCCAGCTGGCTGTGTGTTCACATATTGCTACATAGGATATGCATAGCTATCTCTACCTGTCTCTGCCGCGGCGCAGCAGCAATCTGTACCGCTGCGACACACTGCTAGTTCTTAGAGAGCTGTCTCAAAGGTGCCTGCAGCCAGCCATTCTATCAGGCGTTGCAAGTTTCCTGTTTTGTCGTCCCAGAAAGGCATAAAGTAAATAAGGCCGAGCAATGTCGCATCACATTGGTGGACGCTGCACCTGGGTCGCAGGCCTCTGACTTGCACGGGAAAACGAGGCTTCTACTCGCCTGGCAGCAATGATGCTGCGCGCATGACCTGAATAGGTAATGATACGGTAATACCAAAACAGTGCGCAGCGGCTGTGTCGTGCGCCAGTCAGGCCCGATCTGGCTAGTTTTCTCAAACCAGAGCTAATTTACACTTCATATCCCAAACGTAGACCCCTTCCCATACGCTTCCCCACCCTCGCCCCTCTTCCCCCTCGTCCCTCTAGAGACGTCGAACAAGGAAGACGGATAGACCACTACAAGGCCAAACTGCGCACGGACAGACACCCTCCGCAGGCGCTGTTTGCTGTCGTACAGGGCGCAGCATAGTAGCAGCATCGGGTACCGATGGCGAACAGAAAGGAGGAGCTGCCGCTAAATGATGAGAGTACGGAAGATGAGGACAACAGCTTCATCGGTGAGCAGGGCGTTGTGAGCTCGGGCATGACCACAGCGACAAGCGCATCAGCGCCAGCGGCCACCAACTACAAGGTGCGCATTTGCAGGGAGTTGGGACTGCTGAGCGCGGATGAAGAACGCGGGAAACCGCACAAGTACGCGGAGGAGGAGGTGCCGGATATTGATGGAGACATTCTGCGGGAGTATATCGAGCTACGCCTGACCAACGAGCGTATGGCGCTGGAGTCGCTGAAGCGCGATAACCTAAACAAAATCGACGAGATCCTAACCAAGCTGATTGACTCCAACTTTCCACTTGGCACATTCGACAAGCTGTTGCAGAGCTCGACGGCCGTGGGGGGTGGTGGCTCCATATTGGGATCAGATGGTGGGTGTACAGACACGGAGGCATTGGGACATGACCGAAAACGCAAGAAGTTGGAGCCCCGCTTCCCGGCGCCTCCGCCGAGCGTGGCACTCGGCCCGCGCCATCGCCGATATAATTCTGAATTGGGCCTCAACTACTTGCGCGAGAGCAACGCGCAGCCCAGCGTGATGCTCCCGCAGGTGCAGCAGCGCTGGAACACAGCTCCTCGACAACAACCCAGACAACAGCATAGACAACATGGGCAGGCCGAGGAAACGGGTTCACCACCAATGGCTCTTCGCTATCCCCCTCCAATGTTAATGAACAGCAATTATACATTCCCTGCCGGCCCCCAGCAGCCGCTCGGCCCGCATCCACAATCGCGTGCCTCGACGCAGCAATCTGATGTCCAGCTACCCTCCCGGAATATCGGCGTAGCACCATCGTCCCAACTTCCACAGCCCCCACCGCTGACTAGTCTTTTGTCTAAACATCAGCCTCATCACTCGCAGCCTAATGAGCTGCCTACCTCCATGCATAGTGACAACAGATTTGCCTACTCAAATAGCCCAGTTCTGAAGTCTGCTGCTTACGTGGCGCCGTCTTCCTCTGGGCCAAACTATATTCGTGGTCATCGAAGAACGCAGAGCGCACAGGTCCGCATGGTGCCTGAAATGTCTACTTTTACCGTCAGTAGATCACCTACAATCATAGAGCACCGTGTCGATGAAGCCGTATCGCATGGAACTAATAATCGTCAATTGGTGCAGACGCAAAGTTCTAGCACGCGAAGTCCACCTACGGTTGGCGGCGCATCTACATCCTCAAAAGTCAGCTTTTTAATACATACCCCGAAGCACCCTCCTAAAAGATAGCGGTGGGCTAATGAATTGGGATGCGTAAACGATTAAATATATTATCAAAGTACTATATTATAGGTCAGTGCATTACAGTTTTTGATAAATATATTTATGCACAGCATGCCTGTAACTGAACTACGGTTTCGCGCAGCAACTGTTATTTCGAAGCTTTCTATCGTAGCTAACCGTATATGTTTGCCCAGCGGAAATATTGGGATCCTATGGATTTCAACCACAACTTAGCCTAGCCATTGATGATCTGTGCAAATGATCGAGACTGTGATATAGCTGTATAAGAAGGTTTGGAAACCTTAGTAAATACCCAACTTTTTTAATTCGAACCTTGTACAGGTTTTATACTCAATTGTAGCTTTGAGTTGCAAATACCCGAGGCATAAAATCAAAGCGTACTTAAAAACAATCACTACATACAGTCCTCCACACCCTGCCAGAGTGGAATAACATGAAGAATAAATATTAAGGACAGTAATGCTATAAATACATGTGCTTCAAATAAATATATGCTTGCTAAGGGTTTTCAAATTCGGTTTGCGGCAAAGAGTACGCAATAAGTGGATCTTGGGAAAGTGATGGGGGCAGATAACGACCAAACAAGTGAGTTTCCACGTTACCTATATCTTCCTCTGGGACAAAACTGCCACTGTTGACCATTGTTGTGCTAGGTGTTTGATGTATGGATGGAGTATCAGCACGTCCGGTAGAGGAAGTGGGAATTAGTGAAACTAACGTCCCGGAGAAACTGGATGCCACACGATTGTTTGGTAGTGTGGGGGGCGTGTTAGGATTTTTAATGTTGGTTACTGGGGTGCCTGATGGCAACGATGGGCCAGAAAAGTATACTTGCTCCTGTGCTTTCAAAGATGGGTCAACAGCCCAATTGTGAAAGAAACTGGCATTACTAGTCTCAGGGATGCTAATAAGCTCTTGGACAGAGTTGTTCACCGAATTGTATCCAGAACGCTGTTGTTTTATGTCATCATCATCCACCTGAGCATTAGGTGTTGAACTCAGGCTTGCAGATACTTGAGGATGAGGATTATATGGCTTGAAAAGTGAAAACAGAACGTTGTATATGCGGCCAGCGGCTACAGAAGTGGTTTTCAGTTTTGAGAGAATATCTGTCCCAAGCTCCACACTCTCTAAAATCTGCTTGTACTCTGCAATTGCCTGCTTATATGTGGGCGTGACTTCCCGCACGTAGTAATTCAGGCCAGTTACACTGAAAAATATTGTGTAAATGCTGAACCATGATGTCCCTACCAGCATACCCTTGTCGAACATTTCCGCAGCTAACGAAATCACTGTGCGCGCCACAGAAATACAATTTTTGGCCCGTTGGACGGAAAGGGTACTATTAGTTGAACTGGAATTGGATCTGGAGAGGTAGTTAATGAATGGACGGTACAAGATTAGCTGCACATGTAAGAAAGATAGGTGTAACATCCTGTTGGCCATGTAGTAGCGTTCCGGTACATCCTTCAGACCCGGAACTAACTCTGCCGGCAGTTGATCTAGCCAGCTGCGCAATTTAAGCTCTAAAGCTGAAATAACCTTGTGAGAGATAAACTTACCGGTTCTTTTCACGGGATACAGCTGCGCGGCTATTTCTTCCATGATCATAATAAGTTTCGTATGTTGATTTGCGACTCCTGAGGACGATAATATATCTCTCTGCTGCTCGGCATGGATGCCGCTATCCGAGATATATTTATCGCTGATCTCAAGTGGTAGCGACTGGTCATAGTCGTCCTTGGAGAGTGACGATGGCAGCCCCAGCATCGTATTCACAAATACCTCCATCTTATAAAGGGTGTAAAACAGGCGCTTGCGCATCTCCTGCTCGAGCGGTGAATACTTCTTCTCATCTTCCGGCGAGAGCTTGCGATGAAATCCTTCACGAAGGGCGGACTTCATAGCCAGGCAGACATACGAATGCCCCGTGGAGAGCCGCGCAGAACATTGTGAGAACACAAACAGGATACAAAGGGTCTGAATCGCCTCGGTGTCACGGGCGTTCGTGAGATCCACTAGCTTTTTCGCAGCCACATAGTACCGGTAGCCCTCGTCGTGCAGATAAGCGTGCCGTGTGTCCGTATCCGCCAATGTAGCCGCTGTTACTCTGCCTGCAGAGCCCGCATCTTCGCTTCCCCGACCAGGGAGCATGGAGCTAGAGAACAGCGCACCCACTGCCATGACAGCGTAGCACAACGGCAAGAAGCGTAGCTGCTCGTGCGTGTACTCACGCGGGTCTGTCTCATACAGGTCGTCCAGCTTCCTGATGAAAGTCGGGCGGTGATAGAAACGGTACAGCACACAGCAGTTCTCCCACACATTCTTTACAAACTCAATCGCAATTGGCTTTGGAGGCAGAATGATCCTAATCTCTTTGCTCTCTTCCTGCGAAAACGGTTCCGTTTCCGCCTCCGCCGCGTCACCGGCCGCCGCGCGCCGCACCCCACCCGGCTCCTCACACGGCACTATCAGTCGGTACTCCGCGACAACCTCGCGCACATCCACATCCTTGCGAATGCAGTTCGCAAACAGCTTCTTGAACGTCTCAACATCGAACTCGTCGATCGTCCGCTCGTCCACTAGCCCCGGAAACACTTCTCCGAGCACCCGCTCAAACTTCGCGATCTTATTCTGCAGGTACCGCACCCGCGAGTGCGGCCCCTTCTTGCACACCCCGCCCGCGCCCACATCCTCGCCTGCGCCCGCTTCCGTGCCGCCTTCTCCGCGCCCGCGCCCTCCTCCGGCCCGCCGTGCCGGTTGATTATACGTGCATTCATACGAGTACACCGTGCAATGTATGCACGGATGCCTACTATCACACTTCACCTTCTTCTTGCGACACTCATCACATGCACGTGTCACTCGCCGCCGCTTTAACCCTAGCCCTGCAGACTCTGACATCTACTTCGTTAGACCTCTACAGGATATGCACTCTCGCCGTGCGTAGCCGTTATATATCTCGAGCCCTCTTGCCGTCGCATTTGGTAGCCACGTGATAGCCACGTGATCAATCATTGGGCACGTAAAAAGCAATGTTGTTTTTGCCAGCAACATCGTTCAAAAATAAATAAACAAAACTCTGCAAACGCTGTTATTAGCAAAACAATCCAAGATCAAAGATATCCAAAATCATCTTGGAGTTTTAGCGGCCGTTTAGTGAGGGTGATCTGTCATTCAGAAGGGTGCGTGAGGTTGCTTCAAGAAGTGCGGTGTTGGAGCGTTGGAATCAGTTCTGGGACGTTCACACACAGTGAAAAGCTTATTGTTATTATTTTTATTTTTGCTTTGTTGATACTAAGACCGAGATCAGCTGTACCGAGCTACGCTGAGCGACCACCCCTTCCACAGCAACGGAAGTCCGACGTTACCCTGGGGCAGCCAGTGGAGGAGCGAAATTGAGGCGACGAGATGAATTACCCATTTGCGTCTCAGCAGCACCAGCAGGTATGTAGGAGCGAGACGGGCGGCACGAGACCGAGTACTAACGGAGACAGGACGTGATCAATGCGGTGATTTCGGTGCTGGATGCGCCGAAGGAGGCGACGACAGTGTCGCAAGTATATTCGAACGACAAGAACACGGCAACGGAAGTACAGGCGTACGCCAAGATATCGGGACGAGACTGGACGTACTACGTGAAGGACATGATGACGAGTATCGGGCGGAACACGTCTCCGCAGGACCGGTCAGTACACATCGACCTGGGGCCTGCGAAAGTGGTGTCGCGGCAGCACGCTAGCATCAGCTTCAACCTGAACACGGGTATATGGGAGCTGCGGGTTTTGGGCCGCAACGGCGCGAAGATCAATTTCCACCGGATTCCCTCAGGCCCGAACACCGACCCGGTGCCATTGTCATCGGGGACCATTCTGGATATTGGTGGGACCCAAATGATGTTCATATTGCCGGATCAGGGGCCGTTCATCGACCCCGCCGCGCTGAGCTACCTGAACCCGAAGCTGGCTGCGGCGTACGCACACACGACCACAAACCCGTTACTACAGGAGCTAATCAAAAGCACCACATCTGCAGTCACCGATGTGAAGGGCACCGGTGACGGCGGGATGACCACCTTCAAAATGTACCACAACCATTACCAAAATGCTTCGCAGTACGATCAAGTAGACCAATCTTCCAGCCAGGGGGCAATATATGGAACCATAATAGACCCCAGCTTCCACACAGGTAAGGATTTGGCCACTGATTTGTCCCGCGATGAGAATCGGAACGTCAAACCGCCACATTCCTACGCAACGATGATTACCCAGGCTATTTTGTCCTCTCAGGACGGAGAGCTATCTTTGTCTGCGATTTACAAGTACATCTCCACAAATTACGCTTTCTATCGTCATACAAAGTCTGGCTGGCAGAATTCGATTCGGCACAACTTATCGCTCAATAAAGCCTTCGAAAAAGTGCCGAGAAAACCTGGTGAGCCAGGCAAGGGTATGAAGTGGCGGATTAGTGAGGAATACCAGAGGGAGTTTCTAGAAAAATGGCATAGTGGCAGGATTGGAAAGGTTAGACGTGGTTCTTCTGTTGCTAGACAGTTGCAGCTTCACATGTCCAGATACAATTATTTGCCAATCCAGAATCATCGTCAGAGTAATGTCGCCGCGAATGGTTCTGTTCAGAAGCAGCAGAGGCGTACCACCATGTCCACATCCATTGGGAGCCGAAGCCAGAGTGAGGACCGTGTCGCTGTTTCTGTTCCACCTAGTAATTCCACGGACTATGCAAATTCGGTGGCTACGAACCCTATCCAATATAGTTCATCCAGTCAAAACGGTCATGTGCAGACTAAACAAGTGCATCCTGCGAGAACGTCTAATCTACAGCCGCAGCTAACATTGAAACAGGAAGACAAGCCACTGCATAACAACGATACACCACCACCTTCGATATCGTTTTCCCGTCAGCCACCGCAGAAACAAGAGCAAAGAGATATTTCCGCATCAGCTTCTAATACATCATTGCCGTCTTTATCTGGAATGCGTGGTTCTCCCCAACCTTCGTTATCAGTCGCTACATTACCAACTACTGCGCCCGTGAACGACGTGCTTCTTCATTCTCCAGCAAAACGGTTTCATATTTCAGCCGTGGAAGCATACACTCCTGAGAGGGGGTCCCAGCAAATTTCTAGGTCTCCTACTCAAGGCGGCAGTAGTGCACATTTGAGCGCACAGGGAGCGCAACAGGGGCCAATGCTTGGACAAAGTGGCCATGTAAGCCAAGGGGGACATTCCAACGCCAACCAGAGTAGCCCAGGTGTATGGAATCTACTCCAGTTTTCCTCAGTGAACAACACTCCGGCAACTGCGTATAATAATGGAATGCCAAGCCTAAATACCCAAAACCCAGGCCTTAGCAAAACAAATAGTGCTGCCGCTGTGAAACATGGTAGCAACGAGCTGCTTACGTCTAGCGCAGAGAAGGACCATTCTCTAAATTCTAGTCCGATAAAAAAACACCGAGGCGACGGGCGAGGCGTTGACCATCCTGATGGGCGACTAATCTTAGACACTGAAGGTGCAAAGGTCAGTTTGGTCAGCAATGATGATATCTCTGCAGGAAGACACGGTTCGGTAGATCGGGAATGATAGTCCACAGTGTGCTGATCGAGTCTGCTGTTTCCTCATATTCAGATACCCTAGCGCAGCGGCTATGATGTCAACTGAATTTGCATCGCCTGTCTTTTGAGTTCAGTACTCCTTCTGTTGTTTTATTGTTTTATCATGTTCTTCATTTCAAGTAATATATAGATTCCGGTTGTAATCTATTGTGTCATTACCATCTTCCGGACCCATCGCGTCGTCCCTTGCGGGCTTTATTACGTGCACTTTCACGCGTTTTTCTCAGTCACTGGTCACGTTTCTCATCCGTAGTTTACGTCTTCACATACTCTTGCGTTGATTATCAACTTCAGCTTCTTTTTATATACGTTACCGGCCACCATGTACATTAGGGTTTTGGAAAAGCTTACTGATACTGCCCTGAGCGCTCACCTCATCTCCATCTACCGCGACTACCTTCCAACGCAGGGTACTTCCCTGCCCAAAGTTGTGTACATCGATTGCAAGAATAGCTTTCCCATCAGAACATTCCACGCTCATCTCGCCACCGCCCCCTCGGCCTTATCAGTTACATCTGAGCAAATCATGGAGAACGTGCGAGTCGTAGTGTGTCTAGACCTCACTGAACTACGAAAAGCAATCCAGACCCTATCTCATTCGCTCGCAGTTGAGCGGGCATCATCAAAAGAAACAGACCCTTCTTCCACATCGACTACGTTCGTTATTCTCTGTGGCTTAGATGCTATGTACCGTGCGACACATCTCGTTGATCATCTTCTAGCCCACCAGCAGCTGAATGACTCTTTGTTGAGACTACGCATACTTGCAGCTGAACAGGAGTCTGGTGCACTACAAACTGATATACTCCTTCCGCGCGCTGAATTCCCGCGAGCTGCATCCACTCTTCTCTATAAGGAAGCCTCGAATTCTACACACCCGATTAAAAAGCCCAGATCTAGCTGGTATGGCTCTGGTAATATGCTCGGTGATTACATAATAAAATTCTATACAGATTAACCGTGACTGTTTGCATCCGTACATTTGCATCCGTACATTATTTACACCGAAGTAGCAAGTGGCCTGCCGCGTGGGCTCAGCCGCAGGGGGGCCGTAGGCGCTGGGCTGTGAGGCTGCGCACGGCAACTAGCCTAGCAGGTGCTCTCGGGGTGGGCGGGAGTGCGGACGCACACCAGCCTAGCTGTCTGCCCAGGGCACACTCCCGCACCGGGCAGTGAGATCCCGCAGTAGCATCACAGGAAAAACTCATGAAAAGCATTGATGGTTAAGAGGTAGTGTTAATTCATCTAGTAGGTGGTCACTAGTAGAGTACGAATAATAAGCGAGATGTCTTCTTTTGAACCAGTTATCATTGACGGTACGTACCTTTGAGAGAGATTGCACAACCAGTGTTCCGAGTCCCAAGCCATATGCATTAGCGAGAGTTGGCAAATATCAGGCGCAGCGTATGCTGAAGAACTGCATTCCATAGATGCATCAGGGTTTACTGAGCAGAGATAGCCGGGGAACGACCGCGCTTCATATTGGATATGGGACCTGCAACGATAGCTCGTGAGCTAGTACTAACAAGTCATACAGGTAAGGGCCACTTGTTGGGTCGTTTGGCTTCCACTGTTGCCAAGCAGCTATTGAACGGTCAGCAGATTGTTGTTGTCAGAGCCGAGTCTTTGAACGTTTCTGGTGAGCTATTCAGAAACAAGTTGAAGTACCATGACTACTTGAGAAAGGCCACTCGTTTCAACAAGACCAGAGGTCCATTCCACTTCAGAGCCCCATCCAGAATCTTCTACAAGGCTGTCAGAGGTATGGTTGCTCACAAGACTGCCCGTGGTAAGGCTGCTATGGAGAGATTAAAGGTCTTCGAGGGTGTCCCACCTCCATACGACAAGTTGAAGAGAGTTGTTGTTCCACAGGCTTTGAGAGTTTTGAGATTGAAGCCAGGTAGAAAGTTCACCACCTTGGGTAAGTTGTCTTCCACCGTTGGCTGGAAGTACGAGAACGTTGTTGCCAAGTTGGAAGAGAAGAGAAAGGTCAGATCTGCTGAGTACTACTCCAAGAAGAGGGCCTTCAACAAAACGGCTGCTGCTGTCAAGGCTAAATATGATGCTAAGTCCGAGATCGCTGAGGATTTGGCCAAGCTCGGTTACTAAATTTCATCATAAGGTCATGAATCTTTTGCCCAATATCAATCAATATATAAAGTGTTTTTTTGTAAAGCTTAAGACAAATTAATCATCTTTTAGATCCAGTCAGTGTATACTTGCTACGCGCTGCACCAAATCACAAATTTAGAGACGATATTTGATATTTTCGTACACGAAAAAGGTTATGCATGTAGCAGGAACTGCCCGCAGGAGATTAGCGGATAGGCCCCTGTAGAAGCCTCTGATACCCTCTCTACTGTAAACAGTCTGAACAAGTTGGGTGATGCCGGATGGTGCACCAAAATCCTGCAGCTTAGATTTCAGCAGCTGAAATGGATAGACCGATGTGACGGAAATCATTTTAGAGATACATGTTATGCCGATGATCTCGGAAACCGACAACCTTCGCTCGGCCTTGTCAGTACTAGAGTGCAGGTAATGGAATTTCAATGTATCATACAGCGCAAAGTAGATAGCTCCTTGCGAGACGCCGAGTAGCGATGGAACAACACCCCGCCAGAATGCCAGAACACCTTCAGTTTGATATAACTTATAAACCCCGTCAAACGTCGACTTGTAAGGTCCAGCACGAGAAGTGGCCATTATGCGAGTCTTAATGACCCATATGGGGTTTGTAAGGACTGCCGTCGCAATCCCGCTGCTACCAGCTGCAAGCATGTATGCGTGCGCTGGCAGGCGGCGGTCCATGATACCCGTAGCAGACTCATTGCCCAAGTGTCGAAGCGCAATGTCCTTTGCGCATCGGTAACAGCCAAAGTAAAGCGCCCATGCCACTGAATTTCCAAGCAGGTTAACGCCTAAACCACGATATAGCTCTCGTCCCCATTGCTGGCGTTCAAATATGTCTCTGATTAGTCCTGTATATGTAGTGTTAGCCCTGTTGCCCGCTGATAATTGTAGTCGCAGTTTAAGCAGGTCGAGCGGGTGGCTAGCGATTGTTGTGATTGTTCCTGCTGTGAGTCCGGAAATCACTTCACGCTGCAGGCTTGTCAGCTCGTGGCCCATTGCTCTCCTATGGCTGTTTCGGAAGATGCATCACCGCTGCTATTGTCAGCTACTTTTCACAAAGGCAGCGAACAGTAGTTCCCGAACTCATAGGCGGATAAGGTAACAATGAACGCTTATTTATTCAAATTACGTATATACAAGCTCACTAGAATTGCGGCACACTCGACGTGGTAGGACCGAGGCTGGTAGCCTCGCGCTATCGTTCCCTCCGTCCCGGCCTTGCCCTAGGAGGATCATGTGAACAAAAGCACATACTGAGGGAACCGTTGCAAATACATTAGACACTTGGGAGTGGGGAGAGAAGGTTTAGCAGGTTGGGGGAGTTGGCAGTGTGCGACCAGCCCATGTAAAGGATGAATGGTAACCAGCCGTAACGTGCCACTGTCTGTGTCAAGTCCAAGATCCTGGAGATGCGTTCCTTGGACTCATCGGATAGTATGAAAGATGGTAAGAACGACATAACGAGACAGTACCTGTACTTTGAAGCTGCTGTGTTGCGAGGTTGCTGCTTCTTGTCAGTAAGAAGTCGGCCCAGGCATTTGTCGTGAAAATTTTATATAGGAAGCTCATTCTGATACAGTGCAACGGCTACGATTGCAGTAGAACAGCTGTGCTTAAATGAAGTCCTAATGCGACCCTGCAGCTAACTGGAGTAGTGTGAATATGCTTTTACCTTTCACAGAATATAGTATATACATCTCTTCCTCGTATTACATAGACTGATCTCTATTAAGGTGTAGAGAGGTTAGCAGCAGAAGCTGGAGTATGAAGAAGATTACAACATCAATTCCAATGGGTTCTCGATGATGTTCTTCAACTCACGCATGAAGTCCGCAGCTCTGGCACCGTCGATGGTTCTGTGGTCGAACACACCGGTGATGTTCATTCTGTCCTCAAAGGTAAAACCGTACTCTGCACCGGCGTCCTCAACAGGGACTCTGCGCAAGGTACCAATGGATAGAATGGTGGACTGAGGAGGGTTAATGATAGAGCCGAAGGAGGAGACGGCGTTGTTCATGCCCAAGTTCGAGATACAAATGGTACCACCCTGGAACTCATGTGGCGCAAGCTTGTTCTCCTTCGCACGCTTACCCAACTCCTTGATCTCCGCAGAGATAGAGCGTAGGCCCTTGGACTCGGCATTCTTCACGATTGGGGTGATTAGACCGGTAGGGGTGGCGACGGCCACAGAGACGTCGACGTTCTTGAACAGGCGGATCACACCTTGGTCCTCCAACCAGTAGGCGTTGGCCTCTGGCACACGCTTGGCAGCGCCGGCAATCGCCTTGATGAGGATATCATTGATGGAGAGCTTGTACTGGTCCTTCCCAGCAGCATTCAAAGACTGCCTCAACTTTAGCAGCTTGGCCACTGATATGTCGGACGAGATAGGATACGAAGGAATGCTCTGGCAGGACTGCAGCAAACGCGAACCGATGACACGTCTCATGTTGCTGATAGGAACGTCTTCGTACGTTGCAGCAGCTGGCGCAGCAGCGCTTTCGGTCTTCTTTGGCGCCTTGGCCAAGTACTTCTCGACGTCCTCCTTGGTGATGCGGCCGTTAGGACCGGTGCCGGTCACCTCCTTCAGAGAAATACCCTTCTCCAACGCAATGGTCTTGGCTAGTGGAGAGGCCATGATGCGGCCGCCGGAAGCAGCGCTACCGGTGCTCTTCTTTGCCGCCTTTGCAGGCGCAGCAGCAGCAGGCGCAGCCTTGGCAGGCGCAGCCTCCTCCTTCGCTGGAGCGTCCTTCGACTCAGCTGCAGACTCCTCCACCTTGAAGTCCTTGAACGCGGCCACGTCGCCCTCCTCCTCGACGTACACCGCAATCGGCTTGTTCACTGGCACATCCTTGGCCCCCTCTGGCACCAAGATCTTCGCCAAGAAGCCCTCCTCTTGGAACTCGAAGTCCATCTGCGCCTTGTCCGTCTCCACCTCGGCGAGCACTTCACCTGGGCTCAACTTGTCACCCTCCTTCTTTGTCCATACCGCTAGGTTGCCCTGCGTCATGGTGGGCGAAAGGGCTGGCATGCCGATGATAGTGTGTGGTGGATACGACGCATAAGTGCGCAACTGCATCCGCGCGACCGACGCAAGGGTTCTCACCTTGGGAGCAATTCTAGTAAACGCTAACATTCGGACTTCGATAAACACTAGTCTAATGATATACTGTCGACCCTGCTGGAACGCTTGGTCTTCCGAGAAGTAGGAATAAGTCGGTTAACAAATACAACGGGTGTGGCGAAGAGAGTTCAAAATCGCCCTACGTCCCTTTCTGTTTTTATATACTACTTAGATGGGCTTGCGTTTTCGAGAGGTGAAAAAATCTGCAACAGTTTCGACGTCGAAGGTTAAAAAGTTTTACGTAGTAGGCGTGGGCTGGCGCCCATAAGGCCTCCTTAGCCGAGCCATGGCGACAACGCGTATATAGTGTATGATCTTGCTGTAGTTGTTCCAAGAGCGCCAGCGTCCGGCCGACGTGCGCTGTTGGGCATGGAAGAGGGGCATCGGAATTTTTCAGGCAAGGCGGGTTCGGACAATAGGTGAGGGGCAGGTCAATGGCCGAACCAGGCGTCGAGCGAAACGACAGCAGAAGGATCGTGGCGGGGCCTGCCAGCTGAGAGTAGGGCAGCGGCTGCAGCAGAGGCGTACGATTTCTTCTTGAGGCTGTCCTCCTCCCACTCGATGCGGATGGCCTTGTCGGACTCGAGTAGGGTTCGGCAGGTCTGCCAGGAGAAACGCACGAGCTCCGGGCTCCAGCCGAAAAGCGGCCGGCACTCGCGGTGGAGCCAAGCTACTGTCTTCTGGTCGCCCGGGTAGCCGGAGCCGAGAACATCGTCTGGCGTGGGGCGCAGGGCGTGAAGCCAGACATCGCGCGTGACCTTTGCGACGACACTGGCGACGCTGACAACCGGGAAGGTCGAGTCGGCCTTCTTCGCGACTGTGATCTTGCAGGCTGGGAAGCGCTGCTGCAGCTTGGCCTGGTAGGCAAGGGGCGGGCCCACTGTGTCGACGTAGACGTGCTCGACGCGGACGCCGGCGTCGAGTACGCCCTGGATCAGCGCAATGGTGGTATCGTGGGCCTGCTCGTTCAGATTGTAGTTCTTCGTGGGGGGGTAGCGCAGCATGCCGCTGCTGATGGCTGCGGGCGAGAGGCCTGTGGTCGCGAACCCGATTCCCGCCAGCTCGGCTGCGCAGATCTTGCCGAAGAGCGTGCGCCGGACCGCGTCAGTCAGTTTCTTGGAGTCGTCGAAGCCGTGCTGCCGCACGATTGTGGCCTCGTAGGAGACTGTGCAGTAAGCCACTGCGTACACCATTGGGCCCAGGACCGGGCCGCGGCCGGCCTCATCGACGCCCAGAATCACCGCATCGCCCTCTCCTGCATTGCTCACGAGCTCGGGCACAGGCGAGAAGTAGCTCGCGGAATCAAGCGAGTGTACGTTCTCAGGGAGCGTCGGAATTGCACTCATCGAGTATGCCTGGGGCAGAACTCGTTGGGGACGTGGGGCTGCTTCGCGAACGCGACATATGCATCGCAGTAGGTACGCGTATGTTGGGCACGTGGCCGAAAATCTATGCAAGCGTCCGATATATACAGTGAATAAGTTGACAAGCTACTGGCGGTTGACGTCGTCTAGACATCCGAATGGCAGCACTTCTTCGATCCGAGCCTTGGCTAAAAGTAACATACAGAGGCGATCGATGCCTAAGCCCAGGCCGCCGATTGGTGGCATTCCGTACTTCATTGCCTCGATGTAGTGGTGGTCGATCTGCATCGACTCCTGGTCGTGAAACTGCTCTCTGTGCCTCTGCTGGAGCTGCATCTTCTTTAACTGCTCCTGAGGGCAATTCTCTTCCTCATACGCGTTGATAAGCTCCCGGCCGCAGACGAAGAGTTCGAAGCGGTTGGCGACGAGGCCCGCGCTCTTCGCCAAGGGCGACATGACGGCGGGATGATGTAGGATAGCAGTGGGCAGCAAAGACTGACAGTAGCGGTCCTCAATATAGTCTGCGCATAGCTTGTTGAGGATTTGCTGGGGCGACACAATGGACTCCGGCACGTCAATGCCCGCGCCGGAAAGAGCGACGCGGATGGCAGTGCTATCTGCAAGGTCGACTGCAGCCCAATCAACCCCCGTTTCACGGCTCAAGGTCGGCAGAAACTCCACACGGCGGAAAGCACCTCCGTTTTGCGCCATCTCGGCAAGCAGTTGCCGCGAGACCGGTGTGTCCACCGCGACACAAATATCTCTGAGGAGTACCTGCGCCAGCTCAAGCAGCTCATCCAGGGGCGCGTAGCATTGGTATAGCTCCAGGGTGGTAAACTCCGGGTTGTGCGTCGCGTCGATGCCTTCGTTGCGGAATACCTTACCGATCTCGTACACACGCTGCGCGCCGCCAACGCAGAGGCGCTTCAGCCAGAGTTCCGGGGCGATGCGCAACTCTAGTGCCTGTTTGTCTTGCCCGCGCAGGTGAGTGACAAAGGGCGTGGCGTTCGCGCCACTCGATTTGGCAGACAGCATCGGCGTCTCCACCTCGAGGAAACCTCGACGGTTCAGGTACGCCCGCAGCGCCGTCAGCGCCTTGTGCCGAAACTCCAAGACCTTTAGCCCGTTCACAAGGTAATCCAGCGTCCTGTTCTGCTGCCGCTTGACCCGGTCCGTCAGGCGCTGCGGAATCGCTATCTGTGCGGCAGCCAGCATCCTAGGCACCTCCCGGCATTTGAGCGATAGCGTCCGCTCCGTCTTCGACAGCCCGGGGAACCCCGTCGCCTGCACATGGTCACCAGGTCGGAGCCCCGCAATCGCGTCCTGGAATGCCGCCTTGTCACCCACCTGGGCCCTCACCAGCGAGTGGTTGACGATCAGTTGCAGCGCTGAGCCCTGCTGCTGCAGGTCCACAAAGCACATAGATCGCCCAACAACGCGGATACCCCGAATCTGACCGTTAATGACGTACGTGCGCTCTGGTTCGTCGTTGGAAAGTTTCCCCACATATCGATTATTAAATTCTGCAATGGATGCCGTGGGCCTGGGTACACTGGACACCGACGGATAAAAGGCGGCCATCTCCGCCTGCCCTAGCGTAGTTCTGCCCGTGTAGCTCAGGGTGTGCTGTAACCGCACACACACACGCCGTGCTATACCTGCCCGTAACACGCCCGCTATCATCGCTCTGGCTCCGCACCACATCTTCTCATGTGACCATTAGGCTTTGATCGCTCCCGAATAGATGCGATTTTAATGCGGAAGCCGCTGCAGAAGACGAAAAGCAGGCAGCGCTAGCAACTGCTAAAGAAGAGAGCTCGAGTCAAAATCCACTTGCAGTAGTGCTTTAGCAGCTGGGGCGTTTGCAACAGGCGTGCATGGTTGATATCACGTGAACACGGGCGAGACGATCACGTGCGTGTCCGATCAGCTTGGAGTTTCTTGCG
Organism: Eremothecium gossypii ATCC 10895; assembly: GCF_000091025.4. Lineage (NCBI taxonomy): Eukaryota > Fungi > Ascomycota > Saccharomycetes > Saccharomycetales > Saccharomycetaceae > Eremothecium > Eremothecium gossypii. Next base: position 1,308,346 of record NC_005786.2, on the reverse strand, counting down.
GGAAAGCAAGCACAATTAGCACAAGCCTTTAAACAGGATCAGTCATATCAGGGTTCAATAACAAGCCCGACTGCCAGATACCACATGGGCAATACACCTAGTAGTTCTACAGAGACTAAAGATTTAGAAGAGAAGCCGCAGAAAAGCGTTGGAGCTGGAAGAGAGAAAGAGATTCCGATGCCTGAACAACTGAAAGACGTGTCCATGGTGGACGTGAGCGAGGCGGCAGCGGAACCGGTGGCAGAGGACTCGCGGCGCAAGGTAAAACGGGTGCACCCGGGGGAGGTGGCGCAGACGTTTTCGCAGCTGAGCCTGCGCGGCGGCGAGGACATGGGGCTGGCGGAGAAACGATCTACTACCCTGATCTTCGACTACGATGACGACATGGCTTCGAAGGGCCTAAACCACGCCGGGGTGGGCTCAAACTCGGATATCGACTCGATGGCGGACGATCGCATGGCCACGGAGCAACCGGCGGGTTCGTCGAGCTCGTCGTGCATCTCGCCACCACCGCAGCACGACGTGCTGGGCCCTCCGGCATATGGCATGTACGGGGCCACGCAGCCGCAGGGTGCCGCGAGAGAGGCACAGGCACAACCGCCGCAGCCGCCGTCGCAGCAGCAGCAGCAGCAGCAGCAGCAGCAGCAGGCGTCGCCGCCGATGGTGCCCGTGGAAATCACTTGGCAGCAGGGCGGGTCGCGGGTCTATGTCACAGGGTCCTTCACCGGTTGGAGGAAGATGATAGGACTCGTCGCGGACCCAGCGCGGCCCGGCGTCTTCCAGATTAAGCTTCAGCTTCCGCCTGGCACACACCGCTTTCGTTTCATTGTAGATAATGAGCTCCGTTTCAGCGACTTCCTGCTCACGGCCACCGACCAGATGGGCAACTTCGTCAACTATTTGGAAATCGTATCGCCCCAGCCAGCGGGGCAGCAGCACATCCAGGCTCCGCATGCGCCGCGACTGCAGGCGCCCTTTGACCAGGCGCAGTCCACGCACACAAATCCGTCCGACCTACGGCCCGACGACGCTCGCATAGACGGGGATGCATACTCGCGCACAGAGAAGCAGATGAGTGCGCGCTCCAAGCTTGCCCTTCAGATAGAGGAGGAGCCCGATGACATGGGCGACGGCTACACACGCTTCCACGAGGAAATCAAGACGAAGCCCGCCTATGAGTTCACCCAAGATATCCCTGCTGTCTTCACGGATCCTTCCGTCATGGGCCAGTACTATTTGACGCTCGATCAGCAGCAGCACAACCAGCAGAACCTGGCCTGGCTGACGCCACCTCAACTTCCTCCGCACCTGGAGCACGTCATCCTCAATCACTACAACAAGTCTGCAGACGGCGTCAGCGAGAACACCTCGGGCGCCCTCCCCATACCCAACCATGTTGTGCTCAACCACTTGGCTACAAGCAGCATTAAGCATAATACGCTTTGTGTTGCAAGCATCGTCAGATACAAACAGAAGTATGCGACCCAGATCCTGTATGCGCCTCTGCAATGACGTCCCTGGCCATGGTGTGCTGTCGCGTCGACTTCTCACGTACATAAATACAATAAAGCTCATATAATACGCCCTGGGTACCTGGTACTCCGTCGGCCTCTAGCAGCCATGCATCCTGGCTATGGGATCTGCCGTCGTGATGGTTTGCCGATTCGACTCAGGGCTTCATCCATGTCGTCCAAAAAGACCTAAATTCATGTTCGATCGACGCGCTAAATTCCCGGAACAACATCACGATTTTCACTTGATCGTGGTGGCAAACAAACAACAGCCTCAAAGGACTCTTCAGGTCGGGTTTATATCTATATCGCGCCATGAGCGAGGTTATAATTGATTTCAGTACTTTCGAGAACCGACTGCTGGCCCTGCGTGACCGTTTTCCGTCGTTTGATGGGTCGCCATCAAGTCTGGTGTTTATTCTGGGCTCTGCAGATGAGGAAAACCCCTATCAAAAAACCACAATCCTTCACAATTGGTTGCTTGGCTACGAGTTTCCTACTACCCTTATTGCGGTGTTCAAGGAGGGGTGTGTGGTGATCACCAGCGCTGCGAAAACGCGTTACTTGGAGGAGGGCGTGGCGCAGATGAACAAGAAGCTGGAAAACACGTTCAAGATCGAGTTGTGGCAGAGCAGCAAGGAGCCAGGGCATAATTTGAAGCTGTTTGAGGACCTGGTGGAGCGCGTTCGCGAGGCTGGTAGCGCGGTTGGGCTTGCGACAAAGGACTCGTACCAGGGCAAGTTTATCACGGAGTGGAAGGGCGTGTGGGATACTGCTGTGGAGAAACACGGCCTGAACGGCGTTGACGTCTCTCTGGGATTGTCGAGTCTCTGGGCGGTCAAGGACGAGAAGGAACAGGCCTATCTGCAGGTGTCCAGTAGAGGCTCAGACAAGTTCATGAACCTTCTGTCGGATGAGTTGGTCCGCGCAGTCGATGAGGAGATAAAGATTACCGATGCAAAACTTTCAGATAATGTCGAAAACGAGATTGACAAGTCTAGGTTTCTAAAAAAGCTATCTCCCGAGCTGACTCCACTCTGCCCCAAGGGTGAAAAGTTCGATGTCAACTACTTAGATTGGGCTTACTCACCAATCATACAATCTGGCCCCAAATATGATCTCAGAGTCTCTGCACGGTCTTCTGAAACTCAGTTAGATGGGAATGGTTGTATTTTGGCATCCTGTGGAATTAGGTACAAAAACTACTGCTCTAACATCTCAAGAACTTTTCTAATTGACCCCTCTGATGAGATGACGGATAATTATGACTTTTTGTTACTACTGCAGGAAGAGATAATTAATAACCTTTTGAGAGTCGGCGCCACGCCAAAGCAGATATACGATGGCGCTGTAAACTATATTAATAGCAAGAAACCGGAGCTCTCAGCTGGATTTACGAAAAATGTCGGTTCATTAATGGGGCTGGAGTTTCGGGATTCTCAATTTGTTTTGAACAACAAGAATGACTATCGGAAGGTGGAAAATGGCGACTGTTTCAATATTTCTTTGGGCTTCAATAACCTTAAGGATTCGAAGACAGGAGCAAGCTACGCCTTGCAGCTTGCAGATACGGTTCAGCTAACAAGCGGCGGGCCCAAAGTCCTAACGAACTATACCAAGTCGAGATCACAAATATCTTTCTACTTTAACAACGAGGACGACGGGACAACCAAAGTCAAGTCAGAAGAGTCGAAGACAGCCTCTATACCTACTAAACCGGATCCCAAGTCCAAGATTTTAAGAAGTAAGCTACGTGGAGAATCACGTGCAGAGGATGATGAGAAGGAGCAGATCCGTAAGGAAAACCAGAGGAAGCTGCATGAAAAGCTTCAGAGAGAGGGCTTATTGAGGTTCACTGATACTGATGCCGCGGATAAGGATCAGAAACCGGTCGTTCACTTTAAGAAGTATGAATCATACGTTAGAGAAACTCAGATTCCAAACACAGTCCGTGATTTAAGAATCCATGTTGATTGGAAGAACCAGACTTTCATTTTGCCAATCTATGGTCGGCCAGTTCCGTTCCACATTAACTCATATAAGAATGGTTCGAAGAATGAAGAAGGCGAGTATACCTATATCAGACTAAACTTCCACTCTCCTGGAACCGGAGGCGTCAGTAAAAAGACGGAGGAACTCCCCTACGAAGACAGCCCTGACCACCAGTTTGTCCGCTCTTTGACCTTGCGTTCAAAGGATGGAGATCGTATGGCAGATATATTTAAGCAAATTACTGAACTGAAGAAGGAATCTACGAAGAGAGAGCAGGAACGGAAAGTCCTTGCCGATGTTGTTGAGCAGGCAAAATTAGTCGAGAATAGAACAGGAAGAACAAAGAGATTGGATCAGATATTCGTGAGACCCAGTCCAGATACGAAACGTGTGCCTGGTACAGTGTTTATTCATGAGAATGGTATAAGATACCAGTCGCCTCTGAGAACGGATAGTCGAATTGACATATTGTTTTCAAATGTCAAGAATTTGTTTTTTCAGCCGTGCAAAGGTGAGCTAATTGTTATTATACATATTCACCTAAAGAATCCAATCTTAATGGGTAAGAAGAAAATCCAAGATGTACAATTCTATCGCGAAGCTTCGGATATGGCTGTGGATGAAACCGGCAATGGAAGACGCAATCAAATGAAATTTAGGAGATACGGCGATGAGGATGAATTGGAACAAGAACAGGAAGAAAGGAGAAAGCGTGCCGCGTTAGATAAAGAATTCAGGTATTTTGCTGAGGCCATTGCCGAGGCTTCCAATGGACTAGTAGAAGTTGATCATCCATTTAGAGATTTGGGTTTCCAAGGTGTTCCAAGTAGGTCTGCTGTTTTCTGTATGCCCACAAGAGACTGTCTAATCCAGTTGGTTGAACCTCCATTCCTCGTTGTTAACCTAAGCGAAGTTGAGATATGTATCTTGGAGAGGGTCCAATTCGGTTTAAAGAACTTCGATATGGTTTTCGTTTACAAAGATTTCACGAAACCGGTTACGCATATCAACACCATACCAATTGAACAACTGGAGTTCATCAAATCATGGTTAACTGATGTTGACATCCCATATACCGTTTCGACTATTAACTTGAACTGGGCTACAATTATGAAGTCCCTTCAGGATGACCCTCATCAATTCTTTTTAGATGGCGGTTGGTCCTTTTTGGCTACCGGTTCAGATGACGAAATGTCTGGAACTAGTGAAGAAGAGGTTAGCGAATACGAGGTTTCGGACGAAGATCCTTCGGACGAAGAGGTTGATTCAGAAGACGATTATTCAGAGGGTGATAATGAGGAATTTAGCGACGAAGGTAGTGAAGACTTTAGTGGTGAAGAAAGCGAAGAAGGTGAAGATTGGGATGAACTGGAAAAGAAAGCTGCGAAAGCCGATCGTGGTAATAGGTTTGCAGACTAATAATCTTCCAGAAAAGTACTGTTCTCTGATACGGGAATGCCGTTTTACTCTCTGAAGTACTGTCTGTAAAACTATTTAATACACAATGACATTGAGTAACTCTTTAACCTTAAATACTCCGCTTTCATAATGTCCATAATACTTTTAGAACTTCAATACATCAATAACGGTTGAAAAATGTAAATATTGATTAAAAAAGAGTAGAGGGATAAAATAAACTATAACCATCAACGATGGGGTATGTATGTATATAAAAAGCCTACACATGAGAACCGCCCCAAATGTAGCAACAAAAACTATGGATATATAAGATTATCATAATTTAAAAGTTGAAACCCGCCGCACCATTGGTGAGTAGAAGTGGCTGACCTTCTTTAGCACCCTTCTCAGAAAGGTCCATCGTAGCTAGCGTGTCTGACAACTTCTGTATCTTGTCAAATTGTTCCTTTTTGATAGATATCTCATATGGCTTGATCAGAGTTTCCCAACCTTTGAGCCATGCGGCTTCCAAGACGTAGTCGTATCTAATCAAATTGTAGGCAGAGTATAACAGGGCGACAAAAGCCTCTTTGTTGTCCGACTCCAAGAAGTAATTCAAAAGATCTTCTGCAACGTGAGAATCCTGGGAAATGACCACTGTTTCGATAGCGTCTTTCCAGAGCTTGTTTTCTGTTAAAATTGATAAACTCTTTGACCATTTCTTGTTCCTACGGTACAGCTGTGCCGCTATTTTTTTGAAGAAAATCAATTCATGTTTTTCCAGGCGTGCTGCAAGAGCTAACTGGTCGAACTTGTCATAAGATTGAGTAGCACTTTGGAGAGCCTTGTAGTCTTCCTCTTCAATCATCAACTCATGATAAGCTTGGTTAACGACACTGTTGTTCTTCGGTAGAACATTAATTAAAAATGGCTTAATCAAAGGCAAGTTGTCAGACTTCGCAAAGATCTTAATTGTTCTAGGAATATCGAGCCTTGGCGTTAAAACTGCCAACAGATCAATCAACAACGATGGGTGTTCCTTGACATAAAAGTTAATCGCCTTGTAATAGATTTCCAAGTTAGAAACCTTAACGACAATCTCCTTGAAGTACGAGTGGTCGAATGAATCGGCTGATTTCTCGATCACTGTTAACGCAGCGTTGTCCCATTCGTCATAATGCGCGTACAAAAATATTAGTTCTGGCCATAAGTGGGCTTGTTCAGTAGCCGCGATCACTTTTGGAATGTTGATCCGCGACCAGAAGAGTTTCAAGTGTTCAAAGGTCTTGGCCGGTTCGTATTTTGTGTACAAGATTGCCAGTTCGGTGAACATGCCCATATGTGCTCTTTCCAAACCTAATCCGGCCTCGAATAAAGAGATAAGTTCCTCAAAGTATCCATTACTTTCGTACTTGTCTACAAGTTCCTTCAACTCTTCAGCATGTACAATCAAGTTCAGCCCACAAATTTGTGCCAGTCTGAACTCTTTGTTGTCAACACATGCGTTGTTGACCTGCCCCCAAACTCTGATGTTAGAAGCCTTACGAGCGGTGTCAACTGCGGCTTGATAATCTTTGAGGTGAACCAAGGTTGTTGCTAACTTCGAATAGTTAGAAATCGATGCATAGCACAACTTGGCTGCCTTGTAGTTTTTCTGCTCAGATAGCTGGTCACCAACGTCCTCCAGATCTGCAACATTATTGGAATTGAGCAAATTCTCAATTTCGTTTAGTTTTTCAAGTTTTGCGTATGCTAGGATAAGTGCCCCATCAATTTTTGGTTCTTTCAAGGATTGTCTCGCCATTGTCAAATATGGGATTAACTCCTCATACTTCTCAAATTCCAGGGTCGTATTAATGACATTCTCATAGTTCGATGGATCTTGCGCTTTGATATAAGAGTCAATTGCGGCGCTAATCTGGGAACTATTCAACTGAGCAGACCCCAATTGCGACCATAGAACGGGCTTGTCAACCTTTTCCACATAGGTTTCAGCCCTCTCTAGAGACATCATATTTTCCACTAAAACTTGCAAGGCTTTGTCATGCATCTCATTCTTATCGTATATCGCAAATGCTTCTTCATTCAAACCTGATTCCAAGCACAATGGTGCAATCTCATCAGCATCAAAATGGTCAAGTTTTTCAATTAAGCCCAATACTTTAGAGGAATCATATCTAATCGAAGAAAGCATCAATAGACCTTGCAAAGCTTGGTTCTCGGTAAAAGGCGAGGGTTCCAAAATAATCTTCTCAAGGAGTTCAATTAGTTCAAGCTTCAAACCAGCCGACATGAACGCTTGCACGGTGATCGAAACGGGTTCTGGGTCTGTCAGTTCTGGGATGCCAACGCCAATCACTGCCTCGATTAGTTGACGCCTGTGAATATTATCTTCGTCTAACACGGCCGCCCATAAGTCCAAGTCAGAACGTTTTAACAAATACCTGGCTTGGTACTTGTACATAGTATTCTCATTGGTTATTCTTACCAAATCCTCATCATTATCACCCTTATCATACGCCATGTATGCCAGGTATGGATCACGCTTTTCACAGTAACGCCCAACGTTCAAGGTATCATACTGGTTGTTCTCCTTCAAAAACTTCTCTGGAGAATTATTCGAGTCGATGTAAATCTTCGCCAACGCATTGTAGACAGCTTGGTCTTGGGTCCCACTTTGCAATGTCTGCTCTAGTATTGGCAATAGGATCTTTAACCTATTACGTTTTTCAACTTCTTCGGTCAATTCACCAACTGGGTATTGACCTGCAACACTTTGTAGCAGATCTTGGATGACCCGTTCATCACAGTTAACATCAAGCAAAGCAGCCACAACCTGAGGAGTTTTTGCAGGATTCACTTGTTGGATATAAACTTCAATAAACTTGGTGTTTTTGGTCTTGTATAGGTATAGGACCAAGTCGTGAACGAAGTTGAACTTATCACACACGATAACCAACGGCAATTGATCAGGAATATCAGCATCCTTCAAGAAGTTCTTTACCTTCTCTGGGTCATACGTGTTAGAGTCTCTAACAATTCTTTGGACTTCTTGGAATTGGCCTGTTCTCACGGCTGCCTTAATGTACTTAAATACCAAATCTTTGTCATCAGTGTAGTTAACAATCGAAGACAAATAATAGTAAAGGCCCTCGGTAGCCTTGTACTCCTCGAATAACTTAACCAAAACATCACTACCAATGAGATCAGAAAACTTGGTTGCAACCTGTGTTACAATAGACATATTGCCTGACAAATCAGCATCCATCAGCGCCCTTAGACAAGCCAAAGACTGCTGGATGTTTAGCTTCCCAAAGTAAGACACCAACCAGTCTACTGGAAGGACAGAGGTGTGTGTAATGCACCTCTTAATATCCTTAATGTCAGTATAGTGTTCTAAAGCCCTTTGGTACAAACCAGCCTTTTCACACAGAGTGGCGATGAGTGGCCTGTCAAAGTGGCTAAACAGGTTGTTGCCCAAAATTGCATCTGCCACCTGCGGTGCGTGTTTCAAGTTTATTTCGAGAACACGAGTCTGAAGATGGCCCTGATCAGGACTGTCACCCTTTAGAGCATCCAAAAGGAAGGAGGTACCCTGTTGTATGTGGTTTTGCGAAAAGAACATATCAGCAACCTTCTCTACTTCTAGTTTGTCGGCGCTTTGTGGTGATTGCAATAGACTGATTGCAAACTCCGATGCCTTGTCTGGAGAAGTCCGTAGTAGATTCGATATCAACACGACAAAGTTAGGCTGAAACCCAACCTTCTCTGCATATGGGAGGATCTTATCGAATTGCTGCAACTCTGCTAGACATGAAATAACTTTCTGGTGAGATCCAGATCTCACATAACAAGCGAGGGCTAAGGTGGTATCGAAAGGATGAACTACATCACCCAGCTCCTCCGAACATTCCAATTTATCTTCCTTCAACCATTTCTCAAATAGAGGCTTTCTATCTTGCTGCAAGACAGGCTTGGCAAGCTCAATAGTTTCGTGCTTGTTAAGTTTTCCCTTATCAAGAAGAGTTGAAAAGTATAACAAAATAGGTGACACTGCGCCTGGAGGGGCCTGAATGTTTTTCAACTTGTTAATCGTTGCCTGTGTGCGCAGCTGCTCCGACGATGCGGCCACCTTCGCTGCGGCTTGGTAGTCGCCCTTTTCCAGCAGACTACTAAATTGCTTGTGGAATAAGTCATCTGCACCCGGCAAATTACCACGCGAGGCAATTGTCAGGGCAAGGGAGACATTGGACAACTGATTTAGAACATACGGAACAATGTGGGCTTTATCAATTTCAACCGCTAACACCTGACCCTTCTTGTTGATGCAGGCAATGCCGTTGCGATCATTGTAATGAGTCGCAGTGAAGACCGACTCGGCCGTAATGCGGTTCACAAATAGATTCGAGCCCGTCTCAAGCTCGTAAAGGTGAATGAACCCGTATTTAGTTAGGATGTAGATCACGCCATAATTTTCGGAGACCTGCACTGCCAGCGGGAAGTCGTTGGTGGCGTCCGGAGGAAAGAAAATGTCCACAGTCTTCTTCTGGTACTGCACGGGACACGCTGCCGCGTGATCAATTTCGATGATGCGGAGCTCGCCCACGCCTGTCGTCGCATTGCGGTTACCGGTCACGAACACCTGGACCGGCTGCGGGTTGCCGTCCAGCATCAGCGACGCGAACGTCGCGACGTGCCCGTCGATCGCCTGCGAGATGTTGCGCGCCTTAGAAAATAGCTGGATTTTGCCCGCAATGCGCCCGTTCTCCTGCGTGATGCCCACCACCGCAAACCAGTCCAGCGCACGGTTCGCCACAAAGTTAATCACCTGAGTGTTCTTGAGGTTCGCGTTGCGCGCCGTCAGCCGCGCCGGCGGCTGCGCCACCTCGCCGTCAAACGCCCGGCACGTGAGCAGGGAGTTCGCCGTCACGAACCCCAGCACCTCGTCATTCAGCCAGCTCCAGAAGATCACCGGCTCATCAAGCTGGAACGACTTCAGCTTCTGCTTTGTCTCCAGGTTGAAGATCTGCACGATGGTCCCGTTGGCGCGCACGGAGATCACCTTCTGCCGCGGATGCATGATGGCCGAGTCGCCGCCCATGTTCTTGCGCGTCACGTGGTTCCCGTTCAGCAGCTCCACGATCGCCACCGAGTTCGTCCCATCGCGTGTCTCGCGCACCGTCACGTAGTGGTCGCTCTCGAACGTCGTGGACCTGAAGTCCAGCGACTGCGGCGCGATCCCCACCGCGGTCAAGTCCACCAGCTCGGTAAACTCAATTGGGATGTCGTCCATGATCTGTGCGTCGATGCTCAGCACTGCTAGTTAGCCGCTCTCTATGCAGCCCCGAGTAGTCTCTAGGCCTTCAGATGTGCCGCTACGTCCTGCTGCTCGAACCTGGGTACGTGTGCTGTAGTGGTGTCCAATTTTTTGGCACCCTGCCCGCCCGGGCGCGGACGGCAAACGTCCCGAAACAGCCTTCACCCGCCGGTCACGTGCGCTTGCGGCGCGCTCAGGGGCAAGCCGCCGGGTAACCGCGCCAAGGCCGCGCGGCTGCGTAGCCCGGGTAACCAAACCTTAACGCTGCCGTTCCGCCGTTCCCGGTGCCCCGCGCCGTGCCACAGCAATGACGCGCGCAACCGGGTAACTGGTCCGGATCCGCGCCTACTTGTCGGCGGGTCGGCCCGCCGGCACCCGACCGCGCAACAGTAGCGAAACACCCGAGAAACGTACCCCAATTGCTGGCCGGCCACGGGGGCTCGGCTCGGTCGACCCGCGGTGTCGGAGTTAGTCGCGTTCGTCCCTGCTCGCCGGGGTCAGCTGCTGGGAACATTTCCCCAGCAGACCCACATCATGCCGAAGGCAACAACGTGTGTTGATCAAAGCTCGCACCGCGCAGCCAACATGAGGGCAGGAACGCCGCGGTATGCGCGGGAACTACGACAGCAGCCGAGAGCGATTTGCCGCGCGGGCGTGGGATATATATATGTATGTAGGTTGGTAGCGAACACCAGGACTTGAGCTCTCTCACCGTGACTTAGTCGATTGTAGTCAGCTCGTGTTTAGGGGCGGATAGTGTTGCTTTAAGAAAGGCAGCTAGCGGTGGCTATAAAGAGCGGGAAAAAGCAGAGCGTAGCAGCAGCCAAGGATCGACAAGATGACAAAGGCATCAGTGGTGGACCAGTCCGCGCCGGCGTACGCGCCCAAGCGGCTGCTGGCAGAGGCGCGCGCGGCGTCGAAGGTGAACATCGAGCAGGTCTTCGCGTTTCTGGAAGGCTCGCCGGAGAAGGCGGCGCTGACGAACGAGCTACTGGCGGAGTTTGCAGCCGACCCTGCGATCACGCAGGGCCCGGAGTACTACGACCTCACAAAGGCCGAGCAGCGGGAGCAGACGGTGAAGAAGATCGCGCGGCTGGCGCTGTACTTGGAGAATGACATTAAGCTGGCACGCAAGCAGCACCACAAGGACGTGGTGCGGGACCTGCAGTCGCCGGACGCGCCGATGGTGACTATGAGCGACATGGAACGCTTCGAGAAGCGCTCAACGCTGGTGGCGCTGATCGACCCGCAGCTGGCAACGCGGCTGGGCGTGAACCTGAGCTTGTTCGGTAATGCCGTGCGGGGTAACGGCACGGACGAACAGATCAAGTATTGGCTGCAGGAGCGCGGGCTCATCTTCGTGAAGGGCATCTATGGCTGCTTCGCGATGACAGAGCTAGGCCATGGGTCCAACGTGGCGAACCTGCAGACACGCGCTACGTACGACCCTGCGAGCGACTCGTTTGTGATTCAGACGCCCGACCTTGTCGCGACGAAGTGGTGGATCGGCGGTGCTGCGCACAGCGCGACGCACTCGACCGTGTACGCCCGTCTGATCGTGGAGGGCAAGGACTACGGCGTGAAGGTCTTCGTGGTGCCTCTGCGCAACCCCAAGACCATGGAGTTGCTGGCCGGGATTTCCATCGGCGACATCGGCTCCAAGATGGGCCGCGACGGTATCGACAACGGCTGGATCCAGTTTAACAATGTGCGTATTCCCCGTGAGTACATGCTGAGCCGGTTTACGAAGGTGATCCCCGGCAACCCGCCAAAGGTTGAGATGGAGCCTCTGTTGGACTCCATCTCCGGCTACGCCGCGTTGCTGTCCGGACGTGTGAGCATGGTATTGGACTCCTACCGCTTTGGCGCACGCTTCTCCACCATCGCCACGCGGTATGCCTTTGGCAGACAGCAGTTTGGTGACCCAACCAATGAGACCCAGCTAATAGAGTACCCATTGCACCAGTTCCGTGTTCTCCCTCAGCTTGCCATAATATACATGATGGCGCCGGGCGCGATGAAGTTGATGGACACATACAACAGCTGTTTGGGTGAGTTGTACGGTGCTGGCGATGACAAGAAGAAGTTGACTACTGTTAGCGCCAGAATGAAGGACTTGTTTGTGGAGTCTGCCAGTTTGAAGGCCACCTGCACTTGGTTGACTTCGACGTTGATCGACGAGTTGAGACAGACCTGCGGTGGCCACGGGTACTCCAGCTACAACGGTTTCGGAAAGGCATACAACGACTGGGTCGTTCAGTGCACTTGGGAAGGTGACAACAACGTTCTGTGTTTGACCTCTGGTAAGTCGCTGCTCAAGAAGTTCGCTGGTATTGTTCGTGGCAAGAAGGTGACTATCTGTGACACCTCCATGGACTACCTCCGCATGGACTACATCCAGAAGGTGGTTATGGGCGGCACCAAAAAGGTGAGCAACTTATCCACACTTCCAGACTACTACCAGATCTGGTCGGTTATCTTGGTGAAGTACTTGAAGCGCTGCGCCGAGACTGTCCGTGACAACAACGACCCAGAATCTGTGTCCAAGCTGCTCGTGAGTATCGCCAAGTTCCACGCATTCTACTCTATGCTCCAGGAGTTCCACCGCAAGTTGGCCTCTGACCAGAGCCACGTGGGCGACGCCGCAACCAAGGAGGTCTTGTGGAAGGTCTACAAGCTCTCCTCGCTCTACTTCATCGACAAGTTCAGCGGCGAGTTCCAGCAGTTGAAGGTCATGTCCCCAGACCAGATGACGAACGTGCAGGAGCAGATGTTGGCTATCCTGCCTGAGATCAAGACACACGCCATCCGTCTAACTGACGCCTTCCACCTCCCTGACGCCGTGATCAACTCATCTATCGGCAACTACGACGGCGACATCTACCACAACTACTTCAACGATGTCACCCGTGTTGCCGCCAAGGACAAGGCTCCAGGTGTGCCCCCATACGCGGACATGCTTGTCAACTTCTTGGCTCGTGGCGACCAGTTCGACAATTTGAACATCAGCGAGACCTCCTTCAAGAACCTTGGCAAGTAGTTGAGTCTATCTCTGCTCGCTGATATTACGGTTGCTTTATGTTTATGTATTTATGTTTTTACCATTTACGTATTTGAAGACAGGTACTGTTCCTACTGAAGCCACCTTTTATTATTTCCTTCGCCTTCGGGCTAAATAAACGCTGTCCATGTGACTGCGTCTAGCGATGAGCTCCACTGCAATTTCCCTACAGTCAGTAGTTGTACCCCAGGTTGAAGCTGAAAATTTTCTTCCTTAACGAGCTGGTGCCCCCTTGAAAGAGACAGATACCTACAGCAGCTCGCTGAATAGCTCGCCACAAAAGCTGGTATCATCGTAGTGCGCTACCACACGCGCTGAAGATACACGCACGCTAAAAGAGTGCGAAATGACACAGAGAAGACCAGCAGTGACGCGCAGTCGTTCTCAGCCCCCCGCAGCAAGCTCAGATACCAGCGTGTTAATGTCAGACACTGAGGGCGAAGAAACATTCGACTCGCAATTGCGCCCCACGAGCCGGCGTACCTCTAGCATATTCTCGCTAGACACGTCGCCGCTGGACCCGCCGAATGAGACGGATATTCAGAAGTTCACCAGTAACGCATTCCACTTTGGAATGATCCGCAACCTGCACCTGGCGGACTATATAACGATGATGAACGGGTTCTGTGGTTTTTACTCGATCGTGAGTTGTCTCCGGTTCACGTTGACGGGAGCACCACACTACGTGCAGCGCGCACACTTCTTCATTCTACTTGGGACGCTATTTGACTTTTTTGACGGGCGCGTGGCACGGCTGCGTAACCGCGCATCGTTGATGGGCCAGGAGTTGGATTCCTTGGCAGACCTAGTGTCCTTTGGCGTGGCGCCCGCCACGGTAGCGTTTGCCATTGGCTTCCAGAGCACGGTCGACGTTCTGGTGCTTTCGTTCTTTGTGCTCTGTGGGCTTGCTCGGCTTGCGCGCTTCAATGTGACCGTGGCACAGATGCCGAAGGATATTACAGGCAAGTCGAAGTACTTCGAGGGCCTCCCAATGCCCACCTCCCTTTTACTGGTGGGTTGCATGGCATATTTGGTAAACGAAGAACTAATGGGAGAGCACCTACCGCTTGGCGTCTATGGAGTAGGCGAATGGTTCGAGTTCCACCCGGTTGTCTTAGCATTCTTTATCCACGGCTGCGGGATGATTTCGAAGAGTTTGAGGATCCCGAAGCCATAGTCGGGTGATCATCTGATACATCTTTCCATATCTGTACATATAGCCGAGCGACTAAGAGGCATAGAGCGTACAACCGCATGCTAGCATTACTACAGCTGTGCACTACGGCCCCCTCGGAGCAGCGCCATATTCTAAAATCTAAGAACTCATATACAAGTCAAGCATACCAGGCGGTTCCCGCAGAAATCAAAAAAATGCCATCTCCTGGAATCGAACCAGGGTTTCAACGGCCACAACGTTGTGTACTAGCCACTATACTAAGATGGCAAATCTTTCTCGCTGGGACAAAAGCACGAATTATGTTGACTAGTAGGTGCCCCGTGACTCACTTTCAGCATTTTGTCCGACACCGGGTCCAGGTACATGTCCAAGATCCAATCCGGTTAAGTCCCTTTTGGGACTACAAAAGGTTAGGAATATTCTCACCGTGCACCTTTGCTTCCTCACGAGCGAACAATGTCAAATAGTGCTGACAGAAAGATACTAGCGCTCCATGGATTTGCACAGTCCGATGCAATCTTCTGCTCGAAGACTGGCGGTCTTCGCAAGGAGTTGATTAAACTCGGCTACGAGGTGTGCTATCCATGCGGACCGGTAAAACTTAAGCGCAGTGATGCCAATTCTTTTCAAGCAGAAACGCCACCAGTGCAAGACATAGACGTCTACGGGTGGTATAACGCAAAAGAACAGAACTACTCTATTGAGACTGCACTTGAAAGCCTGCGTGACTACATAATCAAAAATGGGCCTTTCGTCGGCATACTTGGCTTCAGCCAAGGCTGTGCGCTTGGGGGATATCTGTGTACCGGCATTAGGGATATATTAGGCTTGACCGAGGAACAACAGCCAGATCTGGAGTTTTTTATCGGCTTCTCAGGGTACCGCCTGCCGCCCAAAGAGCTTTACGACAGATTTGACCAACACCCGCCGACGATACCATCGCTCCATATAATGGGGGAACTGGATACGGTTACGGAGGAATCTCGTGTCCAGGAGCTCTACGATTGTTTCCCGATCGAATCGCGTACCCTCCTCAAACACGCGGGCGGCCACTTTGTTCCAAACTCGAAGTCCTTTGTAGCCAAGGTAGCCACATGGATTAGAGCTTTAAACTATTTGTCTAGTGCCTCCATTCCACCAACGCCGAACCCACCACAAAGCGCGGAGGAAACACCTGCGCTCGAGGATGAGCTTATGGACATCATAGACAGCCTCGGCACAGCCTGAACCCGAAACAGAGGTGCCTTCCCTCTTATGTAATGTCTACACATATAGGCGCCCTTATACCCACTATATGACCGCTCAGTTACGGAATTGCGCCAATAACTTCAGGTGCTCAGGCTTATATAGTATTGCGTGCAATACCAGTTACGCGACAGTAAAAATCCTTTCATCATGAGTCGGACACTGTCGTCGGCATGGAGCTCCCAAAGTAAATCGCATAGACAACTCTAGTAACTTATTCGCCGTTCAAAGTAGGCTGGGCTCAATACATATTCTCACAATCCTTCCTCGCCCCCGGTTGCGCGCCTAGACCGGGGTCGTGCCTTCGCATTCCTGATCCATCTCGACAGCTTTCTTGCAGGGCACCCGCACATCCGCAAACAGAAGCATATTTGGTTATGAAGCTACTTACGGCCTACCATCTGACTGGGAGGTTTACCGCTGAATATACATAGTACTAAAGTCCATACTATCGGCGGCTGCAGGGTCCAAGTGGTGGATTACCCGGAGATACGTCACCTCCTTTTTGTTTTACCGTATCATACGTTGTATATTAAAAAAATGCTGATCAAAAGCGACGTTGTATATAATTAAAAAGTCTTGAGAATAAAATAGTGTTTCCTCTTACACGTTATTTCGTGCATCACACTTGCTTGCTTAGCAGCATGAAGCGAGTGAGAAAGGCCATGAACTCTATTCCTGAAATTGAGACTTCAAAAGTGGATTATAACTTGTTGTCAAGAGAGGAAGTTTTAAAGTCTGCAAAATGCAATAATATCAATATAGACACTGGCGAGGAACACAGTACCAAGTTCAGCCTTATAAAAAAACGGAGGCTAGGACTATTGGAGCGTGCCAAGGAGGTGGCCAAGATGGTAGAACCGATAGAGTTCGAGTCATATCGGGATTATTTTATTTTACATACGTTCAAAAGAGGTAAATCAGAGAGCGGACGAGTTGACCTCAATAATTTGAAAAGATACAAATGTGGCGTCTACTATGAGCGTATCCGTGCGGACCGTGCCGACGAACTAGAGGGCCAGAACACGAAGCAGGGCACGCCGCGAGGAAGCCCTATGGTTTCGTCAAACGACGACTTGGAGTACCGACCACCACTCACTCGGCGTTCATCCAGAAGGCAATCCACGGAAAGCAAGCGCGGGCGATCTACGCTAGGCTGCCAGGAGGAACAGGCAGAAGATGGTGAGAAGAGTAGTACTGAAGGCTCCCTTCCAGTCAACCAGATACGAGGAGATATTTCTGTCGACAGCATAATTCCGAAAAGAGGCTCTGACAGTAATGTGAGAAGGTCATCACGACTAACTTCAAAGGAGAAAGAACGACTAGGAAAAGAAGCTTCCACCGCAACTAATGAGGATGAAGCTGCTGAGCCCATACTAAATGAACTTTACGAGGTTATTATTCCCAAGGAGGCTAGTCCTATAAGGCGTTCAGATTGGGTTTTGCCAACGAGACAAAGATATATACCGGAGAAACACCAGCCAGTCAAGCACATCCCTGAACAGGTCAAGATTAATGAACTCGTAAAGAATAGTAGAATAAAGACTATTTTGTCAAGGTTCGAGGGTGGCCTAGCTGGTGTTAGGACGTCCAAGACGACTTGATGACTAAATTATCTAGATAAGTAGTTCGGAATACTGCGTAGACTTTTAGATTTTACTTTATACGTCTTTATGAATAGAAATTGCACTCATTATTCAGTTAGCATTTCAACTGCAAAATACCAGGAAGGCCACAGGCTGTGACTTCGAGGTTCAAGGAGCCGTTACTGCAAATTGTTGTATTGTTCGGGACTAACCTCCAAGATACCGAATTTTTCTTGACCTAAATCAAGCCAGGTAACTGCACCGAACTCAACAGCCTCCTTTGTCTGTTCTACCAAGTTTGAATCCTCGGCTACGATGAGAGCAATTGCATCGCGACCTCCTGCACCGGGTACCATGCCCGTTAAAACGCCTTTTAGCTGCAAAGAATTTTCTAAAAGTGCCGTTTGTTCTTGAGGTTCAATGTCCGCGCCGGATTCAGATGTAATAGTCCTGAAGTTTTTCCGTATTTGCTGGATAGCACTTTGTATTTGAGCAAGCACGGGGAACCTTTCGAGGGAGCCGCCATTTTCCAGAGTCTGGAGCAGTTCATTGTATGTGCTAAGATCTTGCTCTGCAATTCTATTGAGTTCTTCCAAGCCGGACATAAATGCAATGTTTCCTTTGTTTATCTCCTCGTAGATCTTGCTACCGTGTTCTGGATCAGCTTGTAACCATTGGTGCACCTGTGTGACCAAACGAGGCGTCTGTGAACCCCCGCGGACATCTCCCATAGCGATGCGTAAGCCTTTTGGGAGACTGACTCGGTCATGGCGACTATGCCAATCCGCTTTATCAATTACGTTCCGCAAGCAGTCTGCATATTCTGGCGCACCAATAGAGGGCAGATCATTAATCAATGCAGGCGGAAAGCGCTGGTAGATGATCGAGCCAAAAACTGCGGATGCCACGTCAAAACCACTGCCTACTTTTCCTTGGGCTTGGCAATGCGCGACCTGTGACAAATTATGGATCAGCTCTAGATGTTTATTTAGACGAACATCCATCTCCGGTAAAAACACAGATATCAGAGCGGCAGTGAGAACGGTGACTAGCCCTGCAGATGACCCCAACCCTGTCTTTGGAACATCGGTGATGCTTTTCTTGTGAAATCTGAAACTACGGAACTCATTCCGGTGTTCAATGCTATCAAGTTGGGAGTGGTAGCCGGCATCAGAGAAAACTTCAATGGATATCTCAGCAAGCTGTCCCCGGGGCGGTTGAAAGTAGTTCAATACATTTGCTAGAGTCTTCTCAATAAATGGATGCCGGCGTCCTTTCGTCTCAACAAGTTCATAATTCGACTCAAAGTCCACTGTGTATTCCCACTGATCGTTGTTAAATTGTGAACTTGTCAACTTGACACGTAGGGGGGCCTCTGCAGACCCTTCAGTCTGCTTCACTACTGCATGCATGCGAGAAGAAAGTGCTACAACATAGGACTTGTAGTTGGGGTCAAGTACCAAATAGCCCCCAACTAGAAGAGCCTTACCTGGCGCACTGAAAGCCCTTACCTTGTCCATTCGCCCTTGAAGTAGCAAGTTGTAGATTGCAGTATTATTCTAGTGTTAACTGATTCTAGTTTTGAGTACTAGGGAATATATTGAATATAAACCGTATGAATTGATATCAATTAATAGATAATTATAACCAACATTAAATGTATGAACTATCAGTTTTACTTGGTTCTGGGCCGTAACCTCCTTTTTTGTTTCTTCTGGGACTTCAAGTTACCTGACCGCTTCCTCTGCTTTCCCTGTGTTGGACGAGGTGTCACTGAATCGTCTGCATGCACCTTCCTACGCTTACCTACGTGGATGGCAGAGTCGTCATTAATTGGACGTTTTCGGCGACGCACACTTCTCTTTTTTTCCTTGGTGCTCCGCACGGTAGCAGCACTAGCGTCACTAACCATCAGTGACTTCGTAGTGATTTCCCGCGTCTCTTCTGTTCTGGTACCAAAATGCCTGGACGCACTGCGCGGAGAACTCGCTTGTGGGTTAAGGCGTTCCATATCAGATGCCACAGGTTGAGCAGCTGCTTGTGTATCTGAAGGGGCTATTGATGGAGCGTGGTCGTCTTCAATGAATATACGCTCGCAGACAGGTGTTCTGGGAGCAGTATCGCCAGTGTTGGTCGGAGGATACAACCGACTTAAGGTGCCCCGTATTCGCGCAATAATTCCTTCTTGGTTGGAGTCCTCTGATGAGCGGATAGGAGTGGTAGGGACAGACTGGACTTCCAGTTCGCCTTCATACTCATCACTATCAATTACAATTGGTTCCTGTTGGGCAGCTGAACTTTCGCGGATAACAATGGGATCAACTTTAACAGGCGTTTCATTACGATCTATATCCGAGACATTGTTTGAATCCGTCTGAGCGAGCCATCGCCCAGGACAAGTATGCTCGATCTGGTCAACAGCCTCTCGGGCAGCGTGTTCCTGACCACCTGTAGGATGGACAAGTTCTTTTGCAGTAGTTGTAGCACCCTTCAGTTTGCCTAGCAGGCTACCAAGGGAATGAACCGAGTATTCAATTAGGCGCCCCGCAGAATGAGGCCTAGAGCTTTCGACCTTGTCTTTGTCAGGGGAATGCTCATCAACGGCAGCTTCGACTGGTATTTCTGACTGAGAGGCAACATCAACTTCCATAGAAACAGCGCTGGTATTGCTGTTGATATCACTTGATTCTGCTGATTCTTGGTCTTCCACTGATGCAACAGATTTTTCGGGAGAATTAATAGAAGATGGATCAGAAGATGAGCCTTTTCCTTTTCCAGCGATATCGTCTTCTACCTCCGATTTTTTACCATCCTTTAGTGTGTTGGTTCTAGCGGCCAATGTTGACAAAGTGCCCACACATGGGATGTCTAAAACCTCAGCTTCATATGATTGGTTTTCATTATGATCTTCAAAACTAGTCGATGGGTCAACATCATGACGATACTCCTCCAAAACGGAATTCAAGGGTACTTCAAGGTCAAGCTCAGCTGGGTGCTCAAATACGACGTTATCAAGATCGTTTAAGTGTTCCCCTCCAAAAACACTACTTTTAACCTCACGAGACGCAGAGCGCGAGTATGTTTCTCGCTCTTTTATGGAATTTATAATGGCCTTAGCGGATGATTCCGAGAAAGGGACTGGCTCTTCAAAAACAATTTCCGACGTCGGCTTTTCGACTAGGTAAGGTAATAGCTCTGCATCTTCTTGTATCAATGCGACTTCTTGATATTTACCAGTCGAGGAAACAGCACATCCTTTACCCCCTTGCTTATCTTTCAATTCATAGAGCTCCACCCCATCAGAAACGGGTGACACTTTTGCCGGTTCCTCAGGAGTACCAAGGAGACTCCCTTCTGCAGCCACCGCCGTGCTCTGCTCAGGCACTGCTTTATTAAATGGTGTTGCAGCGACTGCTTCCGACTGAAGCGCAGCTCCCATCAATTTATCTGACACTTCATGTTCAGATTCTGCAAGTAAAAACTCTTCAGCATCGCTCTCTGGAGTTCCCGGCACTGAATGGCCAGATGCTACGCGCCTCTCTTCAATGGTCCCGATAGTCGCTTGATCCAAGACGGAAGTTTTACTCTGAGAGTTCATGTCTGTATTTTGCTGGTCTTCAGAAGAAGACGACTGACGTTCGCATAGATCCTCCAATTTTGGGGCAAACTGGCGATGCTGTGCCTGCTCAACCGGTCTAGAGTTATTGCAAAGGTGAGTTCCAGTGGGTGAAGAAAAGACACCATTATCGTCCTTGTCTATATCTTTTCCCTTTATTGGAGCGACAGCAGAGTAAATATGTGTCTCAGTACCACTAGATCCAAAATATGGTGACTGATTAACACCTGAACTTGAGTTAGCTACGGATTCCGGACGCTCAATCACCGGAACTATCTTACTTGTCCCTTCTGAAGAACTTTCATTTCTATGGGGAGATTGGTCATGGTATTCAACATCTTTCTTTGTATCGTACTCCATTTGACCAATGAACTGGCCACCTTCCTGGTAAACATTTTCACTGCTGGCGACAGATTTATCACTAGGACCCTCAGTAGGTAGCCTCTGGCTGATATCCCTTGATGAAGTGGACGGTTCAGCATCTATTTGTTCACCACTATCTATTACTGTGTCGCTTGGCGACTCAATGTGTTCTGTAGGTTCTGAATTTTCTGTGGAAGTGTTGCATTTCTCATTATGCTGATCTACTGATGTCTTCATTGATGAGGACGCTAATATCCCATCTTGTATAATGCTAGCGACTTCATGTACCTCTAACTTATCAGGGACTGCTTCTACCAAAAGTTCAGGATCTTGCATGACTTCAGGACTACCATTATACGAGGACTCCTCAGATACTTGTTCAACAACCAAGCCATTTTCACCCAGAGAATCATCGGTAACTAGATCTGCTACTACCATGCCTTTTTCTTTGACGGTCTTAAATGGGAGCTCGTTCTGAGTCACAGTTCTTTCAGGAGTCATAGAAGCTGTTATTGGCTGTTCAGCCAGTCGGGCAGCCGAGATCTGCAAAGATCTCGAAGCATCACTTGAGCCAACTGCTGTTTGGGCCTCTGGAGAAATGGCTGGAGCTGCAATCGTTGGCACGGTGGATAGGCCTTGAGCGACGCTGGATGAGGAAGTTACCATGTCGGTGTCTTGTCCCTGTTCTTTTGAAGGCTGCAGTGGGCTCGAACCTGAACCAGCTTCAGTTCTATCCGAGTATTTCATATGAAGCTGTTTTACTAAAGTTTGCAACGCTTCCCTATCCCATATCTGCTGATTTTCCTCCTTGAATGGATTTTCTGCGAACGCGGAAGAGTATTCAGCGAAATCTGTGTGTGGCGGCTCTGCATCCTGTGAATTCTCACTATAAGCTGACCCTGTGTAGATCAAGCGGTAGGTGCGAGGCTCTTGCGACTCCAATTCAGCACGCGCGGTCTCCTCCGGCGGAGCAGTGTCTTCCCGGTATGAAAAGTAGGTACCATCGCTGCTCATAGGGGATGCAATTATCTCGTCACTTGCCTCAGTTCTGGCATAGTCGCGGTCTGAGCTTTTATTCTCCGTCTGACTGACTTCGTACGGATCAGCATCAACTTCGATGACATCATCCGAGGCATCCGTGTATTCTTCAGTATGTATACCGTCTTGATCGGCTACCTCGTCCATGCCGTCGGACTCTGCATCTGGACTCCTGTCAGAGTCGCTCACCAAGTGGCTGTATAGTTGTTGGGGTGGGGCCGCATCCGCTATTTCTTCATCGCTAGCCTCAGGGGAAGCTGTCTCGGCACTCGTAGGTGTATTCATGCCGCTGCTCCCCATTTTTGCCACTGAATCAGGCGAGCCCAGCAGGAGCTCCCCGCTCGGACTGGCACTCGCAATATCATACTCGAACTCTGACGCACTATCAATGTTTTCTGGCAACGCTAAGGACCCTACCAGCTGGTCTTGCCGAAGACCATGATCATTCGTGACTGCACTCATACTGTCTATCGCCTGGAGCGCCAGCAACTGCAGAGCCTCATCTCCGCGACTGCTTGCAGCATATTCCTCGCTTTGCGCGCCCTGCTCCTCATAATCGCTGCTGCCGAATCCGCCGATTCCCGATGATTCACTGCTATAGCTAGATATCTTGTCCTCGGGCGAACTGTCGCGACGTGCCCCCTGGGCATGCGCCTGCAGGTAGCCCAGTTCCTCTTGTGATCCATCAAGCTCAAACTCCAGCCGCATAGAATTTGCGCTCCCATCGCTCTCAATTGCTATCTCCTCGTGCGTAGGCAATGGGGCTGCGTCGTACCTCCCACCCGTGTCCGAATCGTCCGCAAGAATCCGCTCCACATGAGCCGCCTGCTCCACACGCTGTCTCCAGTCCTTCGACAGCTGCCGTTGCAGCTCCATGTCTTCATCTCGTAGCCGGCCAAGGAGCGCCCTGCTTCGCCGCACAAACGACTGCGCCCACTGCACCGCCTCCTCTGGCTCCTGCATCGTCTGAAGCCGCTGCTCTAGCCTCAATTGTGTCTGCAATCTTTGTCGCACCGCTGTGTTAATTCTCTTGCCGACTCGGCCCTCATCGCCTCTCCTGGTACCAGCGAAAGGAGACTCAAAACGCCTTGCCGCTCGGTCCGGCACATTGCAACTGTTTAAGCTGCGCTTACCGTTGTTCATTACTAACTTATTATCCCTCCTACGCCAGCTTACCAGCTCATGGATTCTGTTAGCTCACGCGTGGAAGTGTCCATCAGTGGATAGGGTGGTTTTCAAGAAATCGTTTAAGGGGATAAGATATACCATTTGGCCTGTTTACGTAGTTTTCCACTACCAGCTACATCAACAGAGTGGTCGGAACATCTAATTGGAAGCCAGCGAGGTCGTGAGCACGGCTGAGGGTTGCGAAGATTACTGATAAGCTGGGATAAGGAACGAGGGCAAATGGCGCAGAGCAGCAGGTGCTATACCGTGAAAGTCAGCTATTTTGATCCGCTAGCTGTGTTTGACACAGTGCGGCCAGAGTTCGATGCCCGGCTGCCGCTGGGGACGCTGCATTGGAAACGCCCCAATGGGACGCTCAAGACAATCACGCAGCTGCCGGTTGAGTTTGAGCCGTCTTTGGAGGCCGGATCGGACGATCTGCTGCATGACAAGCCGTTTATCTTCATGATCTTTGTCTCGTGTGCGAGTATGCGGGAGTACCGGAACAAGGTGAGGCCGCTTATACGACAATGGCTGCCGGCCGAGGCCGACGAGGACCGGGGACTTGTGCTGCCCTCGGAATACATGATCATGCTGCATTCCAACACGGAGATCGTTGACTCGAACCTGTTTAAGACTGTATCCGTGATGGAAAAGCTCAACAAGGACTTCCCGTCGGTGCGCGTGACGGAGCTACGGTCCGTGTACCGCAACTCGCAGGAGAAGCAGGATTTTTGGGCCGGTGCGGTAGCCTCGCTGAAGAACACGTTGCTCGAGATTTTCCAGCGACGCCTCGAGATATTTCAGCAGGCCCTCGGGGAGGAGGACCTGCCGTTTCTTCGGGAATTGGTGCTGCAAGAAAACTTGCTGAAGCTGTACCTCAGTTTTAATGTGTACGAGGAGGCGGCTGCGCAGCTGGATGTTATCAAAGACAATCTCATGGCAGCGGGCGACATGCAAAATTTGCCCGCTGGTGAGTTGGAGGTGCCTTTTATGCTGCCTCCAGATAACAGCAGCTGCACGCTCTCCCGGCTGACGGCGGAGAATGCGCTCACCAAGTACAAGTTGTACAAATATATTTTTAAGCAGCAGCGTGAACTGCTCTCACACACTTCATCATCAACATCAGCATACCACATGTATCTTTCGATTGTTAGAGACTTCTACTCCCAGATTAAATTGGCATTTCATCAGTCGCTAGATCTTCTGCAGTTTGAATACTATTTCTTTGAATATGCCCTGCGGCACGAATTGATAGGGCATGCTGCGTCTGCGATCAGTAAGAAAATCTACGCTGTACTAAAGCTTCAGCAGCGTGACTGCTGGCTTCGACTTGTGTATTCGAATACTGACTATAGGGTAGCTTCGATTAGCATACCCATTTCAGGAGTTAAATATAGTGATCATCTATTAAAGGATACATTCAGCTCTGAGTCGGTATTTTATGGGAATTTTCTGGAGAAGACAAGTCATCTTCTTGAGATCTTCAAAGAATGCGGGGACAGTGATAGAAAGGTTGTTGAGTGGCTCTCAATCCAAATCGCATGTCTATATTTCCAGCAGGAGAGATATGCACTAGCTCTGAAGAATTTACGCTTGCATTATGAAAACTTTTTGGACTCAAAGTGGGATGTTATAGGTTGCCGCTTACTGGAGCTTTTTATAAAATGTCTCCATAAGTGTCCCGAGATAGAATATCTAGAAACGGACGGCGAGGAGATACCGGTATCCAGCATACTTTGTAACTCGTATCTGAATTTGTTAGTGTATTCCTCGAGTTCTAAACAATATTGGTGGGGGGAATTTCTAAAGTTGTCACAAATTGATGCCAGTAATTTACTGTACCCATTGGAGAATCTGTTCACCGTTAACATATCGCGCGAACCGTACTTCTCAAAGGCGAATACTTATGCATTAGATGTGAGTTTGGAAAACGCTTTAGTACCTACTGACATACATATCCACTCTGCGGAATTACTGTTGAAGAGCTCGAACGATGATTTCCTTACCTTCTCATGCAAGAATCAAGTCATAAAACATGGATCTAACACACTTACATTAGAGACAACTAATGTCAGATTCACGACTTTTACTTTTGTCAGCTTTGCCGTTACTGTTGGCGATACGGTCTTTAAGAGGATTTACGATTCCTCACAGGCCAACTCGTTACATCTGAAAGAACTATATCAGGAGGACAACTTTCGGTATTCCATAAAACAATCAAAGATGGCATTGTTCAGTGAAAAGAAACTGCAAATTGAATATTTCAATAACGATTCCATAGAGGAATTCTCACTCGAACTCAAAGCTCTATCAATTGAGGAAGAACTGAAACCAAATTTTGCTTTTGATGCTGGGTTTTCTCTTTTTGAACTTTGCATTGATGATTTTAATCAGCGAGAGATCATATACTATACTAACGGTACTATTGACCGGATCAGGCTACACTCTCTGTTAACCTTCCGGAAGGGTGGCGTGAATTATACCCAATGGAAACCTATTGAAATTAACATACAACTACCATTGGCAGTATCGGTTGAAGATATTTTCAAAAGCAACGCTTTTTACTTTAAGTTTATGGTTACTCCATCCGCAGACATGCCTATTGCATTACATTCCTCTTCACTCATAGTTAAGGAGCCCAGCGGGAAATATACGATTTCTGATGACTTCAGACCAACATCGTGGATCCCTTTGACCGCGGATCCTGCCAATCAGTACTTGAACTACTATCAGGTAAAAGTTAGTGAGGGACAAAAGTTTGATCCAGCTGATCTATTCGAACTTTACGTAGAGTACAACACCCTGAAGGAAGAATTGGATCATTTCATCTCGATAAGCATTTTCAAAAACAATGAACTTCCTTCTAATAGGTTGGAACAGTGGAGTTTGTTCTGGGGGCATACCATCTTGCCTCAGCTAGTATACGACTATGCATATTTTAATCGCACCAGGGTAGTCAAAATATTAAATGAAGTCCAATTACTTTTGAATGACCTCTCCTCGTCCATTAGTGATTCTGAGATCTTGAACCGGTATGGTAGCTATCTCAAGTTATTAGCTTCTGGCATAGAGTTCTCTCCCGACAAACACGGCTCTAGTATCCAACCCAATACGTTAATTGTCCCAGTGCATCTTCCATCCATCAAACAGCTATTCAGTGTTCGCTTGTCTGCCACAAGCCACGAAGTATTACATGTGGGGGATGCGGTCACAATTGATGTAGAAGTGTGCAACTTGTCTACGCAGTGGGTGATGGAAAGGGAACCATTGACATATATTGTCGAGTTCAGCAACAGCCCTGACTGGTCAATTAACGGCAGGCGCCGTTCTGTAATAGTAGGCGACCATTTAGTATTCTCGATTCAGTTGATCTCTTTGCGGCGCGGCTATTTAATATATCCAAAGGCAGAGATCTATAGCAACGAGAAGGACAAAGTGGTGGAAGTTGTGCACATATACCAGCGCGATAAAATATTTGTTATTTGATCATAGACTCCATAAACTGGTAACGTGAACACATGCGTGTTCTGCACCATTTCATAAGTATAAAGCTATACATACATAGTGCCCTCCAACTAATTGCCCATAGGAGACGCTGCCAAATAATCTTTTATTGCATTGTACAAGCTCGAGGGCTCAGGTTTAGGGCTCGTTAATATTGGTGGAGTGGCATTGTCAAGTAGATATTGCGCAGTTGTTGGTCCAATAGCTGCAATCTTGGCAGCCCCCTGTCTCAGTAGGGGAAGCAGTTCATTGGTGCCCTGAGGACTAAATAGCACGACCCAAGAGTTATCGGTGAACACACGTTCAAAGCGCTCACTAATATCATGGAGTGGGCTGGTACGATACGTGATTATCTCTTCAACCTCTAGTTCTGCCGATTCCAACCGTTTCTTAATTATATCGCGGCGGATCTCGCCCACGAGCAGCAGAAAAGTTCCCGAGGAGCTGATATCGCCCTTCTGGATCATATTTAACATTAACTCCGCTAGCAAAACGCCATTACCAGTCTCAGATCCCCCTCTCACGTCCGTAAAGCCGCATCTCTCCATAAATTCCTGAGTGGCACGCCCAACCACGAATACTGGCGTATTGAGAAGAGATTTGCGTGCTTCAGCTGGAAGAGAGGGCAGAACGTCCTCATAGAGACACTCCACAGTCCTCTGAGAGGTTACCACCAAACAATTCAACCTTTTCATGTAATTCGCGTCGGATAGTCGACCGCGAACCTCATCTGGCAGGTGTTCATGGGTTATTATGGGTACAAAGTGAGTCTGGAAGCCATTCGATTCAAAAATCGTCTCGTAATGGTCCTCTGGTACTGTCTTATTCTTAAGGAATATGATTTTTTCTACTTGCCCCATTTCCACGGTTCTCTTCTCCTGGCACTAATGCTTATTCGGTTGCAGGTTGTTCATGAGTAGAGTATCTATATATCTATAAAAATTCAGGCGGAAGTCCACACAGGAACACCCTTGTGAAGGGACGTTAGATTTACCTCGGCTGAGTCATTTTAATAGCCAGATGTGATTACATCTATCATACAAAAGTAACTTATCGTACTAATCCACTACATAGAATTACAGTAGCCAGTCAGCGGATCCCAAGGGTGATTATTCCCATTCAACGGTAGCTGGAGGCTTAGAAGTTATGTCGTAGGTGACTCTGGCAACACCTTCAACCTCGTTAACAATACGGGATGCGACATGCTTCAAGAATTCGTGCTCAAATGGATACCAGTCGGCAGTCATGAAGTCCGTGGTCTCAATTGCTCTTAGAGCAATGACCTGGTCGTAGGTTCTCTGGTCACCCATGACACCCACAGACTTAACAGGCAGCAAGCAAGCAAAAGCTTGAGAAATCTTGTTGTATAGACCTGCTTTCCTGATCTCCTCGATGTAGATGTGGTCTGCCTTTCTGGCAATCTCCACCTGCTCCTTGGTGACCTCGCCTAGCACACGGATGGCGATACCTGGGCCTGGGAACGGATGTCTCCAGACCAACTCGTGGGAGATCCCCAATAGTTCTCCCAGGTGTCTCACCTCGTCCTTGAAAAGCTCGCGCAAAGGCTCAATGAGCTTCAGTTTCATGTTGTCCAAAAGACCACCGACGTTATGGTGGGTCTTGATCGTCTGAGATGGGCCCTTAAAGGAAATGGACTCGATAACGTCAGGGTATAGGGTACCCTGCAACAGGAACTCAATCTCCTCGCCGTTCTTAGGCTGGATCCTGGCTGCCTCGCGCTCAAAAACATGAATGAAGGTGTTACCGATGATCTTTCTCTTCTTCTCAGGGTCCGTGACGCCCTTGAGCTTCGTCAAGAACTCTTCGGAGGCGTCAACAACAGTCAAGTTGATGCCCAAGCCCTCGCCGAGGATTTTCTTCACATTGGCCGCTTCGTTGAGGCGCAGAACACCGTTGTCGACCAGGATCGCGTGGAACCGGTCGCCGATGGCCTCGGTCATCAGCTTCGCAGCGACGGTCGAGTCGACACCGCCGGACACAGCACCGATGACTTCCGCGGTGGGGCCCACAAGGGTCCGGATCCGCTGGATCTCGGTGTCAATGAAGTTTTCCATCGTCCAGGTCTGCGCGGCCTGGCAGATCTCCACCGCAAAGTTCTTCAGCAACGTCTTCCCCTGCGAGGAGTGCGTCACCTCAGGGTGGAACTGGATCCCGAAGATTGGCTTCGAGTCGTGTGCAATCCCGCAGAAAGGAGAGTTCTCCGTCGTCGCAGTGACG
Organism: Eremothecium gossypii ATCC 10895; assembly: GCF_000091025.4. NCBI lineage: Eukaryota > Fungi > Ascomycota > Saccharomycetes > Saccharomycetales > Saccharomycetaceae > Eremothecium > Eremothecium gossypii. Next base: position 1,279,130 of record NC_005786.2, on the reverse strand, counting down.
TGGAAATCCGCAGGTAGTGCGTGCAGCTTGTCACCGTGCGACATCCACACCGTGCTGCTGTCCACGTTGTTGAACAGCGGGCACGCGCTGTCCTCCACGTGCAGCGTCGCGCGCCCGTACTCGCGCTTCTCGCCGCGCCCCACCTCTGCGCCGGCTATCCACGCAAGCTCCTGTAGCCCGTAGCAGATGCCCAGAATTGGAACGCCCAACTCGAACACCGCCCGGTCCACGTGCGGAGCATCTGCCGCGTACACGGAGTACGGCCCGCCTGACAAAATCACACCCTTTGGCTTCCAGCCCAGCTCGCTGATCTTCTGCGTACACGGAAGCATCTCCGCGTACACATTAAACTCACGCAGCCGCCGCGTGATCAGATGCGAGTACTGGGACCCGAAGTCCAGCACCAAAATGGTGTCAAACACGCTAGAAACTTGTTCAACAGCAGCCATTACTCCTATTCTATCACTGAACAGCTTCGCACTGATGTAGGCAGCTGGTTTTGTCAGATGAAGATCCGCCTGCCGTTGCAGACGAACTCATCCCCAGCGCTTCTCGAGCGCATATATATTTTTCACCCTGCACTCGCCCTACCGGTGTGCCTGCAGCCCAAGTCAAATAAAAAGCAATTGACTGTTTAGCATATCCTCACGCAGTACGGTAGTCACGTGACTGAGCAGCCCCAGGTTTGCGCCGTTAGGCTGGGCGGCCGGGTAACGAAGGTGGGGACAACTAACGAAGCTGAGGGATTTCTTTTTCCGCCGTGGTCTCTCTTGCTGACGATGGTTCATGGCATAGTACCTGAAAGACCAACGTGGAGCTGGCAGCTGCGACCGGACAACTCGTGCAGAGCCAAAGAGAGGCAATGGGCACCAGCAACACGGTGCATGTATCTGGGTTTCCGGCAGAGACCCGGGCCAGGGATATGGCACCGGACTTCGAGGCCGTCGGGAAGATCGTGCGGATTGACATCCCACCTATGCGGCCTTTCCAGGACCGGCCGTTCGCGTTCGTCAAGTTCGAGACACACGAAGAGTGCGTGCGCGCGGTCGAGGAGCTAGACGGTAGACCGTTCACGCCGGACACACGGTTCACATACCACGTGCAGGTGGCGCGGTCGCGGCCGTACGCGCCGTACGCGCCACGCAACGGGCGCGGCGCGCCGGGCGGCTACCGCGAGGCCGCGTACCGCGGGCGCGACGTGCGCGACCAAGACCCGCGCGACTACCGCGTGGGGCTTCTGGCGCGCGGGCGCGACGACGACTTCCGGTTCCGCGAGCCGCGTGAGTACCGCGACCGCGAGCCGCCGCGCGCCTACGAAACCGCGCCTCCGCCGCCGCGCGACGAGGACTACGCGCCGTCGCCGGCGCTCGAGCGCGCTGCTTCGCCGCCTGCCGCGGCCCCTCCTCGCTCGCCGGTGTCCCCGCCGCCGCCCGCGCCGTCCCCGCCGCGCTCGCCGGCCCCGCCGTCCCCGCACTCGCCGCCCGCGCCGCCACCCGCCGCAGAGCCCGCTCACGAATGACGTTTCCTTAGCACTGGCCTCTCGGCCGCACCTAGTAGTAATAGTAGTAATAGTATAATAGTAATGCCCGTTCCAGTGCCGGCGACGGCCGTGAGCCACCGCCGGTCACCAAGCACGGATCCTTGCCGCTATTCTCCCTACGTCAGCGCCCCGCCCGCCACTGCTGGCCTGCCGGCCCCGCCCGCGGACTTGGCGCCTGGAATTGCACCCCACGCCGCCCCAGATGCGTGCGCGAGCTCGACTACTCAGTTAGTTGTGGTCTGGGGAAGATGTGCTTGAAAAAGGAGGGAGAATTTTGAGAATTTTTATTAAGCAAAGGGATGTTCTACCACCACCAGAACGGTAAAGAGGCGCTATCCAAGGACCACCAAGCGGGTTCCAGAGGTTGACAGCTGTAGACAGCATCCAGGGTAATCGATCATCGATTTCAGGAGATTTTTGGTAGCATTATTGAGGTCATTAGAGGCGTTCTGTGACTTTCGACGATTTGCACGCGCAGAAGAGGGCGTTCAACCAGCCTTTCGGATATTCCGGTTCGAGTTATACCAGCAGGGATCAGCGCAGGCACTAGAGTGGCGGGTGCTAATAAGAGGAGCAGGTCCTGGAACTGAAGTTGCAAGAGATAAGCATTGCGCGGAGAAGGAGGCGGTTAGAGGGTGCAAGCGAGCAGGATGGGGTCTTCGATGAACTTCCCGTCTGGGTATGTGAACAAGCACACGCTGCAGCGGACGAAGTCCAGCGGCCCGACGATATTCCAGAAGGAGTCTGTGGCGGCGAAAAGCGCGGGGAGCACGAAATCGAAGCTGTCCTTGGCGCTGCAGACGCAGGGCCAGAGACAGGGCGAGGACGAAGCTGCTGGGCCGGAGGACCAGCAGGGCGATGGCGAGGAGGATGAGGACTACTCTTCGTGCGATGAAAAGAACGAGGAGAGCGCCGGGGATTACCGCCCCGGGGGGTATCACCCAGCGTACAAGGGTGAGATCTACAAGGACGGGCGCTACACCCTGGTGCGGAAACTGGGCTGGGGCCACTTCTCGACCGTGTGGCTGGCGAGGGACAACGTGACGGGCAGCCACGTCGCCATGAAGATTGTGCGCAGCGACCGCGTGTATACCGAGGCGGCCCTGGACGAGGTGAAGCTGCTGCACAAGGTCCGCAGCACGAACCTGGCAGAGCAGGCCTGCGGTGGTGCCACTGAAAGCGCCGAGGGTCCTGCGAGGCCGGTTTCCCGCTCAGGCGCCCACTATATTCTTAATTTATTAGATGACTTTGTCCACAAGGGTGACAATGGCGAACATATTGTGATGGTTTTCGAAGTTTTGGGCGAGAATTTATTGGCTCTTATTAAAAAGTACGAGCACAGGGGTATACCAATTGTATATGTAAAGCAAATTGCTAAGCAATTGCTTTTGGGTCTAGATTACATGCATAGGAAGTGTGGGATAATCCATACAGACATCAAACCGGAGAATGTTTTGATGGAGATTGGCGATGTTGAAGGTATAGTGCGGATGATGGAGCAGTTAGACAAGCAGAAGCGCGAGCTGCGCAAACTACAACGGCGCGCTTCGCGGTCCGTATTTGATTCTCCGCCAGTTCGTGAGAACACTTCCTGCACCGGTAGCATTAGCAACAGCATTACCGAAACTTCGACTTCGCGCAGAGCGAGGCGGCATACGCTCATTACCGGCTCTCAGCCTCTGCCCTCCCCGTTGTCTTCTAACAATTTTATGGAGCTGAAGACACAGCTCATGGGACAACCCATGGGCACAATTAGTCGGCAGCCATCTATGTCAGGCAGGTCTTTTTCTTTGCAAACTCTGGGCGGCGCAACCACCACACTCGGCTCCTCTGTACAGAAGCCGGCCGAATCGGACCACGATATTTCCAACTCATTCTCTTCCATGGAAATTGAGGACCACGGGAACTCTAGTGGTAACACTGAGGTTGGCCAGGTTATCCAAATAAAGATTGCCGACTTGGGCAATGCCTGTTGGTACGATGAGCACTTCACCAACGCCATCCAAACACGTGAATACAGGTCCCCGGAAGTCTTATTGGGATGCCCCTGGGGCTGCAGCGCCGACATCTGGTCCACTGCATGCTTGATCTTTGAGCTCTTGACTGGCGATTTCTTATTTGAGCCAAACCAAGGACATTCATACACAAAAGACGATGATCACATTGCTCAAATAATTGAACTACTCGGGAACATACCATCCTACCTGTTTGATCATGGTAAATATGTGAAAAACTTCTTCTTCTCTGATGGTAAACTAAGAAATATCAAGAAGCTTCGGTTCTGGCCATTGAAGGATGTTCTCATCGAGAAGTACGGTTTTGAAACGTCTGCCGCGGAAGAAGTATCTGGATTTTTGCTGCCTATGTTAGAAATGGACCCTAGAAAGAGGGCAGACGCTGGAGGTATGGTGAATCATCCCTGGTTATCCGATACTGTCGGTATGGAAACCGTTACTGCTAGTGATCGGGTATTGTATGCAAGTGGTGCTGACATCCCAGGCTGGTTTAAGGAGGACAGTCGCCATGGTTGATGTTTGATGCACTTTTGTTCTAATCCTCTCAATAATTTCAGCCGCTCGCAAACACGTTTACTCTATCTCGCGTTCCTAGTTCACACCATTGTGTTCCATTATTATTTCAAAATGCAGCTGTCATTCATGGCGGCTGTTTCAGCGGCGTTACTAACCTCAGAAAACTCATCATCATTCCACTGGTTAGTGGCACACTTGCTTTATGTAAGGTCACTATTGCTCCAATTCACGCTTAATGGTACGGTTCTACTGAACTTCTCTGTTCCTTGACTTTATGTTGAATTGTTTTCCTAATGAAGGTGGCAGGGGCCTACCCATGTATTACCCAACCACTGCGTAACTAGTATCACAATTATAGTCTATAACAATACCGATTCAACTACATTGTATAAATACAAACCATACTGACACCTCATTAACTTGATCTCGATACTCTGTTTGTGATCCATCAAAGAACATAAGTCAATGAACATCGATTCTCTACGTTACCTCCTGTTGCTGTAAACAGAGAGCAGCTTCCCATGTCAAAATATTACGATACTTACTTCCAGGTACACTGATAGATGCGCCACGTCCGATACCATTCCAATGAATGATATAAAGGGGCTTTTCTAGCCTTGTGTTTAAGTAGTCTTCACTTTACATGCTTTGAATACACATATTTTAAATAGGATTGATTAAACATACTCGCTATACGTTGCGCTTACCAAAGAATATTACGATCGCTGTGAAATGGCTGGCGTTTAGTGCAAGCTTTGCTACCAGCTTTCGAGGTTGGATTCCTTTCCTAGTTAATATGACCGTCAGTTTTGCACAATGAGTTTTAAAGAAGTTCTCACCAATATCCGTGGTTGTAGAGCAAATATAATAGTATATAACCAATCAAAGTCAAACATATAAGAATCAGCAATATCTGCAGGTTCAAAGAATTAAATGAACACAAATGACCCCAAAGCCTACGAAGCATGTGGCCACAATTCATTTATACCCCCGGCCACCTAAAATCATAAGACAGAGGGAGGAGAAATGTTTTATACGAAGCCGCATGCATATGGTAGTATTCATAAACGGAATCGAAGTCAAGTTAGATACAGGCCTCGGCATGTTGACCTAGTGGGGGGGCGTTCATATGGCTCATAATAAATGTAAGGTTTGCCTCAGAGCTCGAGGCCTGAATCACAAAAGTGATGCAAGTGAAACCAAAAGCAAAGAAATACCACATTTAGCCAAGTAGGTTGGAAGAGCAGCCGCATTCTTAGATGATGAGGCCGGCTCAGATTGCGTGGAAGAAGGCGCAGAAACTGAAACCACAGTCCCCAAGCTGTTTTGAAAGTTTGCTGGATCGTAGCTAACAGTGGCAGGTACAACTTTGTTGTCACTATCGTAAATAGTGTAACGAAAAGTGGTAGGTCCAGCGTAATTGGATAAAATGGACCCCGTGTTTGATCCCTTTGCGCCATCTTTGATCATATCTGCGATGCCCTTAGGCTGCTCTGGAATCTTGAAGTCCTTGGTACCAAACCTCTTGTCGCCCACCTTTTCATCAGAACATATAAATAGTTTATCCTCTAGTAAGCTTTCTTTGATCTGAGGGATCTTAAGCGAGCGGTAGCGCTGTTGGAGATGTTCAAAATCCTTGCGATAGCGTATGTTACCGTTATGTTCAATTTCAACCAAACCATAGTTGTTACCTTCATTCGAATACTCGTAGATAAGTCCACCAGAGAAGCTGTGAGTCAACCCCCCGTATAAGCCATCAGTGGTCTCCTCAAAGGTCCGCGGAGTCCTCTGATTACAACCATACTCGGAGAAGATCAGCGGAATAATCGTGTCAGCGTATGTCTGATTCATCTCCGCATAGCCAGATGTCTGCCAATTATGGCTGGAAGAACACCATTTGTAGGTATTCAAGCCAAAAAAGTCCGAACGAGAATCTTCCAAATCTTCGTCTTCTGTCGTGCCGTCCTTGGAATTACATTGCAAATAATTTAGGGTTGGCTTTTGTAACTCCAAAACTTGCGCTGCAGAGTATCCAACTGGGATTTTCCTGTTCGCATGCTTTTCTATATACTGTTTGATGTCGCGCTGAACCGCTCGAATATACTGTGGGTTGATTTCAGCATAGTTTCTCTCATCGTTAATAATCTCGTTCCCTGCAAAGAATCCTAGCACGTTTGGATAATTCTTGAAGGCGTCAATGAATTTAAAAACGCGACGCAAATAGTCTTCATTGTAAGATCCCGAGGGATCAGCGCGGTTTAGTGACTCGCCGTAGTTGCCGCTGTTAACATCCAAAATAACGTAAATACCAGCATTATTGAGGATCGTCATGCATTTGTCATGGTTCAAATCAGGGTTTAGACTGTATATCCGGATTGTGTTGACTCCGAGCTGTTGGAAAACTGCAGCATCCCGCGCACACAGTTCCTCGTCCGACAGAACGTCCCTGCCATTCCGTCCGTCGTACGCCGACGACCCGCCTGGCTGGTAATCAATACCAATCACAAAGAAAGCATTGTTGTCGTCGGCCTCACTGGTGGGCGACGCTGGTCTAATGAACCTGTCGCCTTTCAAATGTATGGGGAGAATCGCCTGTGCATATTGCCCTAAAAGTGTCACTAGGGCTGCTGTCCGCACAGAAACCATCGTGGCGCAATGCGTATGTTGGTTTAATTATTATCCGCTGCTCGTAGCAAGTATCCAACCCTTCTGAGCAAGCAAGTGCGTATACAAGCGAGATGCTGATGCTGGTTCCTGAACGCAAGTCCTATGGAGTTTTGATATATGTTTTATATATGAAGGTAAATTCTATATATATGATGCCATTTTCGACCTGACGCCGCTTTTCAAGCCCCGCCTAACTGCGCGCTTTTCTGAAGGCCAAATAATGGCTGCCTCCAAAACAGCAACGAACGACCCCCACAGATGAACATGCGTAGTGATCTTGTAACTGACATGCGGAGACCTTTCTCCACGGCATTACAACATACCGCAGTAGCTGCCTCCAGCATATAGTCAAATAAAATGCATCCAAAAACAGTCCAGTTAGCACCCAGACATGCTGTTCTCGAGCATCCGCTGTTCATATAAAAACAGCAGCATCTCGGTAATTGTAAGACTGAATGTTGGAATGCCACAACTGCGTGGGGTTCACCAAGTGGACTGCAACATTCCTATTGTGCTGATCCGCTGTGTGGCGCTACATGCGATTACCCCACGCCAGAGTAAGAGTTTAACTCAAAGGAAGATGTATCTCCAGCTATTGAATTGGCATGACGTCTTTTTACGTCGGCCGCATTAAAGGTGATATAGTTGGTCATGGATCTTACTACATACTGAGTAGATACGCTAAGGACTCTACAACTCGTCCATTATACGCGAGTCAAAAGTACCCGGAAGGATTACAACATAGTCCACATAGAGGTCTCCGAAGCCGGCGCTGTCGGGGAGTGGCATGCCAAAGCCTGGCACGCGTTCCACCTCGCCGTGCTGGACGGTTTGACCCTTTTTCCTCGAGAGCGGAACTTTCTTGGAGGGGTCGAGGAACTCGAGCTCACGCTTCCAGTCCCCATGCAACGCTTCTTTGAGGCTTAGCACCTCGGTACGGAAGAGGTTGGCGCCCTGTCTGCGATAGCCCATATTGTCCCGCGTGTTCTCAGAGACCTTAACGTATATATCACCGGGGTCCATGTCTGGCACCTTCTCTGCCTCGCCCTGCTGCACTGCGACAAAGTCGCGTGGCGCACCAGGCGGTACCTCTACGCGGAAGGACTTGTTCTTTTTGATGACTTTATGACCTTGGCATACCTTGCACTTCTTGGTGATGCTTTCGCCGCGGCCCTCGCAGCGTGGGCACACTTGCTGAAACTGTTGTGTCATGAAGCCCTGGCGCACGACCTGAACGATTACACCGCGACCCGAGCACTGCGTGCAGCGCTCCACCTTGCCGTCTTCAGAACCGGTAGCTCCACAATGGTCGCAATGATCGTTCAGCGAAAGCGTGAATTCGACAGCTGTGCCATGGTAGTATTGCCGTAGCGTGAGCTCCTCCTGCACCTGCAGACTCTGGCTTCGCTGGCGGCGACGCTGACCGCCGCCGAAGCGCGCACCCCCGCCAAACATCTGCTCGAAGATGTCAAACGGATCATGGAACCCGCCGTGCCCACCTTCAGCGCCACCGCCGTTCTTTAGCGCTTCGGCTCCGTACTGGTCGTAGATCCGCCGTTTCTCCGGATCGCTGAGTGCCTCATAAGCCTCTCCAACTTCGATGAAGTTATGGTGCGCCGTCGTGTCGCCTGGGTTCTTGTCCGGGTGGTACTTCTTCGAAAGCTGACGATACGCCGACTTGATATCCTTTTCCGTCGCCTCCCTATCGACTCCCAGAATTGCGTAGTAGTCCTGTGCCAATGCAAGAAGCGGCAGCGCCCAGAGCGCCAGCAGTAGTCCGATCCGAGCCATGCTATGTTTCTTGCGTGTGTGCCTCGACTTGTAACGGGTTACTTGTCTTTCTCGAGGTACGTCGCGCGCTGCCTCGAAATCCGCAACCACGCCACACCAACGCCGGAGCTCGCATGACTCGCGCGCCTAGACAGCTAGCAGTTCCACCTCTTAAGGTATATAGCTCTACATAGTTCATACACAGCGCTAGAATTGGTCCTCGTCGTCGCTCTCCAGAGCTGCAAACGCGTTAAAAGACATCGTAGGCTTATCAGCCACGATGTCGCGCGTATCCGCAGGTCTGGACGACGCAATATTCTTATTATTCGGCTTCACGCGCAGCGTCTCCTGCGCCACGAATGCAGGCGACGGTTCGCCATCGTCTCCGACCGCTACAACGGACGTCTTTCTGGTAGACGTGCACCAACCATCATCGTCCGTAGTGATGCGTGGCTTGTGGGCCTTGATCTTGGGCTTGACGCCGTGGTGATGTGATGACCTACGGCGCGCTTTTTGATGGAACAAGTCAGCGATTTCGTGGTGCTCCGCAACTTCGGCAATCATAGCCTTGAATGCGTCCACATCGAAGTTAACCGCCACATCGTATGTTGGCTTCAATTGCAGTAGTTCCTCCTCGGTGTACTTGGCCATTATGACTGCCTGCTTACCTAGTTAGTTTCGTTGCGTATTTGGGATGGTGATGTAGTTGCAGTGGTCGAATTCTCGTCAAGTCGGACAGGGCGAAATTTTTTTTGTTATATGGCCGGGTAACGCTACCGTCCGGCAGTCAGGCGCCGGACACGAGTCGCTACCGCTGTGCGCTCGAGTTCGTATGCTGTGTAGCGCACGTAGTATTCGCGCTGCTTGGTTGCCAGGTCCGGCAGCAGCTCGTATGCCAGCAGGCGCGAGCCAGCGTCCGTTGCTGCGTGTGCTGCGAGACGACGCTGTGGGCGCGGCTGTGCGGCGGCACGCAAAGCGTCAAGCGAAGGTAGCCGCGGAAGTTCGCACTGCGGGTGCAACATAGCGGGGGAGGGTTCTGCAGCGAGGGCGCGTTCAATCGCCTCGCGTTGGCGCAGGACATCTGGTGTGTCGTAGCAGGCCGGTCCACCCGCTGCGGCCGCAGCAAGAGCGCGGTAGTGCTCGGCGAGTAGCCCGGGCGGCGGAGGCGGCGGCGGGGGGAGGTCCTGTCGCAGCGGCGGCTCCCACGGCAGCAACACCTCCATATCAGTCGACTGCACCGCCGCGTCTGCACTGCCCGACGGCTGCTCGTCCTCGCTCTCGGGCGCCACATCAAAGTCGTTTTTGGCGGCCGGTAGCCCCTGCCACAGGCGCGCCAAGGCTCTGCGCACAGCCGCCGTTGGTGCCGCGGAGTTCTTCAGCAGCGCTTCCGGCACAGGAAGCTCAAGTGGCGGCCGCGGGATCGCCCGGCGCACCTGCAGCGCTGGCTGCTCAGTCGCGGGCGCCCGCGCAGGCGCCCGCGACTGTTTTCTTGCTGTACGCTTGCCGCGGGCCTCGATCTGGCGCTCGTAGGCCTCGCGCGCCGCACGGTCGCGCGCGGCTTCATTTGCGGTCTCAAACACACCCTCCGCTGGCGCCAGCTCGTACAGCACGTCCGCGTTGGGGTCCAGCTGCCCGCGAACCGCGCGCGGCAGCGGCAGCGCGCTGTTCACGCCTGCCTGCAGCAGCGCGCGCCGCTTCTGTAGTCTGGCCACGCGCCGGCTCTCTTCCACCTGCCGCTCGCGCGCCCGGCGCGCCGCCTTCTTGCCCTGCGTACTCGCCAGCCGCGCCCGTGCCTCCGCCACCATCTCCCGCTCGTCCTCCTCCGGTACCGCAGGCAGCCCCTCCGCGCCCGGGATCCGCTCACCAGCCGCGGGCCCCGCCACCGCCTGGTCTCCGGTCAGCTCCGCCCATCGCGCCGCGCACGCTGCCGCGGGCCGTCCCAGCGCCGCACCCACACTCCGCCACTGTGGCCCGCCGCGCGCCAGCGCCGCCAGCGTGGCGTCTTCTGCCGCTGTCCACGCGCCCTGGCGAGTCGGCCGCACGCTCTCCTCCCACCGTGCGCGGCACTGCTTGCCGCTCTTACGAGGCAAGAGCGACGCAACTTTGTTCCACGCGTGCGTCCCGTACCGCTGTACCGCTGCGCGAAGAATCTCGTCTTCCACAGTGCTCCATACCCCGCCTTTGACGTAGATCGGTACTGCTGGCATTGCTCCTACCCGTGTACAGCTGTGTATACGTCGCTGAATTGGGACTTACGCTGCCACAAGCCACCGTAAAGTGAACAACGAATGCCTACCGCTGGCGTGAAAAAATTGCACGCTCTAACGCCTCCTGCTCGTGCTACCTGGTACTTGTGAGTGGTAGATGCCAGCAGAAGTCCAAGGCGGACCGCAGTTCCAATAATCAAGTGGGTAGGCGAGCGCAGCGGTACGGCAAAACATGGGCCTATTGTTCACGCCAAAGCATCAGAAACTGGTAAACCAGTGCTATCCGACCGGTAGGACGCCCGACAAGAAACCCAAGTCGTCCGAAACGTCGTACCTGCTATACTATGTGAACTCGCGGCGCACGAAGCTGGAGAAGGTTAGCGCATACCTGGTGAAGCGGACGGCAGCGGACCTGGCGCACCGGCGAATTGGCAACGTGATGGTGACGCTGGAGCTGGCTGAAAAGATAGTGACGAGCTGCAAAGAGAACCTGAATGTGTTTGTGAAGGAGTTCCTAGACATCATGATCAAGACACTGAGCAACAACAACTTCAATCTGGATGTATGCGTGGTGGAGGCGGCGGAGGCAGTGTTCAGCAGCATCTGCCAGCACCTGGACGGGGTGTTGTGCAACAGCGACTTGGAGTTCACGCAGATGTACCGCTCGTTTGTGGACGTGTACTGCCAGGTGGTGACGGAGCGGCTGCACAATGATGAGCTACTGATGAAGGGGTGCCTGGACATCTCGAAGACGGCGAACCTGGCCGGGAACCCCGGAGTGAGCTCTCTTATCTCGCGGGGGGTGGAGCTGACGCTTGCAAAGTTCCAGGAGGTGCAGCCGCGCTTCCAGGGCGAGAGTCTGCAGGTGGACCTGCACTCGAGCGAGAAGCGGCTGTCGCGCTCGCAGACGCACCTGACTGCCGCGGAGGAGTCGCGCGTATTGGGCGGATACCCGGAGCAGGCGCTGCAGTCCTACTTCAGCACGACAGAGACAGACAAGTTGTCGATTGCGATACGGGCGCTCATCAAGCGTCTGCTCGAAGTGCCGAACAAGGAGCTGCTGCAGTACATTGCGAACACCATTCCTGTACAACTCCGGTACATCCTGGTCCTCGTCTTCACGCACGCGTTGAACCAGGAGGATGAACACGCAGTTGTTCTTCTCAAGCTAATGACGACTCTACTTGTTTCCGACGTCAGTATCATTGGCCTCAGCGTCCTGGACCTGTTGCGGAAAATCATCAATTTCCAGCTAGCCAGTGCAACATCCCCTCAGGTGACCGAGGCCTGCACAAACACGATATCCGCATTGAACCGCAAGACTTACTACAAGGACCAGCCTATCGACATGATCTCAGAACTTCTTCTCAAGCTGAAGGAGCATCCCGGTCAGCGGGAGAAGGATATCCTAATTTCAGACTTGCAGGCTGTGCTACAAACTGTCGGTCAGCCGTTTATGACCCTTGAGTTATTTCTGGAGCTGGCACCCTACGTACCGGACCGGTTAGAGCTCTTCAGCCTTGTCACTGACAAACTCCCTGGCGGATTTGTCATGAACAAGTTTTTCCTGTTCCTCGTAGCCCTGGAGTCGCCAGGCGAGCAGGAGAAGTTGCTTGATGATGCATTTGCGAAATACAAGAACTTCACGCTCTTGTCTGGCCTAATCTATTTCCTAGAGGAGGGAAACACGCCATCGAACTTGTACTACTGCTACCATACCAAAGCCGCGCGCTTCTTAGAATTTGATGACTACCATTCACAAGCCCAATACAAGCGACAGGAACGCGAAATCTTCACCCGCAACGACCTGGTTAATTACTACTCCGACCCAGGCTGTAATCGGTACGCCGAAAAGGGGCTTCGGATATTAATTTCTCAGAATACACGCGTTTCTACGACCGACCTAACGGAGACACCACCAGAAGGTGAGTTACAGATACCCGATATCCCATTGCCGCCAACACCGCCGACACCACAACAGCATCGGATGTTCTTGAATAGCGATGCTTCTGTTAAGTCCCTGGACAAGATGAAGTCACCGAAAGTTAGCGACCTAAAACGCGCTGCGCGCGGTATTCGCGTGGCGCCATCCCATAGCTCATTGCGCGCATCTCAGTCAGTAAAATCTCGTGTTACCAACATTACCTTTCTGTTGAACGAGCTGAATAACGAGAGCCAGGAAACAGGCATTTACGATCCTGAAGAGGAAGAGGTTGTGGGCCTGGAGAAAACGGACCTTGCTCGCTCTATCTCTGCAAAAGTCAGTCCCGCAATTGCCTACTCCTCCAAGCGCTTTGGTAACCTAACCTCGTCCCTCGATCTCGAGCTGCAGGAAGATGCTTTTCAAGACGCTTCTGGCGAAATCGAAGCGTCCAGTGCATTTCGCGGCAAATTGTTTTCATCCTGAATAACCTGTGGAGCTCAAGTAATGCTACTTTAATACAGACCCCATACCAGTATAGATAATATATAGAAGGATATAACGGTATTGTAACGCTTCCACTAGCATATGATAAAATATCCTCATTTTAATGCATCAATTAGCAGGTTTCGGGGCCCCGCTGATAATTTTTCTTATGTTTGAGGCCTATAATACGGAGTTCCAATGTGGACAACATACGTAGGGTGAACCAGGCCTACAGAATATATCAACCACCGCTTTGGACGATCCATATTATAGTAAGATGTCTCAGCTATCAGCAGTACCATTAAAGATGACATTGCAGGTGGATATGCAAGCACAGCTCGCAGCGATTATCGATTCCACCTTCTACCAGGTATCATCAGTATTCATCGATGACCTTGCTGCCGTTAACGATATGCGCAATCGCAGCCTGATGGAAGCAGATGCATCAGTATCTAATCTAGAAGCACTCCTGGAATACTGTAAGACCCTATTTGCCCTGATCGCTAAATTTCCGGACCGCCAGATCGAGTTCACCTGGTTCGAAACACTAGGTCATAAGGCTTACGGGAAGACATCCAACCTTTGGAAGTTTGAGCTGTTCAATGTAATTTATAATATAGGCGCAGTTAAGTCCCTCTTGGCGTCCTCAATGGGCAACGACGAATTGAAGGAGGCATGCCGATACCTACAAGAAAGCGCAGGATGCTTTCAGTACATTTTATCAGCCATGGAGCGGGAACTTGAGTCAGTAATCGATGAAAAAACAATTAGGGCCGTACTGAACCTCATGCTTGCACAAGCACAAGAATGCTGTTGGGCACGGGCACTCCGTGATGCGATGAAGCATTCTCCGATTGCGAGGTTAGCTTTACAGGTTTCCAACTTCTACGAGGAAGCGCACAGGTATGCCAGGATAAGTCCTGTCATCAGGACAAAACTTGTCAAATATATCAACGAGAAGTCTTTCTATTTTGCTGCAGTTGCGCACTATAGGCATGCGCTTCACTTTGAAGAAAAGCAGCAGTACGGAAATGCGGTCCGATCTCTGAACGAAGCACAAGAAAAGATCAAAGGTGCAGGATGGGGACCCGAGGTCCTCCCCTTTGAAAAGGAGCTCAATGATACATTAAATACACTTCAGAGAGACAATGACCTTATATACCTACAGCACATCCCGAGCCAATGTCCGGTCATCAATCCTGTCAGCATGGTAAAACCGATACTCATTGACCTTCTTTCCACCGGGACGCAGAAAATTCACCTGTTTAGAAACCTACTACCCATAGATGTGATTGAAAGCTCAGCGGCATTCAATATCAGACAAGATAAATATGTCGAAGATTATGTCAAGAGTCCTCTAGTCGCCCTCAATAAGTTACTGCATAACAGTCTCCCCGAGAACGAAGCTCTTCCTGGAATGAAGCATTTGACAGAAGAGGAATTCGATATTTATGCTAAAACATTAGCCGGCTTGAACGAGTTCAGTTCTCAACTGGGCGAACGATTAACGGTTATTAAATCATTAATTGATGGAGCAACTACGCGTCTGCCTGCCGAGGCAAACCACCACGCAGATCAAGATAATTCGAAGGACATTGTAGAAGAGTATAACAAGCGGATTGTGACGTTACAAGGCTATTTGAGGCAAGGCGAGGAAATAACTAGGGAGACAACCCAAATATTCGAAACAGTAGACAGGGATTTACTTACGACACAACTCCAGCTGGCTGCCACGAACAACCCGACCATGAGAAAAGTAGAGGCACTTACCAAAGAAAGGTATGACTATATCGCAGAGGTTGAGAAGAAATCGCTACAGAACAGGATATTGCCCAGTCTTGTATCCAACTACAAAGAGACCGGCTCGCTCGATTTCGAACCCATATTTCAAGAACACTTGAAGATGTTTAAAAAGGACATCGAATATGTACAACTGGGGAAAAAACGCAATGCAGAGCTGATAGCTGAGCTAAATGCAGAGGAAGGCGAGGAGAGTGGGAAAATCAAGCGACTCAGTCCTCGAGATATACAGATTCAGGACTTCAAACACTCTTTGCATTTATTAGAACAGGTGAAGGAAAACATCGAGGAAGGACAGGTTTTCTATGAGGACCTCAAGGAGTCAATTGGTGTCCTGCACGAGGACGTCACGGATTTTTTAAACAAAAGTTAATTACATGAAGTTTAGGACAGCGATGTGGGTGTAGAAGAGGGTTCAATCATCTCTTCAGCTAGTTTTTTCTTAGCCCACTCCTCATATGCTTTCTTCTTCTTACCCCTGTTAAGGTTGGCCTTGTGTCGCCGACTGCGTGTGTGTATTAACCAATTGTGCTCACCTATCGCGGTGAGTTCCTGGTCATTTTTGTCCCTGCATATTGGACATTTATAATGTGTCCAATCCTTATTCTCTTTTGGGCTGGAGGTTCTAGCAGGACTGGTTAACAAAAACTGCAGTTCGGGAGGCGCAAGCTCATGTGCAACTTCCTCGGAATTTTCCAAAAAGGATGCTGCCATTTTGACAGCCTTCATGTGAACCAGATTATCCCAACGACTCAAGTCGGATGCATCCAACAAATAAATTTTGCCGCTGATGTCGGGGATTAGCATCTTGCGAATCCATTTGATCTGTTTCTTAGCATACTGCCTCGTCCTAGTTTTCATTTTATCAACGCATGTTTCTAGACTCTCCATTGCGCTATTTTCTAGCCATGGTAAAAACTCTTTAAAACCGATGACCTGCCATATTCCATTTTGGCACTGCTCTTCGCTGTAGGTGTTATTCCGATAATATCCATAAAGCTCACGTATTTCGGCCATCCCCCCGTTGGCCAGCATATTATCCACTCTCGCGTCTAATCGCGGCCCAAGAGAGTCCATGTCGCTATATAGCCACAAGAATAGGGTATCGTAACGAAGCTGCAACTCTTGGGCGGCAAACGTTCTGCTAGGCTTGGTTCCAGTCGTGTAGTATATCTCAAGCATCCGCCGGACACGGCGGATATCATTAGGATGGTATTTTGCAGCGATATCCGGGTCAACCTTGCCCAAAGCCTCGTATACAGCGTCAGCGTCCCCCGAGTTCAGGAGCTCTTGCTCGGCTGCCGTGGGGGCACGACTGCCCTCGCCCTTCACTCGTTTCTGGAATAAAGCCTGCAGGTAGTAGTGGGTGCCGCCGACTATTATTGGCAGCTTGCCCCGCCTGTGGATGTCATCGATGCACTGCAGACACTCCTGCTCGAACCGGTGCAGGTAGTACTCTTCGTGCCAGCCTACATAGTCCATCAAGTGGTGTTTGACGCCCCGCCGCTCCTCTATCGGGTGCTTGTTCGTGATTATGGGGACGCCGCAGTATACCTGCATCGAATCCGAGTTGATCACCTCGCCATTGAACCTCAGGGCGAGCTCAACGGCCAGCTGCGACTTGCCCACGCCAGTCGTACCCGCAATTACGAGTACTTTCGGTTGAAACAGACTCTGCCCCATCCTCACGCGCTGCAGCAGACGCCTCAGCATAGCGTGCGGGGCCAGAACACAGTGTGCCAACCTGGTGGTGAGCAATGTCTACCACATTGGCGAGCGCCTGTCCAGCTTCCAAGTCCGGGTAACACCAAATACAGGGCCCGCTTAGTAATTAACTATCTAACTATTTTCGGTTATGTGTCATCGCCGGAATCATCGTCGCTGTACCAGCCACACTCGTAAGCCGCACCTAGCGTCCCCAAGCGTTCCTTCAGCTCTTCGCGGTCCGGATCATATCGGAATTGTTTTGCCACCATTTCGTACCAGTTCTTGAAAACATCGCGGCATTTTTCTGTCACCCCAAGATCAATGTGGTGCAAATTCCGGGCTGTCTCTGGAATAGTATCCGCAGGCCGCCATGCATATGTGCGTATCAGCTCGAGGTTTTCCACTGAAAGGGTAGTTTCTGGTGGAGAATGGGATCCTCTCAACAGACGGCATCGCGAAAAGGTATGTGGGTCTCCGCGCGATGAGCGATGTCTCGGAGCGTCCGCAAAGTAGGAGTAGGAGCGCTGACCCGATGACATGAGCGAAACCACATTCCGCTGCTCATCTCCACTGTGTAGACGGTCCGCCAGCTGGTTCATGAAGCGCAAAGTGCGGGATTTTTCTAAGCACATGGCAGAGTTGACGCTATCCAACACATGGCAGGCCCAGCCGCCCGCCTCCCAAAGCGAATCAGCAGCTTCGCTGCGGATCGGGAAATACAGATCGCTTTGCTCGAGCATTGCGAGGGTGGCGCGGAGCTTGTTAGATTGCCGCTGGAAGCCCGCGCGAGGGGGGTGGCGCGGCCCAGACTCATCGACGTTGAGGCCCCACCCGAAGTAGCACACCTTGGGCACTTCCTCGCGCAACTGCTCTTGGAGCGCGGCCATGAAGCCACCCCAACCGTTGTCAGTCTCGGTGACGAGATTGAAACCCTGTAGCGTGTCGCACTGTTCCAGCTGGCGGTGCAGACTTATGTCGAAGAAGTCCCGCGCACACTCCTCGGTGAACACCTCGTAGCCGTTCTCGTACCTGTCGAACCGTCTCTGCCCAAGGGCCTCAAAGTCTGGCGCACTGGGCGCCGCCACGTCGTGGTGCCAATGCGCGAGCTCCTGCACGCTGTCCTGGCCATAGATCATCCGTCCATAGTCCGACCAGTAGCGTGCCCCGGCGGCAGTGAGTGCCGGCGGTGCCTCGCCTGCGTCCAACGCACGCTGATATGCGGATCGCCGCACTCGCGCGGCTGTCTGTACCACTTCGATCCCTGGTGCGGCCCGCGGCGGTTCCTCTTCGTCCGCGTAGTCGTCTTGCGACCAGTACTGGAACCTTCCAAGTGCCCCACTACCTCCTTTGGCGTCCCACAGCACTGCGCGCGGCTCGTAGCTCATTGTCCTTCCATCAGCATCTATTGTGCCGTGGAGAAACACGCTGGGGTCACTACCCGCCTGCTCATCGCGCTCGTGTAGGGCCCTTTCTTGGCCGTTGAAGAACTGTGTGATGAGATGGTTAGCTCTGTGCGAAGCTGTAATCGTCACAATCTCCCGCATTTCTTTGCCTCTGTTCCAAACGCCGGCCAACGTCACTCTGCGAGGACTCCGCACGTAACCTGACTATCTCCCGGGGGGGCTCGGAGGATATCTTTCTTCGAAATAGCAACAGCATGTCTTTCCCTCGGGAAGCGGAACCTCTGAACTTTCTTGGCGAGAGTGCCTGCTAGAAGCCGCAGTTACACACTATATAGAAGCCAGTAGTAGGGCTTCCTGAATATTGTATATATGAGTGCCAAGCGCAAATATTTCCTCAGCGGACACTGGCTTCAATTCCAAGCAGAGAGCGCAAAGCATACAAAACAGATCATGAGTTTGTCGTCAAACTCTCAATCGGGGCAATACGCAAGCGAAGAGCTGCAGAATACAGAGGTCGACGCCAAGAGTCTTGACTGGGACGATCGGTTCGACCCCGCCAACCCTCATAACTGGCCGTTATGGAAGAAGTGGAGTACCGCGATGGTGTCTGCGCTTCTGTGCCTGGCGGTAACGATGGGCTCCTCATTGTATATGGGAGCAGTGCCCACGCTAGTAAAGGAATACGGAGTTAACCAGACACTGGCTTGCGCCGGCCTTTCGTTGTACCTTCTCGGGTTGGCAACGGTTGTTGGCGCTCCGCTATCGGAGGTGTTTGGCCGTAAGCCTGTGTACCTTATCTCGCTGCCAATTAGTCTACTATTTTCTCTCGGAGTGGGACTGTCCAATGGACGCATGGCCGTGATTTTGCCGATGCGCTTGTTTTCAGGCATATTCGCGTCACCGGCGCTTTCGGTAGCGAGCGGAACGATCGTAGACATCTTCGATGTGGATGAAGTATCCGTGGCGATGTCGCTTTTCTGTATGGCTCCATTTCTTGGGCCTGTCATCTCTCCAATTATGGGGGGATACGCTGCGGAGAACGGCGGCTGGCGTTGGGTGGTGTGGATCCGGCTTATCTCTGGCGGCGTGCTAATGCCGATGCTGATTGTGATGCCCGAAACGCACAAGTACATCATTTTGGCCAGGCGCGCCCGCAAGCGGGGTGTTAATCTCCGTAAATCGAGACCCGGCGAGACTCGCGCCTTCATCAAGCGCACGCTAACAGAGACGCTCTTCCGCCCTATCAAGATGCTGGTGGTTGAGCCGATTGTGCTCGTCTTCTCGGTGTATGTCGCCTTCGTCTTCTCGGTGCTATTCGCCTTTTTCGAAGCGTACCCCACCATCTTCCGTGGGGTCTACCACTTCACCATGGGGCAGACCGGCCTCACCTTCATTGGCATTTCCGTGGGTCTCTGGCTAGGCATGATGCTGTACGTGTGGTACGACCGCAAGTACTTCTTCCCGCCTGCTCCGCCGGGCACCCCGCTGTTGGCAAACCCGCAGAGCATCCGCGACCAACCCATGCGCGGTCGCCGCGATCCGGAGACCGGTCAGCTGGTCCCATTGGTGCCCGAGATGTTCCTCACCGTGACAAAGTTCGGCTCTCTCGCACTGCCCGTGGCCCTCTTCTGGCTGGGCTGGTCCGCGCGCCCATCTGTCCACTGGATTGTCCCCGCCCTCGCGGGTATCCCCTTTGGCTTCGGCATGATTCTCATCTTCTTCAGCGTGCTAATGTATTTTACGACCACGTATCCCGTGCTCGTCGTCTCATCCGCGTTTGCAGCCAACAATCTCCTGCGTTATGTGACCAGTTGCGTGTTCCCGCTCTTCACCATACAGATGTACGAAAATCTCGGCATCGGGTGGGCGTCATCTGTCTTCGGGTTCATCAGTTTGGCGCTTGTGCCTGTGCCATGGATCTTCGAGCGGTACGGTAAGGCTATGCGCCACAAGTCTGTCTTTGGCTACAACGCAATGGCCACCGCCCGCCAACAGGAGGAGAACGCCTCCGAGGGCCAGCTCAAGCTCGACCATGTCACATCTTCCGACCCAATAAAGAACAAAGACTTAAAGGAAGACAGTCAGTGTTAGCTTCTGTTGTTCAACCGTTTAGCATAAGATGCAAATTCCAGCATGCGATTGCCGTTATACCGTGGAATTCACTGGTGCTTTGCACTCATCGATGTTGAGATACCTAACTGAGGTTTCAAACTTGAATATTCTTACAAGGCATACAGGCCATAATTTCATATACACACAGTAATACAACAGCTATAGCATTCGCTAATAGAGCTTTCAGAAGCAAGTGGCGGCGGCCGCTGAAGATGCTATGAAAGACCCTGTCAGTAGGTTCTTAGGGCACAAATCCGACAGCCTCTAGGGTTGAAATTGTTCGGAGAATAGTATAATAATGCATCAAAGCGAGATGTCACCCTGTCGCAGAAAACCCTTTGAGCAACGAAAATGGCGCCCGGTGGAACTGCGTATCTGGTGCTGGTAGTCTCTATGCTGCTGATGTTCTTGAAAAGGAACCAGCGGTTCAAAAGCTGGGCGCTGGGCAAGATCCAGACGTCGCTGACGAGCTCTGCGTTCGGGCCCTTGGACCGCCTGCAGGTAGCCAAGAACCTGGAGCTGGTGGCCGGGGATCAGAAGGAAACGGGCTGCCTTGCGGGGGCGGCTGCTGTGGGGGTGTTTGAGGCGCTAATGGCGTTCAATGAATACAAGTCGCGGGCCCTGCGCCAGAACGGAGTCATCTACAAGCGGACGCAGGGGTTCGGTGAAGTAGACATGGAGCAGCTGCGCCAGATTGGTTACTTCGACAAGGTTATGGCGGTGAACGACAGCATTGTCGCAAATGAGGTGGTCATGCGTCGGCTCGTGGAATACACGTTGTCCGGGCTGGCTGCGGAGAACCCGCAGTTCACGGCCAAGCTCCAGAAGGCCATGAGCCACCTGGGCTACAGCTTAAAAAATGGCACACTTATGCGGCCAAACCACGAAGTGGTTTTGGGATACTTCTCGAAGCTGCATGTGGTCACGGACTCGATTAATCACATTGTCCGCGACTACCATCCTGCATATGAAGTTGAGCGGAAGCCGCTCCTGGAGTTTATTGAGGGTGCCCTCAAACGGGTGCCCTCCGGAAAGACGTTACTTGTTGTCCCGGGATCGGGGTGCGGTGGAACCGCCTGGCATGTAGCCACAGCGCACCCGGAAATGCAAGTCAGCTCGGTTGAATTCGACCCATTCATGTACCTGTGCAATGAATATGTCCTGGGCGAAAGCAAGGATATCTCCCTGAGTTCATTTGCGACACACTACAGCGGACAGCTGACTGCGCAGAACCAATGCAAGCAGTTCCATATCAAAACATCGGAGATTAAGCGCCCTAAAAACTTAGACCTGCACTTGGGAGATTTCAGGACCTTCAAGCCCGACCAGCAGTACGACAACATCGTTGTTATCAGTGCTTACTTCATCGACACCGCCGAAAACATGCTAGAGTACTTTAACAGCATCGAGGGCCTGAAGCAGCACGCTAAGAACCTTCACTGGATAAACGCAGGTCCATTGAAATATGGAACCAAGCCTATGGTGCAGTTTACTGTCGAGGAACTTACCGCGCTCAGAAAAGTCCGTGGCTGGAAGGATGAGGCCTTCTCTGTCAGTACCAAGGAACTAAACGGGTACTTGACCAACTACAATGCCCTCTTTCAGGGCTATTACGGCCTAGTGAAATTCCATTCTGTATATACACCTAACTAGGTAATAGGCGTCCTTTTGAGACACTTTAGTAGATTGTGCTAGAGTTGTAAGCGGGCTTATCAGAACATTATAAATTAACGTCAGTTCTTGAAAATGTTGTCACCTTTATTAAACTGAATCTTCTTATCCTGCCCCCCGCTGATGATACCGACGCCCTTGGCCCACTTTACGGCAAAGACCTTGTCGTTGATGCCTTTCTCGACGGATTGATCTTCCCTTGTAATGGTATATATGGAAGAGCTGGATCTAATATCCCAGACCTTAACGGTCCCGTCATG
Source organism: Eremothecium gossypii ATCC 10895 (assembly GCF_000091025.4). Lineage (NCBI taxonomy): Eukaryota > Fungi > Ascomycota > Saccharomycetes > Saccharomycetales > Saccharomycetaceae > Eremothecium > Eremothecium gossypii. Next base: position 1,257,055 of record NC_005786.2, on the reverse strand, counting down.
TGAGGCAGAGCATAGCATGTACTCGTTTTCGGGGCAGGTATCCAAGGCCACCACAAAGTTCTTGTGTCCAAGCAACTGCTGTTGAGTAATCTTAGCAGATGAGTCCGCTCTTGGATCATGCAGAGTTATGTGTCTTGCACTGGACCCGCAAGCTAGCAGGCGCAGCTTCGGAAGCTCGACCATCGACAGCAAAGAGTAGGAGGTTGACTTCGTGTCGACGCAACGCGAGGTAACTAGATCCCAAGTTTTAATCGTGTGATCCTGCGAGACGGAGTAGGCTACAGTGGAGTCGTTGCTTGCAAATATCACTTGCTCGACAGGAGCTTTGTGCGATTCGAGTAGGGATAATGGTGCGCGTCTTCTCACAGACCCATCCTTCATTGTTAGCTTTCTCCGCTTCTTGGCCGCCGATGAGGCCTTGTCCCCCAAGCTATCCATCGGATCGACTGCAGTCATATCCTTGTGGTTGGTGGACCAGAACCCAATGCTGTTGTCGTACGAGGCAGACAGAATGCGGTCGCCTTGGACGTCCACCGAAACCACTGGGGCCTGGTGTCCTTCCAGAATCGCAAGTGTGTGCGCCTCCTCAGTGCCCTCCAGCTCGTCGACGTGCTTGACATCGTCATTCTTGGTCTTCCATAGACGCAGTGTCCGGTCGTTTCCGCCAGACACCAAGCGCGTGCTCGAAATGAACTTCACCGCGCGCACTGCACCGGTGTGCCCCGAATACTGCTTCTCAATTTTGCCCGACAGGTTCCAAGTGCGCACAACACCGTCGTACGACCCGCTCACGATCCTCTCCGCGCCCACATCGAGCGCGCTCACCCAGTCCTCGTTGCTGAAGCTCTTCAGGTACGAAGGCGGAAGCACGGCCCGAGTGTACTCGACATTCAGCACCGCCTCACTCGAAAGTCCCTTTCGCGTCAGGTAATCCTGCAGGGAGCACCGCAGCAGCTGGCCATCTATCAAGAAGTCAAACGGCACCGGCTCTGCGAGCCCAAGCAGGTGATTAATGATTTCCGATAGCCCATACCGCTTCAGAGACACCGGAGCAAACAGCGGAGCATCTAGAACGTGCAGCGACTCGTCCTGCTCCCGCGTGAAGAACTTTACCTTCACCTGCGACTTGTCCTCTACCATCTTGCTTTGTCCTGCACTCAACGCATGTGGGCTACATCGCGATGAGCTCTCAAAATTTTTCAGCTACTCAAGAAAAAGAAACGATTCGCAGATCCGCCTTTTAGCTGCCATTGATCCCGCAGGCATCGTAGGCCTTGCGGCAGTGGGCGGGTCTACATCGCCGTGCTACTGGATTCTTACGTTACTAGCTATGTCTCCCTCGCGCAGTTACCAAATAGGGCCATCTAGATAGTTAAGTACCCTACTCAGTATGAGGACGCTCGTGAATTCGCTCTCGCCTTCTTTTCCCCTCTGATCATCTACGGAAACTAGATGGCACAGTGAATAGAAGGCTTTCGTATCACTGAACAAAACATAAAACAAAAGTGTTCACTAGTGGGAAGACCTTCAGGGTTCTTAAAGTTAGTTTTCATCACAAGGTTTTGTCCGGGTAAGCGAGTGTGAAGTGCAACGGCGGAGGGCTAGGGCTAGGATGCGTCACAGCACAGCGAGCCTCCCGGTAGCCCGGCTGTGAGCCGCATGCATGCGTGGAGTGGGGAAGTAGTTGGGAGATGCGGCGAAACGTCGCCGCGCCGGAAGGCGTCCCGGTCTGCTCCGGAAGGGCACTTCTGCGCGCCCGCCGTGACCATAATGAGCAATTGCGGGTGCTGGCGAGGAATATATAGTATAGCGGTGGAAAGCGTGCGGACAGTGCAGAAGAAGCGCAACACAGAAAATGGCGTCGAGCGTGGCGGGGACTAGACCGCTACCAGAGTCGCGGTATGACTTGAGTACATACTGGGGCCGGGTGCGCCATTGTGCTGAGATCGCGGACCCCACGATGCTGCTGACCACAGAGGCGGACCTCGCGCATGCGCGCGAGGTCGTGCGCTCGTATAGGCGCGGCGAGATGAAGCAGCCGACCGAGGAGTTTTGGCGGGCGAAGAAGCAGCTCGACTCTACGGTGCACCCGGACACTGGTGAAACAGTCCTGTTACCGTTCCGCATGTCGTCCAACGTCCTGTCGAACCTGTTTGTCACGGCAGGGATGTTGACGCCGGGGCTGGGCACCGCGGGGACGCTGTTCTGGCAATGGGCGAACCAATCGCTCAATGTGGCCGTGAACTCGGCCAATTCGAACAAGTCGCACCCGCTGAGCACGCAGCAGCTGTTGATGAACTACGCGGCCGCCGTGACAGCGTCCTGTGGGGTTGCGGTTGGACTGAATAAGCTGGTGCCGCGGCTGCGTAACGTCTCGGCCAACGCGCGACTGCTGCTGGGCCGTTTGGTTCCGTTTGCGGCGGTTGTTTCTGCGGGTGTCGTGAACGTGTTCTTGATGCGCGGCAACGAGATCCGCAAGGGCATATCGGTCTACGACGTGAACGGCGACGAGATCGGGAAGTCAAAGAAGGCTGCGCTGCTGGCGGTTGGTGAAACAGCCCTGAGCCGCATGATCAATGCGACTCCGATCATGGTCATCCCGCCGTTGGCCTTGGTGCGCCTCCAGCGTGGCATTCTAAAGGGCAAGTCCTTCCCAATACAGATGGCGGCCCAGCTAGGAGTCATCACACTAACTGCGTTTGCGGCTCTTCCATTTGCTTTGGCCGTTTTCCCGCAATACCAGGCAATCGAGGTCAATCAGCTGGAGCCTGAGCTAGCCGGGAAACAGGACCGTGACGGCAACCCCGTTAGCAAGGTTTACTTCAACCGCGGTATCTGATCTGGACCACCTGATAGACTTACTATTTAATGGAAATAATGAAATAAATGAGCTTTCGAACATTCTTGTTCAAGCATTGTATGCCAAGGGGCTCTGTGCTTGCCGCGCTGCCCAGAATATCTTCTTGCAAAGGACATTGCTAGCCGTGGATCCAATCTATCGGGGAAGCACCTGGTAACAACGCCTCCGCCAACTGCTGCTGAGGGGTATCTTCTTGGAACAGAGTTTTTATTCTGTCCAGGTGAGGCCGGATGGTCTGCGACGTCGCGAGACAGCAGCCGACGCCGCCCAGCCCTGTGGTGAATGACTCGTAGCCGTGTTTATCCAGCAGCGTCTTTCTGAATTGCTCCACGAGCTCATCTTCGACGTCGCGCTTCAACAGCGTGAGGGCGCAGCCGCCGCCGCCGGCGCCTGTCAGCTTGGTGGCCCCGATGCCCAGGGTATCGCAGAGCGCTCTGACATGCTCCAGACTCGGATGTGAGACACCGAGTGCCACAAGCAGTCCGTGGTTGATTCTGACTAGTTGTAGCAATCGTGTGTAGACGGTGTCGTCGCCCTGTAACAGAGGGAGGAGCTCGTGCGCCTGTGTCACCACCTGCGCCATCGTGTTGAGGATAGGGGCCGTGATGAGCGGCTCCTGTTCCACCAGCTTGCCGACATTCGCGACCAAGACCTTCGTCGACTTCGGCACCTTCGTGTTCGTCAGGATCATCGGCATCTGCGGAAAGTCGCTGAGGTGATCGAACTTAGTAGAGCCGTCCGGCTGACGCTGGAATAGAACGGCGTCGCCATACGTGGCCACAGCGTTGTCGATGCCCGAGGGTGTCCCGTGGATGCACTGCTCCCCCACAAGCGCCCACCGGTTAACAAAGTCCTGTTGCTCCTTCGTTAGCGCGCCTGACTCGCACTGCACGTGCCCGCCCAGCCGCCCCATCGCCAGCGCAAGGCACACAGCAATCGACGCGCTGGACCCGAGCCCCGCGCCGATTGGAAGCGTCGACTTCACCGTGAACCTTACGCCCTGCACCTCCCGACACAGGCAAGTGTATATGTACAGGAAGCACAGCGCCGCGTGCCGCGCCAGCGCTCCCTCCAGCCCCATCAGAAGCCTGTCAACGTGCGCTAGTACCTCCGCGTCCAGCTCGCGCGAGCAGAAGGCCCGTACCACCGCCTCCCGCGGCACCGCCGTCAACGCCTCGTGCTTCCAACTGTACTGGAACCCGATATCTGGGAACTCCATTCGCACTGCATCGCTCTCTGCATCCGCCTCCACAAAGAGATACGTCCGCAACGACGACACGCTGGCAGCAATCGCAGGCTTGTTGTACACCGCCGAGTGCTCGCCAAAGATGATCACCTTCCCAGGCGCCGAAGTGATGAAGGGTAGCAACTCGCCTGTGCAAATGACTGTCATCGGCTGTCCCATGAGCGTAGCTGCTGCTGTCTTGTGGCCTGCTTTTCTTATGACAGAGAGTCCGCTTTTCGCGGAGAACCGCGTGCCGCCGCAACCGCTCCGCAAAATGAGGCCGCGACATCCGCATTCCACCAATGGCGCCGCTGCCCGCGGTTCACGTCTAGCGGTTGGCCGGCTCTCGTGCCACGTGACTGGTCGCAGACGCACGGCAGTTACGACCGGCGCTGTGGCAGGCACGCATCTTCAGGTCACGTGCGCAATCTAACGGGAAATCTCAAAATTCTTTCACGTGATCGTAATTTATAAAGCATATACCATCATGAGAGAATACTCCTTTTTCAAAGAGTTGCTCATTCCCTAGTTTCGGAGTTCTTATCTTCCAGTCTACAATATCTTTGAAGGAATTTATCACATTTTTTGGACTTACAACATAATGCGTTCTTACACCGCTCTATACTTCTTTTGCCTATTTATTACTAGTCAACGAGACAGCCCTTGTCAGAGCTGGTGTAGTCCTGACTGATCTGTCTAAAAAAGACAAAATGCCTTATTGCGCCAGTACGACAAATTGATAACGTGGTTCGCGACTAATACACGAGACGAATTCAAGTCCTCGCTGCTAATACTTTATGAACGTGAAGGACCTGATCGAATCATGGAGGTCGGTTCAACCGAAAGAATCCATTAGACTACTTGGAATGCAAGCTGGAACGTGAAATCTTCAACGCGAGCATCTCCATGCTTGCAGACGCTTTCCATTTATCAACACTAGCATCTTATCAGGACAAGTTTCTGGTGCTCACTCAAGATGTAATTAATAGAGCTGTAATGCATGACCAGATGCTTGGTATAACAAACCAAAAATCCAACCAATTCTTAGACGCGCTCTGTCAAGCTGAGTACGACCAGGTTGATAAGCGTATGCAGACCCTGCTATACCAAGCAGCATAATGAGAAAGTACAGAGTTAGTTCACCATCGGAGTCTAGCTAGGTCGTCGCGTAAAATGCAATTGTACAAACTTGTGGAAGGCAACAGATCCCGAACACGATGTGGGTACCCGAACTCCCTTGGCCTATATCAATTAGGGCCTTCTCTGATAAAAACTCTGGTCCCCAACTTAGAGCGATGCATCAAGATACCTTAAGCGTATGTTTAACACTTTTAAGCGAGCTAAAGCCGTAAATTTTTATACTTATAACTATATATAGAAGACTTAACTTGACAGGCATGCACAACTAGCAGCTGTCACAGTACTTACCTCATCGCTGTCGTTATGGTGTCAGACATTGAGATGATGAATCTTTTCCTACGAGGGTTTTGCACGTGACACGGAACCGGACGCGCCTCGTTACCCGGGCGGGCCCTGAGGGGAGGGGATGGGGGGCGTAGAACGTCCCACAAGTTTTCAATATTGAGTACACCGGTACAACAGAGTGACAGAAGCCGTATAGTTATCTGGAAGTGCTACTATCATCTTCCAGTCGACGTTGGGTCCATTTTTGCCTGTGTAACTAGCGTCTGAACCTCGGAACAACCAGGGTGCTCGAAGCGACTATATTCGCTACGGAGACCACAAGAGACGGCGAGAAACACGGTAGTGGAACGAGTGGCGGGACAAGAGTTCGAAGCCCGAGAGTATCTGTGAGCAGCGAGTACAGGTGCCAGAAGGAGCAGCAGCAGGATCGCCGGGTGTTATAACGGGCGAGCAGGTAGTGCTCTGCGATATACGACGGCGGAGGGCATTCTAGCGGCAAGTCGGAGCGGCAGCTGCGGCATACACGGATTCGGGGTTGTCGCGTGGCTTGGGCTGAGGGGCTTGCACTGCGGATCCTACGTAACAGGCTTACAAATCCAGGTCTTCTCGGAGGGGTACGTGCTGAGGAGCCATGGGGAACGCACCATCGCGTCAGCTGTCAACGTCGAAGAAGAAGAGGTCTGGGAGCACCAGCAATTCTGCGGATGATGAGCTGCCCCAATTTACGCGCACAGACACTAGTCAGTCTGTGAAGAGCTCTAGATCTGTTAGATCCACACGCTCACGAAAGTCGCAGTCAGGTTCGGTGCCCGGGACGCCCAAGACAGCATCCAGCGATGCAAATGTCATTGCGTTGCCAGAGGGCTCTTCCAGGAAGAATAGCAACTCTCATGGCAATATTCCTGCCCTGTCGCGGTCCAATTCACAACATAGTTTCACGCCGCACCAACACATAAACGAGGCGCAGCAGGAACAGCGGGTGTCGCCCGACCAGCTGCGGGCTCCCCGCGCTGCGAGTTTTAGCAATGGAACAGGCGATCTCCCTCCCTCAATGGTACAGATGGAGCCGAAGTCTCCAATATTGCGACATTTTTCCTCCTCTAACCATATGAACACCTCTTATAATGAAAATTCGCTGACTGATGATGACATGGACGCTAACTATGGGGTAGAAAGCAATGATGATTCCCATTCACATAGGTCACGGAGAGAGTCAAGGAGGAGGAGCAGCGGCTCGAGCCAGAGAAGGAGGTCCGGCAGCAGCCAGCAGCATTTGGAGCTCCCTTCAGTGCCCACAACGCTGAGTCGTACCTCCTCGCATTCGAGTTCTCATAGTAGGAAATCTTCCCTGAGTGCAATTGGGGGCGGAAATTCGGTCTACTCTACGCCGATGGCCTCTCCAGCAGTCCGGAAGGATGATGGCATGGACTACTTCTGCGGGGCAGACACCGTCTACGGGGGATCGAAAGACGTTCTCGACGGCGCAATTTTGGAAAAGGGACAAGAACATGATCATGGTGTGGATTCTGGCGCAGGCGATGTTTATGGCCACGATATACCACAGGATCCTGAGGAGATAATGTCTACGAATGATGGAACAATGCCGAAAAAGAAAAAGTCGATCAAACCACTTGATATTGATGAGATGATACAAAAGTTATTGGATGCTGGTTACCTAGGAAAACGTACTAGAAATGTGTGTTTGAAAAATTCAGAGATTGCCCAAATATGCCATTTGGCCCGTGAGATCTTCTTATCACAGCCATCTCTCTTGGAGCTTTCTCCCCCTGTAAAAATAGTGGGTGATGTGCATGGCCAATATGCAGATTTATTACGGTTATTTACCAAATGTGGCTTCCCTCCTTCATCTAACTATCTTTTTCTAGGGGACTATGTTGACCGTGGCAAGCAATCTCTAGAAACTATTCTACTACTACTCTGTTATAAAATTAAATACCCAGAAAACTTTTTTCTCTTGAGGGGAAACCACGAATGTGCTAATGTCACCAGGGTATATGGGTTTTACGATGAATGCAAGCGTCGTTGTAATATCAAAACATGGAAATTGCTTATTGATACATTTAACACGCTACCTCTAGCTGCAATTGTGGCGGGAAAGATTTTCTGTGTCCATGGGGGACTATCGCCCGTGTTGAATTCTATGGATGAGATTAGGCATGTGAGCCGACCAACTGATGTGCCAGATTTTGGCTTGATTAACGACCTGCTATGGTCCGATCCGACTGATTCTCCAAACGAATGGGAGGACAATGAACGTGGCGTGAGCTACTGTTATAACAAGGTTGCTATCAACAAGTTTTTGAATAAGTTCGGTTTTGACCTAGTATGCAGGGCTCACATGGTTGTGGAAGATGGGTACGAATTTTTTAATGATCGAAGTTTGGTAACGGTCTTCAGTGCTCCGAACTACTGCGGAGAATTTGATAACTGGGGTGCCGTAATGAGTGTTAGCGAGGGTTTACTCTGTAGCTTCGAATTGTTGGATCCCTTGGACAGCGCTGCGTTGAAACAGGTGATGAAGAAGGGCAGACAAGAACGTAAACTAGCTAATAAACAACAGCAGAACCTTCAGGAAACTAATTAATTTGACGGTGCATATTGCGTGGCAAACAGGTATTCCAAATTTGAGTCCGCATATGGTAGTATTGGATAGGATCTCTCATCTACTTAGGTCATGTTAATAATTGACATTTTTAGTTCACTTCCGTGCCTTCGATACGTTGCCAAATAATCACAATAGTCGTGCGAGTCTTTCCAATCATTTCCCTCACCATAGTCATTCTGTACATTAGTCTGCAATTAATTGTCGTACATTAAATATTGTAAGTAGTTTCGAAGCGAAATTTGACATCCGAACTCTGATAGAAACAGTGCAACACTGTATACATCACATATACTGGTGAACAAACCACAACATCAGCATGAAACAGGACAAAAGGAAGTATTCCGGGTTCGTTCAAAGCGTTGGCATAACATGTGTCCTGATACTTATAATTTTGTGGACATTGCTGCCATACCCGCTCCTCGATCCAGAAAAGAGGCTAGCAGAGCCACAAACAACCACTGAAAGCATCAGCCTATTCCTAGATGAACTGGTGGAGCTCTTTCCGCAGCGCTATTGGATAATATGCATCCAGTGTATGATCTTGATGGACATGTTGTTCGTGTACATTGGGCTGCCGATTTTTAACCAAAGCGTACTTACTGTGCGGTTGGACGATCTGCGGACGATAACGGACTCCAAGGCATCCGTTGTTATGTGTGAATCGCACGCCGAATTCCTGACAAGCTATGCACATACTGAAACTAGTGGCGTTTACGATCTCCCTATAACAGAAGTATCACGATTACTTTACGGAAAAGCACGACACAAGAGCGATTGACTGCGAACTACAACAAAGCAGGGATTCCAGGAAGTGTTAAGATGAAATTATTATACAGTTGTAGATAAAAACAGAAACTGATAGATACTAAAGATTATAAATGGTCAACTGAGGAGCATACAAAGGGCTGGTGGACGCGGTTCTTCCGAAAGGATAGAATTGAATCTGAATGCACATTAAAATCAATTGGAGTACAAAACACTAGGTCAGTGAGCGCCACGGCCACGGCCACGGCCACGACCGCCCCTGCCGCCCCGATTATTATCTCTGGCGCCACCGTTACCAGTGTTTCCACTATCACCCAAGAAGCCAGCCGCTGGACGGAATAATGAATACACGTTTTGGCCGCGGTGACCATCATTGTGGCGACGATCGTTGCCATAATGTCTTCCTGTCGAATTGCCGCCATCCCCATCATGGCGTTCATAAGACTTCGAGTTCCCATCTGTCCCATTTTCAAAACCAGAGTCCCTAGAGTGTGAATGGTGACCGCCTCTGCCCTCATGGTTGCCCCGGTGGCCACTGCGCGAGGCGGATTTACGCATTGTGCCGCCTCCCCTGCCTCCTCTGAAGTTACCTCTACCTGAGCCACGGAACGATCCCCTATGTGGATCAGCACCATCTTTAAAAACAAATCTAGACGACTGTGTATCGTTAAACTCATCTTTATTGTCGCCATGTCTCTTGGACTGGTCACTGGCCGATCTTGGGGCTAGCGCGCCAGTGGCATCTAGAGCCGCAGGACTTATCAGAGGGGAAGACTGCTTTATTGATGCAATACTAGCTGCGGCTGCATCATCCCTCTCCTTGGCAGCCTTTTGTAAAACTTCGGAATAGGTCAACCTCGGTTTACTAGCTTCTGGTTTCGCTGCACTCGCAGTGGCGTTAGAAGTACGCGCCTTAGGCGCCGGTTCCTCAATCTCCTCGTCGTCTATGGCGTGAGAGTCGCCTTTCGAATGGCCCTCTCTCTTCAGTAGGGTAACTTTCTTCCCTTCGGGAGAAGAGTCGCCAAAGGAGAGTTTCCTGAGCGCTGTTGTATCTTCAATATGAAACTTCTGAACCGTCTCCTCGATCTTTAGAATCTTTGTCTGAGTATCTACGGGCTTGGCATCCCCAAAAGGGTTGACCTTCGGTTTTGCGGGCTGTGCCGCATGCTTGGGGTTGCCCCCAGGGCCTGTGGAGGAAAGCTTACCTGCGTCTGGGGAGCCACTGGGTAGCGCCTTGTCCTTGTTCACATAGTTTTGGAAGTCGGAGAATTCTGCAGGCTCTACCTTAATAGCGTGAAGCTCCATCAACGGTTCCCTCCATTGGGACATTATCTTATCCATATCCCTAAATGAGTAGACCTCCACGAAGGCGACTTTCGAGTTCTTGGTGAAGCATTTGTCAAAAAGCGAGTCGCTGTCCAACGGCGGGCTCCTATTCAGCTCCCAGAACATCTTGAACTTGACAAAACGCGTAAACTTCGTCCGGAACAGATCTTCGATATCGTGATTGGAAAAACTCTTCTGTAGGTTGGAGAACTTGATGATATAAGGCGGATCGTACTGCCTTCCAGACCCGTGGAAGTGGCTCCCGTTGGAGAACCCACCGCCATAGTCGCCCCCGCCGTGCCCGCCATGCCCCTTTGCCGCCGATTTCAGCAGATCCAGCGACGTCGTGTTACTGAGCGTCGTGCTGATCGCACTCAGATCTATCTCGTTTTCGTTCCACGCAGAGTCGTTTAACGAGCTGTCATCCAGGAATTCTTCCAAGGACATCTTCTTTTTTGCCGCATTGTTGCTTGCTGATAAACAAGGGAAACTAGTTAGTATCTTAAAAGTAAGATCTACGTTTTCCCAGAACGCCTCAGTGGCCGCAATGGCCAGCCGCACTACCGGCTCCCACCTTTCGCCACGCCGAAACAGTCAATGGCCGAAAGAATCAACACTCGGCATTGCGCCCGACTGGGCCCACCGCCCGCGCTGCGCACAGCGACGGCCTAGCACACTCAATGTAACATACCCATATCAAAGTAACGTCAATGAATCCGCTCCAATCAGTCAAACACAAACGAATAGCCAGTGTTTAGCTCGCGTAACTCGATTCTTAACGTATGAGCTTCGTTGTTTGTTGTTGCAATTCGCCACTCGTTTCTCTCAACTTTTCTTTTTCACAATATTCACGTGACAGTACCCCGTGGTCACGTGCCAGCTGTGGCGTCAGATTTTAAAAAAGAAACGAGTACTCTATCATCTAATAAATGTGTCGAACAGCACAGATGAGGGGCGACCATCTTGACGGACTAGCGAGCCAGTCACGTTGGGAGCCCAAGGCCTCTACGTTGCCGTTCGTTCCTGAAGCCCAGCCAGTCGAAAATATGGAGCAGAGGTCCCTATCGGGGCTGTCGAGCGGAAGTAGAAGGGTATACGCGAAACGCCGCGCGGAGCGATGGGCGTTAGGTCTGGTTCTGTTGGGTATCGTGGTGTTGTTGTGGGTACTGTCGTCATTTTTGGTGAATCTGTTATTTGAAGATGCGACGTATCGGAAGCCCTTTTTGATCACATACGTAAACACCGCCGCGCTGAGTCTGTACCTAGTGGCTCCGACGGTGCAGCTGCTTTGGCGGCGGCGGCGGAGCGGCGTATGGGAGCTCGATTCGTTCGTGACCGTCAGAGAGGAAGGCAAGGATGCACAGGAGAGCGCGCTGCTCAGCGACGGCGGCGAGCAGACGCTGTTGCTGTTGGGGGACGACGCCCGGCAGCGGGGCTGCAGCGACCTGAGCGGCAAGCCTGTGCAAATTTCGCTATGGGCTACTGCGAAGCTGAGCGCGGTCTTCTGCGTGCTGTGGTTTGTGGCGAACTTTGTGACGAACGCGTCTCTAGGCTTTACTTCGGTTGGCTCTGCGACAATCCTGTCCTCCACGTCGTCCTTCTTCACGCTCCTTTTGGGGGTCCTGATGAAAACCGAATCTGCAAGTGTCCTGAAGGTCCTCGGTTCTGTAGTGTCATCCCTGGGGATTGTGCTTGTCACCAAATCTGACACCGGGGGAGCTGCGCCGACTGTAGGTGCCTCGCTGGAGGCATCATCTGCAATCTCGGTACTCATTGGGAACATCCTGGCGCTTGCAGGCGCCCTGTGTTACGGAATTTATCTTACACTGCTAAAGTGGCGTGTCCGGGACGAGTCCCGGATCAATATGCAGGTCTTCTTCGGATTCGTGGGCCTGTTCACGCTCGTATTCCTCTGGCCAGCGATTGTCCTTCTGCATGCAACAGGTTGGGAGGAATTCAGGCTCCCGCCTAACGGGCGCATCTTGTTCATTGTGCTGGTAAACTGCCTCACTACGTTCATCAGCGACTACTGCTGGGCCAAGGCTGTGCTGCTGACTTCCCCCCTTACCGTGACCATGGGCCTCAGCGCCACCATCCCCCTGGCAATGCTCGGCGATTTCCTTTTAAAAGATAGGAGCATGTCCTTTGCATACATTTTAGGCGCAATTCTGATATGTGGGTCGTTCCTCGTCATCAACAACCATTCCAACGCAGAAACCACTGCGTCCGAAAGAGACCCTGCTCTCTGCACCCAGGGCGCTTAAAATCGATGGCCGTACAACCAGGCCATCTCATTCCAAACTCTGATTCTATGATATCTATAAATCATGTTTACGAATTAACATAGTGATATTTAGAAAACTCCGCAAGCGCTGTCTACGCCCGGCACGGGAGAAAGTTCAGATAGCATACGGGTAATCAGGTAGCTTGACCTTGTAACATGAGAGGAAATAAGAGAACGCGTAGAACAGGCTCACGTTTATCATAACAGTCAGAACAATGCGCGCACGTTTCTGTGCCTTTGCTAGACCCCGCCCAAGCCATATAAGCATTAGCACGCAAGTGGCCATCAGCAGGTACATCACCGAGACCGAGATGATCTCGATCCCGAACTGCCACCCCATCGATCCAGCGAAGAACATTATGGCCCCCTTGTCATTTTTCGCTAGGAACGGAATCTGGTTGATCTGGGTGAACTTCAAGCCCGTGATGGACACCATGATGACCAGCAGCGCCAGAAGACATCCGGAATACCTACCCTTGTGCGATATCTGTGCGCGCACAAACCTCTTCAGCGCCACGAACACCACCGTGAACCCTACGAAGGAGCTGAAAAAGGACGAGGCGTTGAAGTCCTCCGGCACCTTGACATGGATGTTCACCAGCTTCGCCGCGAAGTCCGCAAGCTTTATCGCGTCCTTCGCGCCGTCCGGCGTCATCTCGTACTGGTACAGCGGGTTCCGCGCCCACGCAAACGACTCGTCTTCCGGGCTGGGCGGATACACGAAGAAGTGCGGCAGCGAGCGCAGCCGCATCTCCTTCACAAACTTCGGGTTCAGGTTCACGTCCAGCAGGAAGAACTGATACAGCCGCTGGTCGTCCGCCTGGACAGAGCCATGGAACGACCCCACCACCTTCTCGAACGTCGGCTGCACCGCCGCGCACAGCTCGCACGCCGCACCCTTCGAGTTCGGCACAGACGACGTCACCAGCACCATCGAGTAAAACTCCCGCGCCCCCTTCGACACCCACTCGTAGTTGTCGTCTGTCACCCTGATAAGCCCGTTGGCCTCCCGCAGCGGCTGCAGCTCTTCCCAGCTAACCGCACCCATAACCGACTGAACTAGCAGCGTCACGAGGACCAGCATCACGCCACGCATCATAGGTCGCCACCCAAGAACCATTGCAAAACTGCCTTTGAGTAATTGCTTGAGGTAACGTTCTCGACCGTTGTTGATTTCTATCTAATCCGTTGCGATATTAAGATGGTAAGTAACGCTTTTCCCAAAAACGGGCCTAGTTATATGCACCACGTATCTAAAACAACACATCTAATTTGCGCCACAGCCTTGGCATATAATGTCCACTGCCCTGCAACTTCTTGCAGATTACTACGAATCGGTTATCAGATGCGAGGAGATCTACATCGAGTTTATCAGCGGATTGGGCCCGAATAAAACGAAAAGCGGCCAACAGTCGGGTTCAGTCGCGACCGAAGAAACCATTAGCCTGAAGAAGCAAATAGAACAATTGGTCAGCGATTCGGTCAAGCAGCGCCAGGAGATAGAGAAGCTGCGTGAGCTCAATAAAACGCAGCGGGCGGTGCTGGAATCGAAGCTGGAGACTGCGAAGAAGCAAGTGGCGCGCGCTACAGGCTCGGCGAACGCGGGCGGAGCGCGGGCGGACGACGGGGGGGCCGCGCAGGAGGAGGGCGGGGCTGGGTTCCACCTTCTGTCGCCGCTGCGGCGCGGCGGACGGCGGGCGAGCGGCGGCGGGGCCGGCGCGCGGGCGGGCCTGCGGCTGGCGCTGGACGCTGGTAACGAGACGATCTTCGACGGGGCGGATGAGGACACGGAGGCCGTGCTGGGCGTTGAGGCGGTGGCGGGGGCAGGTGTGAGGGCGCGGGAGGTGGGACGGGCGCTGCGGTGCACCGGGGAACGCGACGTGGGAGGCAGTGACGGGCAGCCACACAGAAAGAAGCGGAAGCTACGGCGACAGCCGGTGGAGAAGGCTGTGGACGAGGGGGATGAGGGTGCGGGGGGGCGGCTGAAGAGCACGCGATGAACATATAATTAGGGTGTTATTTAGGTGCCCGGTTGGGCGCGCCCTGTCTAGAGCTTTGACTTGAGCCCGCTGAGCCTGTACTTGACGTCTTTGAGCTGCTTGGAGTCCGGCTCCCACTCGTCGAACTCCTTGAACAGCATGATGATCTCCTCCTTGTCCAGGTGGGCCCCGGTCTCGTAAAGCAGGCCGCGCATGCACCAGGGCAGGTGGTAGGGGTTGGAGCCCAGCTGGTTGACCTGATACGGCTTGTAGATGACGGGCACGTCGACGGGGAGGTCGGTGGTCTCCAATGCAAATTTGATGCCGAGCTCGTAAACCTGGTGTTCGTTGTAAACTTTTGAGTGCCCACCACCGGTGAGAGTCCCGGCTAACGACGCACTGATTTCCTTAACGATATTGTGGTCATCGTAGCCCATGTTAATCAGGTGGTGCGCAATTTTAACTATGCGAGTAATAAATGCTGGCGTCTTAGAGTCCTTGTCTATAAAGGTTGCCCTGAAGATGTTTGGATGATGTGCAAACAAGCAAGTCGAGGAGTACAGTGGCACCAACTGGTCGTTGATCGACCCGACGTACGTGATCTTGACGTTGCTTGCGATGATGAGCCTGAGGGACTGGATGTACTTCTTGGACTGCACGGTGTTAAAGTCCTGAAATTGGAAGAGCTCCTGCAGAGAGTCGTTTTCGATTGTCGAGTATGCCTTGACCAAGAACGTTTGGTCCACCCCATAGAAGGGGCCGTTGTTAATACCAGCCATGGCCAACACGCTGACCACCTTTCTCCTGCGCTCCTCGGCGAGCTCGTTGGTCATTTCCCGGTCAACATAGACAGAATGCAACTGTATAACGCCTGCCTCCAGTAACTTAGCTAGCAGAATAATCGTCACCGGACAGCCCTGCGAGTGCGCAACGAAGTAGACAAAGTCGGCTTCGTTGATCTCATTCGCCCACTTCTTCATCACTTCGAAGAAGAAGTCGACCCGCTCGAAGACCTTTCCCTCCTTTTCGAGAGCGATCTTGCTTACGTCCACAGGCGTCTGCCGATCCCGAAACCACTGCAACACGGTCTTCTCTGCCTCTGTGATAAACTTGGTCGACGTGCCGGTCGGCTCGCCGATCAGCGGCCTGATCACTTTCATGGGGAAGAAACCGTGCACTCCCACCAGGAGCACCTTGACCGGGCGCGTTTTATGCGCAGACAGGTAGTTCAGCATCATGTCCGGGCCCCGTCGGTACAGCGTCTGGTGCTGCACGCGGCTCTCCGACAGCAGGTTCAATCGGTAACCTATGCTACCCAAAGAGGAGTACAGATACGACAGCGTCGTATACTTCGGCAAGATGTCAAACGACGGCACCAGAAGGTGCGATTGGCCCGCGCTCTCCTCCTTGCCGGCCGCCTGCGGCGCCCCCTCCTTGGCTGTTTTTGGCAGGAACAGAAGCGCGTCCCGGCTCGCGACGATCAGTTCGTTGATCACCGGCTTACGCAGCCGACTCGTATGCTGCTGCGCCGTCTCGTCATCCACGGTCGCAGCGGTGCTGCTCTTCGCCCACAGCGGCCACGCCCGCTTCCTCACCTTGGTGTCTCGCGCCTCCGCCGGCGACAGCGGCGTCGGCTGCTCCGCGACCACCTGCTCCGCGACCACCTCACCCCCCGTCCCGTTGCTGGCGTCCGAGCAGCGCCGGCTCATGCCCTTCAGAGAGGTGAAGGAGCCCCGCCGCCACCACGACATCGCCGTCGCAGTCATCGAAGCCGTACCCGTAGCCGACTGCGCTGCCGCGGTCTCGCTAGGCTTCTCCAGCTTCGCGCTGAGATTCCGCGCGCTGCTGGTGTTCATCGATGGCCGTCGGTTCTGGTACCATATCTTCCACGAGGTCCCTGGCCGCTTTTCTATCGTCCCCGCTGCCGCTTCTGCAAACTCGCCAGGCTTATCTGCGCTGCTTCCTCGGTGTGTGCCCTTGTTTCCAAACGACGCGGCGTCGGATTGGTCTGATGATCTGCTACTAGTCATAAATTTCCAATACCACTGGCGATGCCTCAACCAACCCGTTTCTCTAATTTTTATCGCTATCCCTCACGGTATCTCTGAACCTAGTAGCCTTCCTATCAACCTCTAGGTGTTCTTATGAATCATGTTGTAGGGATACTTTCGGAAACGCAGTGAAATTTAAACTATAGCGATCCGTTGAGCTGAATCTTAAACACAAACAACCGGCAAAAGTGTGGGCAGCATCAGGGTGGTTTAGTCGCGGAATGGTGGCTGCCAGTAAACGGAAACTCAGTGAAACAGCGGCAGTTGGGGTTCCTCGTGATAAGAAGCAGCGATGCGTGACTGACTTCTTTAGCGCAACGAAGGGTAAGGCAGCTGATGTGGGACAGCCACGCAAACAGGCGCCAACGGCAGGCGGTGCGGCAGCGGCCGCTGCAGAGCGAATGGAGGCCGCAGAGGGCGGGGTTGCTAAGGCGTGCGCGGATGAACGGGCCAAGGAGAATTTTCCCGAGGAGCAGCGACGCCTGCTGGCGCTGGAGCTTGAGACGATCGATGCGTCGTGGCAGCGGATCCTGCAGCCCGAGTTCACAAAGCATTACTTTCTGCAATTGAAGCGTTTCGTACTGGAGGAACAGACGCGGCACACGGTCTTTCCGCCAGCCGAGGACATATACCAGTGGACGCGGCTAACGCCGTTCTCGAAGGTGCGCGTCGTGATCATCGGCCAGGACCCGTACCACAACCACAACCAGGCGCACGGGCTTGCATTCAGCGTGCGCGCGCCGACGCCGGCGCCACCATCACTGCGCAACATCTACAAGGAACTGCAGATCAACTACACCGACTTTGTCGCCGACAACGCGCTGGGCGATCTGACGCGCTGGGCGACACAGGGTGTGCTGCTACTCAACACGAGCCTGACGGTACGGGCGCATTGTGCGAATTCCCATTCCAAGAAGGGCTGGGAGCCGTTCACCAGCCGCGTAGTGCAGCTGCTGGTTGAGGACCGGCGCCGCACGGGCCAACCGCTTGTGTTCCTACTCTGGGGCGCGCATGCCGCGAAGCTGGTCGACCGTGTGCTAGGTGGGCGCGTGCCGGATAACTTTCTCGTGCTGAGGTCCGTCCATCCGTCTCCACTGTCTGCATCACGCGGCTTCTTCGGCAACTTTCACTTCCGCAAGATTAATGATTGGCTCATGGCGCGTGGGCAACGCATGATTGACTGGAGCGTGGTGCCAGATACAGAGCTGAAAGAAGTACGCGATGCGAATAAAGAGACTGGGGCTGCTTCTAGTACATAGCTCTCAGGAGGTAGAAAGCGGCTGGCCTCCCAGCAACCCTCTATCACGTGATGGTAGCCACGGATAGCGTGATGGATGGCCAACAACATGAACTTTGTACGCGTAGTAGCGAACCATAATTCGCAGCCATCACGCCATATATATATAAAAGCACCTGTGACGATGGCACAGACTGTTAGAGGGGCCGATGCTGCAGGGAACCAGAATCAGAATGCTGGGAAAGGCGGCGTGGAAACCACGCAGCTGGTCGGCGGTCAGAGGCCCGGCGCAGCGCGTAAGGCGAATCGCATGCTGCTGGGGCTACTAGAGGATAGTGCGAGGTACGATATGAAGAGTGACTATAGCCTTCCAGATACATGGCTGCGGAAGCGGCGTGCGACCGCGCAGAAGACGGCGAAGGCGGAAGACAAGTCTGTTGACACCAAAAAGACGAGAGCAGCTGGGAAGAAGACGAAGCCGTCCGAAGCAGGCCCCGACGCGAAGGCGAGGTCTGGCATGACGTCTGCCCCAAGCAGTAGCAGCACGGACGCTGCGGCCCCTGCCGCAACTGGCAAGGCACGCAATGGCAAAGCTCGCGCGGCGAGCTCAGTAACGCGAAATACTGTGCTGGCAAACGCGAGTCCCTTTGCCTCCCCTAGCGAGGATGTCATCGAGCTTCAGCACCAATTTTTTCGCATAACGGATCATCAGGACTGTGTGAACCGCGAAATTACTAGCAGTCTACTGCTTACGCCGAAGGATGTTGCGGACCAGCAAATTGTGCGTCTGCACTTTATCCTTTATCCGGACGTCTCAGAGGAGTATAAGGTCACCTTCGGGCACCCGAATAATGGGGTTTTCAATCCGATCCATGAAATCGGCAAGTGCATCAAGTATGCCGTGGAAATATACTTTCCAAAGACTTTTAAAAAGAAGGGTAGCAAGCTTCTCCAGCAGCTGTCTAAAGCATATGCTTCTATGAATCAGTCTGCTTTTGTGGAGGCAGTCGAACAATATAATGATCTTGTGCGAGCCATACCACAGGATCAGGTAAACGAGCATCTTCAACAAACCAAAAAAATCCCGAGAGCATTTATCCATGATATATTACAGATGGCGTATTCCAGATGCGTGCTGCCGAATGTTAACGGGCTCAAGGAATATCGCAGCTTCAGTAATTTTGTGTATGGGGAGCTTCTACCCACTTTCCTTTCTACTGTGTACCAGCAGTGCGACCTAAAGCCAGGACAAATATTTATTGACCTTGGGTCAGGCGTGGGCAATTGTGTGGTACAAGCATCCCTTGAATATGGCTGTGCGCTCAGTTTCGGCTGCGAAATTATGAAAAACGCCAGCGCTCTTGCGAAGAGTCAGCTGAAGGAACTAGAGGAACGATGTGCGTTGTGGGGCGTTGATCTCAAGCCCATTGAATTCTCCCTCCGCAAGAGTTTCATAGATAATGAACGCGTAAACGAACTCCTGCCCCAGTGCGATGTCCTGCTGATAAACAACTTTATCTTTGATACCAAGCTCAACCAAGCCGTGGAAAAGCTGATACAGGGCCTCAAACCGGGCTGCAAAATCATCACCTTAAAGAACCTAAGACCGTCAGGCTACACCATCAATTTCGATGACGTCGAAAACATTCTAAATAGGTTAAAGGTCGAAAAATTCACACTACCAGAAGACAGCGTATCTTGGACCTACAGGGGAGGTGGCGAGTACTTTATTTCTACTGTCCAGGCAGACATTGATGAATCGGTCTTTCATTCTTACGCGAAAGGGAGGGTCCGCGGGATGAGACCAGCAAAATACACCAAGTAGTGTGCTCATGGGTGGCTACAGCCGGGCATATCCTATATTGATAGAGATCTATATACCACATCCGTAAACGTGTAGTTCCGGCAACTTAGTAATGTAACACCGTTCAAGAGATCAGTTTCCAAGAGCTTCCTCCTGGCCCTGCAGCAACGTGAAGACAGGCGCCTGCAGCTTTTCTCTACCTTTCAGGAAATCAAGCTCCATTACGAAGATAAATTCCAGAATTGTAGCCCCTAGCTGCTTAATAAGGTCCCCAGCAGCGCCTGCTGAACCACCCGTGGCAAGAATATCGTCAACAACAACAACAGTAGCGCCCACAGGGATGGAATCAACCTGCATCTCAAATACGTCCTCCTCGTATTCTTTCACATACGTAGTCTTCACAACCTGCCCAGGAAGCTTGCCCGCTTTGCGTACAGGAACAAACCCTGCGCCAATTGCCAGCGCTAGAGAAGGCCCAAATAAAAATCCACGCGACTCCAGCCCCACCAAGTAGTCTATCTTTGTCTCAGGAAAGGCCTCCGCCAGGTGCATCTTGAATGCATCGATAAGCTTCTGAAAGAGTTGAGGGGATCTGAAGATAGGCAAAAAATCCTCGAATAGAACGCCTTCCTTGGGGAAATTTGGGTACTGAGCCAAAGCCGCCTTCAATTCCTTTGCATATTCGTTGATGGACATGGTCTAAGATATTATAAGTCGAGCAGGTGATTGATTTATCGTTGTAAGTTCTTCATTGGATGACGGACTTGTATGATCGGAAGTTTTTTCAAAAGACTCGATTATATAATCTTTGTTGCCACAATGGTCACGTGATAACTTGTGAGGGCGAGCAAGGCGATGCGTACCATCTATTAAGATGGATGGCAACCAGTAATAAGTACAGACGGAAGTGTAACTAAGCGAAGCATTGATACTGCATGAATGCCAGCGTTGGTGACCATGATATGCCTAGTCCGAGCGAAGCAGCTGTTCCGCACTACTTCGTGGAACTGAATGAGCACTATCTAAAGGACTTTGAACAATTCAGCTCATTGTGTTCGTTAGATGAGTATGAGCAGCTCCTGTATCTGCTAGAGGAGAAATTTGTAGCAGGTCGGGTAGCAATTCCCCCCGGAGATGTGATTGTTGTCCTATTGACGCTGGCAACAGCTTCGTCGCATTACAAGGCGGACTTCGTGCGGGCAAATGATCCTTACAATGTTGGTAGGACGGATATCGCTCACCGTAGCATGCGGCTCCTGTCTAGATTGGTGGATGCTGTGGAGGAATTTGACGACCGTCGATATATGAGGTTTGAGCTAGAGCTGCTGCGGTGTCAGCTCTTCCTGTTTCTGGATAGCATTGTGCCCAAACGGCCAGAGGTGACGATCGCCAAACGGGTGCGAACGCATGGGAAAAACCAGCCCACCGATATCCCATTCGCACCGGACGAAATGCCACTATGTGTGGATTCGTTGCGCTCTGCGAGTTACAAATATGTGAGCGTGCTGGAAACCAAGAAGGCAGTCTTTCAGAATGTGCTACTCACACATGTTCTGTCGCAAAACGGTGGATTTTGGAACTGCGTGGCATGGACCCTTTCGACGATGATTGATAAAGATGCGGTCAAGAACTACTGCGGTGAGACATGGTTCCCAATTGTGACGTTTCTCTTCCGCTTATATGAACTTCGGCATGCATATTATATGCAGTATGAGATGACGCAGGGGATATCATCAGCAGCTTACACAAAGGAATTGGCAGACAGCCCTCTGGTGCTTCTGTTTAAGTCGCTAGGCAGTAATAACGTGCACATTACTTTGTGTGACTACTTATTTGTGAATTGCGGGAAGAACGTCGGTAGGGGCGAGGCTCGTCCGGTTTACCACTCGGAACTCAAGCTCAGCGCGACATATGTTCCATTCTGCAAACCAAGCACGGAGTGGAAGCTATTTAAGTCTATGCAGCTGCGCCGGCGCATTCTCAGTTGCTACTTCAAAGTTCTTGCGGACATTCCGAAGGATCACAGAATAAAACCTTTCTCAGAGGACCAAAGCATAAAATATATGGTTCGGACATTGCTAGAACTCGAAACAGTAGAAATGTTTCAAGCATTTTTCTTCACAGACGACCTAAAGATTACTATGCATTATCTGCCCCTTCTCGCAGAACATATCATTGTTGTATTATTAGAAGATTGCGGCAAGGCCATTGAATCAACCCTTGTCACTAATCTAGGAAATTTGGATGTTGTGATTGAGAATATTGAAGAGTATCTGGAAATGCGACCAGTAGACTGTTCAAATGCCATAGGGTTACATAAGACGGTTTTTTATATTGATACATGCACTCTGGTGCTTATCAAGTATGCCATTCTTCTCCACGGTACCGACGTATTATTAACTGGAGGGTTAGATATGGTGCTCAAGAGATTTTTCAAAGAAGAATCAAAGCTTCTGGATACAGGTTCTCTGGAGCATGATTATCCACGCCTATCCCCATACTTGAAAATACTGTTTAATGTGTAATGATATACCTTTTCTGCTGAATTAGCTTAAATTTCAGCCAAAAGGACCAAAATGCGATCATTTCTCTTCAATCCCATTGACGTGAATGATGAACCGCATTATCTTTTTAACAGCGACAACATGCCACGGTATATAATTGTCCTTACCTCGTGATATGCAGAACCAGGTGTTTAGACTGGCAATATCCCTAAACTGGTGTAATATGGTCTTCAAAAGTTTTGTGCTGTCCGAATGAGGGCAATTTAGTAAATTAACCTCGAATTTGTCTAAAGTATCGCCACCGGCACATCTTTTAAACCGCACCAGCGCGCCGCTTTTTATTGCGCATCGGTGCTGTGAATTAGCAAGTTGTAAAGGGCTACTGAATACGACGCCATGCAGCTCTTCATCGATATTCACAACCTCGTAATCATCCAATTGGTTAGCTTGGATTTTGTTGGCATATCTCTTATCCTTAAAAAGTGGTTTGAATGATGGATAAAACTGATCTTCATCATATAGAGACACTTTTGTACTCGCCCCAACGCAGACCACAGCCAAATGTAGATTTCTGGTGGTCACAGATAGTCTACGCCAGTGCATTAACTCGTCATCCGGTAGAACGCTATCCATCCTAGTTAGGATCAAACATATCCTCCCATATTTTCTGCTGGCAAGTTCGACTGTTAGTTTCCATAACTCATTGCATGCGGTTTCAAAGCGAGCCTTGGAATTGCCCAGATACCATGCTTTAACCATGTTTTCTGTACCTTTTGAATCAGACCAGGCAGCCGCAAGCCACTCTCTGTCTATGCTTCTGGTGTATGCTAAATGTATGTATGAATCATAGTGGCTCAATTGATTCTGGTTACCTGCAGAAGTTCGAAATTCTACCTGCTCCGGCAAATTATCAGCTATTGAAGCAAATTTGACAGTCCTTGGAGGCAAGAGATTATAGATACCGCGGCATAATTCATAGTATCGATCAATCATAATTACAGGATCTTTGGTCAAATCAAATGGAATGAGTTTTAGTAGCAGCTCGACGTCGGGTAGCCTTGACTTCACTTCATTTTTAATGAGTTGAAATTTCGATGTCATGGTAATAGTGGCTTCGAGACTTGAAGGTGCTACCGGCAGGAAGATCATGAGGGGAATATTCTTGACATTATTCATGTTCGTAGAGCAATATGAGACGATTTGTGCAGATAGGAGTAATAATGTATCAGTATTAAAGTTGTTCAACACAATTAGGCCGTTGTGCTCGTCATTTGTAAGTTTTACCAGTTCACAAAAGCCTAACTCTTGCGCTGAATATATATGTGCTAATTCAGTGATGAATGAAACGCAAGTTTGGGTCAAAATAGTTGTCAGGAATAACCCACGGAAACTTTTCATCCCCCGGCTGGGTTTGAGATGAAGTAATGGTGCAAACGATTCTGCGTCACTCTTTAGTTTAATGAGGTTGCCATGTTTCTTCACGCAGACGGATGGTTGCTTGATATAAAACATGTCGCTAATTATCTCGTTACCTCTTAAGCGTTCAAATTCACTGAATACCGAGTTCAAAGTCTCCCTTATAACTCCCTTTTCATTTAATTTCACATCCTTATACGTCGGCGGATCAACGTCAAAGTTACCCAGAAACCCTTGATCAAATACCAGCTGCTCACATAGTATCTCTAGAAAATCTTCTAGTTTACTATCCACTTTAACAATGGGGTTTTTCGATAAGAAAACGTCAGGAATGGAAAACAGTGGCATATGTCGCAAAAGGAATGGTAGCCCGTTGGAAGATTCACGAGTCTCCTTGATAGCCAGTGAATAGTCACCGACTACCGAAGCCATCGCTGAATCACCCTGCTGATCTAGTTTTTTATCTTTATGAAGCGTTCGTTCTTGTATTTTCTCATCCGCACCAACCACAGGAGTTGGTTCATAGTAGTTCGACGAGCAGTTATCGGTTATCTGATTATCTATGTCGAGGTTTCCGCTACCATCCAATTGTGGTTTTATTATGGGTAGACCTATCCTATGAGGTGTATCTTCCCGGTTGATCTCAGGTGATTTCCATATCTGATCTAAATGACTTTCTCTGGATGGGAACTTATCAACATCAATAACATCTCCACTTTGGTAAGCCGGCAAAAGGTAGTCTTCTTTAGCAGAGTCAGATTGATTTAGAAACTCATTAATGGGGCGTCCCATGTCGTACTGCTGAAGAGATGAACCAACTTCCATTGCTCTAATGTCCTGCAAATTATTCTGCTGTAATTCATCAAAGTCGTCGCCACTAAATTCACTGTCATCCTCTTCCGAACTGGAAATGTTTGTTGTGCTAACTTCAAACTTCAGCGGCTCATCAATTTCATTCGGATCGAATGAAAACTTACCGCCATTTTTATACTTGTTATCAACGTTAGATTCTATCATTGGATTAAAGTTAAGAGGAGCAAACACACTCTTCCTTCTGTCCCGCGGAGTTTCCACAGGCAATGGCGCTCCTGGATCTGTATATAATGGCGCCGCTGGAAGAGTTATTTCATCCAATGGAATATCCAAGTATTTCCTTTTCAGAGGAGTCTGCTGCTGAGTGGAATAATTTATGGATGTTCCTGTCGGAGTAATCTTGCCCTCCGGATCACTTTCAATCTCTGCGCTGTCAAACATCTCGTCGGTAATCTCTCGAACTTCTTTCCTATGGGTGCTCTTGTTACTGCTGTCCCCAAATAGGTCGCTTTCGTCATCTTCGTCGCCAAATAAGTCTTTGTCAAACGTTACCTCCACATCTTGTTCCTCTGATCCCGATGTTATCCTAGCCGAATCTCCCTGTTGCGAAGTAGGATTGATACTGTCAATATCGTCATTCGAGCTTTTCCTATCGTTCCAGAGATCATTCTGTGATTTCACAGAAGAGGGGCATATTACCATGTCGTCAATCACCGATCCCATATTTTCATTAACGTTAGGAGTAGTCATAAAGCCGTTTCCAAATGAATCAGCCGAAAGTGGTGCCGCAGAACGTCGCAAATCCTGTGCCTTGCTGGGTGTGAGCTTGGTTCTGGATGCCGGTCCATAATTACAGCTACTGCTATTTGTATGCTTCACAAAAGGCTGAAATTGGTCTGTGAATCCCCCGCCCGTGCTCAATGGATTGTTGCCCGTCGCAGTGTTTGCATTTACAGAGGTTCCAGGTATGCGATAGGCAGATGTGAGTTTCAGTTGAATAAAATCCTCAATCAGATCAAAAGAATCCTGGAGACCAATATCCAAAGGAGTGGCCCTAGTAGTGTTAACGCAAGCATCCGCCGGTGTTTGCTGGAAACAGAGGTCCATAGGCCAGATCACAGACTTTGATGTTTGTGATTCCTCCGCGTATCGAGAGATTGTTGGGGTGTATCCGTTCAAATGGTTAATGTTGGGTACTAGTTTAATCCACTTAAGGTCCTTCGCCTGTGTCAAGTCAATCCCATGAGAAACTAGTAGCGTCACGAGAAGTAGATGTGCATTCTTGGGGGGCGCTACCAGGCATTTACTGATGTCAGGGAATGGCAAATACGCCCGTATGCCGGACGGGGCCAGGTACAGCGCGCGCTTCACTTGGCGACCCGTGAATGCGCCGCTCAGAAGCCGCTCAAACCCCATGTCCTTCGTACATAGAGAAACTGTGAGGTCTCCATTTTCAAATAGATGTGAATCAAAGTGGATCACGCTGCTGGCCTTCTCGTCACGCTGGAATATGCACGTGTTGCCAAATGGCACCAGTCGATTCTGCGACCTCAGGCACATGTTTATGTGAATCATGCGCCGCAAGGCTTTTAAAAAGATCGCATAGGGCGTTGGCAGGTTCGGCTTGGAAAACCCTGGCGTAAAGTGGCCCTTCTTCTCCGAGTTCGGGGGCTCGCCTATCCCTTCCAACCCCGGCATGGGTAAGTCCTGGTCATTGATGCTAAAGCACCAGAGTTCCCGCGAAAAAAGCGCCACCAGCGCTTTCGGATCCTTCTTGCGGATTAGAAGCTCGGATTGGATACACCATTGATCATCTGGAGTCCTCGGTACGAACTGTTGATAATTGACTCGCACCACCTTTTCAACTCTATAATAGCTTGAAAGCACATCTTCAAGTCTAAAGCTAGTTTCTAATATATCCATCCCCCCCTCAATATTTATCGATCTTATCTATAGCTTATTTGCCTCTTCCTTTTAATCTCCGTCGTTCAGCTGTTTCGTTACCGATCTGAGGGTTTTCTGTCAATTTACTTTGCGAGACCGCGAAATTACTCCAACTCCCTCATAGTTAAAACCAGCACATGGATGTTTAGCCGTTATTGGAAGGATCCCAGTCGCGAGTCCAAGGTACTGCTGGAAAGCGGGAATCATGTGCTGCTATACAATGATCAGCGGGGCATCTCACAGGGTGAGGTTTTTCGCTACATTATCAAAGTAGATAAGGCGCAACTCGATGCCAAGACCAAGATCGAAGAGCTGGTTCTGAGAATTAAGAACGTTGAGTCGCCGTTATTGAGGCCTATTTATTTGACTGGGCCGTATTCTGTCTATGCGGAGGTCCGGCCGTACAATTATGACGAGAACACAGCCTTCCAGGGCGATGATTTGCAATTTATCAGTGATTTGAAACCGGACGAGGCATTCAGCGCTACGCTGAAACTAAATGGCGACTCGCAGGTCGGAGAAAGTACAGTCTATTCATGGACGGTGGACGTGCTGTCGCAGATGACATTGATGGTGGACCACCCTATTTTGGTCCGCCTAAGCATTGGCAACACACGGAGTATCGTGAAGGCAGCGATGAAAACTCCGGCCAGGGCTGTTGAGCCAGTGAGCGGCTTCACAGTCGAGATTCAGGATACTATGACGGTGTGGAACGAGCCGCCTCTGTTTCCCGAGCGCCCTGTGCACTTGGTGATAGTGACGCATGGCATATTCTCCAATATTGGCTGCGATATGCTATACCTACGGGATAGGTTGAAGAAGTGCGCCGATGCGGTGGAGGAAAACTGCAATCAAAATGTGGTAGTTCGGGGCTACCATGGCAATATAGGTAAGTCGCATAAAGGCATCGAATACCTGGCTATGCGTGTAGCGGACTACGTCCTGAAAACCATTGCGCAAATGCGCAACGAGTACGTCCTAGACAGGATTTCTTTTATAGGGCACTCGCTGGGGGGATTGGTTCAGACCTTCGCCATACAGTACATGCTGGAACGGGATCCGGGGATCTTCAGTCCTCAAGCCGGAGGGCTACGCCCCATGAACTTCATTGCTTTGGCCAGTCCTTTTCTTGGTGTTATCGGGGATTTTCCGCTATATGCTACGGTCGCGTTAAATTTTGGTGCATTGGGCAGGACAGGTAAGGACCTCAACCTTAAGAATGATTTTGCAATCTCGGAGCTCGTACGGAACCCGAAGCAGGCGTACAATCGGCGACCAGTCTTGGAATCGATCGTTTCAGGGTCTATGAAATCGGTGCTTCAGGCCTTTTCCAACCGTACGTTATACGCGAACGCACTACACGACGGAATTGTGCCCCTGCGCACCTCAGCATTACTGTACCTGGACTGGTATAGTCTTCAAGAGGTCAACCTCATTGGTGCGCAGGAAGGCGCTGAGACTTTTGACCTCGGGGAGGAAGACCATGCGTTGAAGCGTTATGACACAGTAGAGATACCTCCAGACCTCTCTGAGAAAAAGGACACAATCCGTTGGTTATTACCGCGTGCTCTCATCAAAAGGCGTCATAAGTGGTATAAGAGGTCGCAAACGGTTAAACCAGGTATCGAACAGTTGTGGGACGAAGACAGCGACTACCATCCTCTAACGAAGGCATCCGCTTTGAGTTCAGCCGCGAATATTCTAGTCGCCCCTCCCCCTACACAGGATTACTACAAGGATCCTCAATCCCGGACTGACTACATATTCCACGACAAACGTTACTCCCCTGAAGAGTTGCCGCCAGCGTACTATCGCAACAGAGAACTGTTGAAGAAAATACTATACCCGAACGACAAGGTTCACAGGACGCAAGAAAAAATCGCCAGAGGATATCAGGAATCAATGAGCTGGAGGAAGGTGCTGGTCAACATCCAGCCAGAATCTCATAATAATATCATTGTGCGTAGACGTTTTGTTAATTCGTTTGGGTGGATAGTAATTGAACATTTAGTAAACGAACACTTTGGTCGCCGAGCCTCCCGTTCTGATTGAGAGTGGAAAGAGAATATAAACTTTGACTCATGTTTCATGACAGAATATGTATTACATAATAAATTAATATACCTATGTATTTAACTCTTTTGGTTCACCCGCGGACAGATGATTATCCTCATCGGCCGGGTCTATCTTGAACACCTTGTCGGGATTCAAGATCCTCTTGGGATCCAGGGCCAACTTCAACTTCCGCATCATATCAAGTGTCGATGGGCTGAGCTCCCTCTCCAGGTAACGACGTTTACCAAGGCCAATTCCGTGCTCGCCAGTGCAAGTTCCCTCATTCCGAAGACCAATATCAACCATCTTGCTAACGACCTCCTTGGACATTTCTAACTCCTCGGGACGGTACAGTAAATTATAATGGAAGTTACCTTCCCCGACATGACCGACCATTGCATGCTTCATAGGGTACTTCTCGCATAACTCATCGATTTCCTCTAATGTAGAGGCAAGCTTTGAGAGGGGAACTGCGACATCAGTAAACCATAGCTTTGCATCCTCGTGTATGTCAGTATAACAGTATTCGAGCATAGTATACAATGCGTTGGCACGGGCAGTAAACAGTTCCTCTGCTTCAGCGTCGCTCTTCGCAAATTCAAAGCTGGCCGCCTTGTGGTTGTCGCAGATAGCGCGGAGCTCTTTTAAATACTCCTTCACCACAGTTTTATTGATTCCGCCAACCTTAATAAACAATGTCGGGATTTCCTTGTATTCCTTGCTGACGGACTTCGAATGGTTCACCAACTTCATCATTTCAGAATCCAGCAGTTCAATAGCGTTCAGCTGAAATCCCTTCTTAAATATCTCTGAGACTGTCTTCGTACAGTTCGTAAGAGTGGGAAACTGTACCACTGCAACGGTCTCGCTGGGTGACTTTACCTGAAGCTTCAGTGTGGCCTCTGTAATCACTGCAAGCGTACCCTCACTACCCACCAGTAAGCCCGTCAAGTTATAGCCTGCACTGGTCTTCCGCGGCCGACGCCCGGTCTTTATAACTGTCCCATCAGCCAGCACCGCAGTGACTGATATTACATTCATCTTCATCGGGCCAAATTTAGTCGCCTTCATCCCCGATGCATTCGTGTTAATCATACCGCATATATGAGCAGTTGGCCCACAATCGCATCCAAAGATAAGATGTTCCAAGCCGGGGTGCCCTTGTAAGTATGCGTTCAACTGCTTCCAACCCACGCCTGCCTGTACCGTCACGTCCAGGTCATCGGGGCTGACGCGCAAAATCTTGTTCATGCGCGACGTGTCCAGCACAATGCCGCATCGAGTAGAATACCAGTGTCCCTCCAAAGATGTCCCCCCGGAGTATGGAACCACAGGAATGCTGTACTTATGTGCGATTTTCATGATCGCACTGACGTCTGCTGTCGACCGAGGATAGACAACATACCGGGGCTTGTAGTCCTTTCTCGGACGTGTATAGTTTAGCTGATTGTCCGTATGAAGCTCCAGATCGGCCTCCTGTGCATTCACATTTTCCTTGCCAATATCCCTCTGTATCTCAAGCACCGCCAGTTTCAGTTCCTTTTCCCCGCCGTACAAAGGTGACTCTAGTGTCGCCAGGGGCGTCGTGGACCGCTCCGGGAACACCTGACGCGTCGGTAATTGGTCGTAGTATAAGTATCCCCCAACACCAAGAGCGCCAAGAATGGCGCCGGCGCCGGCGCGCGAAGACAGAAGCCGCCATCCGGTGCTCGCTGCCGCCCGCGCGCTAAAAGACCGCGACGCCGTTAGCATACGAGGCACTGCTCTAGCGCGCCATATGCTCCTCGAGTACATCTTTGATGCCACGCGTACTCCGACGGCATCGTAGCCCACCGAACTCCCTTTTATACGTGCAACCAACCACTCTTGGCGGTGGCAGCCCCACGACCGTTTCCTCCACATGCAATGCAGCCAAATGCGACTTCGAGGAGTGTGGGGTTGTTGCCTAGCTCTCCCTTAAACAGCTCACCTCTCCGGGTCTCAAAGGGGCTCGTTCTAATCTTGGCTCGCTGTCATATATGTATTGAATATGCCACTTTGGGCCAATTACAAAGGTAGACATATCCACTGTTTATGACTAAAAGCGACTTTTTACGCACCAAGTCAAAACAGATCAGTGAATAATCTAACCAGCCTGAACTCCTGGGGTATGAATCCTGATACGTTTCGTAGGCAACTATGACTTGGATTATCTACTTAACGCCATCAGTCTGCATTCGTGTTCATGTTACATTCCGGTAAAAGTCCGCGACGTTGTTGAGCCTTTCAAAGCCATGAACATCAACAAGCTATCGCCACTGGCAGAAGACCGAATCACAGGACTATGACAGGGACAGAGAGGGAATCAGGATCAGCAGAAGCTACCGGAGCCGCCGCAGTTGCAGCAGAAGAAAAGGAAAACCCGGTACAGGGTATTTTGTCTCCAGGGAACTATAACCGCCCAGCCAAACATAGCATGCAAAAGGTGCAAAAGACTCAAAAGGCGCCTGAGGGACTGCAAGAGCAGCGTCGGAACGCGCTTGTGCAGCTTTTACAGAAGCCAGAAACAGTGCGGGAGGTGGCCAAGCGGACAGCCAAGGTGCCGGCCGGGCAGGTGTCGCCCGTCGCCAAAACAGCGGCGACGGCGGCTAGGGCGGCGCACTCGGAAGAGGCCGGGACGGCCCGCAGCGCGCCCAGCGAAGTGAAGAGCGCAGAGCCAGAGACACAGACGCCAGAGCTGGCGCCAGAGAAGCCGGCGGCCGAACCGCAGACGCCCCCGGCGACGTGCGCAGGACCTGAAAAGGTGCAGATTGGCGTTGCGGAGCTACCGCAGCCGCCGAAGGCGCAGTCGCGGACGGCAGAGCCGCGGCGGGACCCGGGCCCGGTGCCCGACATCTCGAAGCTGCTGTACGAATTCGAGCCCGCCGAGGAGCGGCCGGAGTTCTACGCAGAGGTATTCGGGCAGGTGGGCGAGCCTGCAGAGTGTGCGCGGGTGGCAGCCATGAGTTTCGAGCAGTGGACTGCGATGGGAGAGGAAATTATGGAGGAGCAGCGGCAGCTGATGGCGCGCATGGTGGCGAACCGTGCGAAGCTCAGCTACCAGTTTGAAGCCATCACGCAGGTGATCACCGAGCGGGCGCAGGCGCTGGTGGAGCACGGAGCGCAGTTCCGCGAAAAGCTTGCGCGCATCCAGAGTCTGGGCAAAGAGATCCTGAGTATCATCTAGCGCCGCACATATGAGGTAGCTTCGTATTATAATGTGGCTTAATATATAACTGTACACATTTTAGAGATGCGCAGTCAGAAGAGGACTAAAAGCGCAGGCAACGGCCGGGCTTAGTTTCTTCTTCTGAATCTTCTGTCTCTCTGGCTGGAAACGTTGGTGACGGACATTGGCAACTTCAAGCCCAAAGTCTTGACCAACTCGGCGGTCTGGTTGTCAACGTTCAACATGCCCTTGTTGTGGGACAAGTCCAAGGCAGAGACAGCTGGCACGTACTGGTCCTTTCTCTCTCTCTCCTCCTCCTGCAACTTGAAGGAGATACCTCTGACTGGGCCCTTTTGGATTCTCTTCATCAAGTGGGTGGTGTAGCCCGCAATCTTGTTTCTCAATCTCTTGGACTGGATGGTGGCGATCTCGTCACACAATCTCTTGTTGGTTTGGAAGTCCAAAGTCAACTTTGGATAGTAACGCTCGATCAAAGCCTTGGAGGCACGCTTGACGGTCTTGGTTCTGACTCTACCCTGTTACGTGAGGGGTTAGTAAGATTGCTGCCTGCTGGCCGCTCGACGGCTGGGAGCTTCTGTTCGCTTGCTGTCCGCCCAACGCTGCGTCACACTGGCCGCAGCCACATATATCTGTGCAATGCCGCTCCGCGCAGCGCTCCCGCCATCCTGCTGGCCACTCTGGTTTGCATATTTCAACGTACCATTTTGAACTGCTTTTAGGTCCCTTACTTGTGGCTTCTTTACCTCTGAATAATGTACAACCAACTAGATGTATCTTTTTTGATGGCCCGCTGCTGGGTGCGAGGTATCTTGTTGCGGCTGCATACGGTGCCGAGGATTCCGCCGCCTCGCCGCTGTCTCGCGCCGGTGCCGCACCGCGCACCGATGCTAGGCAGAGCCCGCCTGGCTCCGCAGGAAGCCTCTGCCTGGCGCGCGCCCTGCCGAGCAAAATGAGAAATGCCCAGAAAATATAATGTGTGGGTGTCAAATGTGTGGGTTGTAGTCACGGGATATCGATGTAGCAGCTGGAAACATTTAGAGTTTCTAGTTAACGTAGAGCTTAACTAGCGGTAAAGGATGAAAGGCGCGTGAGATCGGAGGGGAAGGCTGGATTCGAGATAACGATGTCGAACAAGTTCCACTGCGATATATGTTCGTCGGATTGCACAAATCGGGTTCGGATCTCGTGCGCAGTGTGCCCAGAATATGATCTATGTGTGCCATGTTTTTCGCAGGGCCTATATAATGGGAACCACCGGCCGTACCATGACTACCGGATCATCGAAACAAATTCGTACCCGATTTTATGCGACGACTGGGGGGCAGACGAGGAGCAAGCGCTGATTAAGGGCGCGCAGACGCTGGGACTGGGTAACTGGCAGGACATTGCGGACAACATTGGGTCGCGGGAGAAGGAAGAGGTGTACGAACACTATGTCAAGTACTACCTGAAAAGCGATTTCTACCCGATCCCGGACATCACAAAGGATATACGAGTACCACAGGAGGCGTTTCTGGAAGAGCGGAAACGGCGGATTGAGCGCTTCCGCGAGAAGCCTCTGCAGCCGCCGCGTAAGCCGCTCGCATCGGTCCCATCGTGCCACGAGGTACAGGGGTTCATGCCTGGGAGGCTGGAATTCGAGACTGAATTCGAGAACGATGCAGAAGGCCCAGTAAAGGACATGGTTTTTGAGCCAGATGACCAGCCTCTGGAGATCGAGGTGAAGTTGGCGATACTCGACATATACAATTCTCGTCTGACTACGCGTGCTGAGAAGAAGCGTCTACTGTTCGAAAATAATCTGATGGATTACAGGCGACTGCAGAGTATTGACAAGAAACGCTCCAAGGAGGCCAAGGAGCTCTATAACCGTATCAAACCACTAGCCCGCATAATGTCACCACAAGACTTTGAAGAGTTCAGCAAAGATGTGCTGGAAGAGTTGCGGTGCAGAACACGGATTGCACAGCTACAGGAGTGGAGGATGAACGGAATTACCACGCTTGAGGCCGGCCTTAAATACGAACGTGACAAACTAACTAGAATTCAGACCCTGGAGAGGTTTGGCTCCTCTATATATGGTTCTTCTGCCCAGGCGAACTCTAATAGGTATAGGGCGTCAGCAGCGCATAGGACAGCATCCGAGTTCAGTCAAAACTACTCCGACTGTGGCAATAGGAAGAAAGCCATCACCACTGGCGATATACAACATGGTGCGGACTTTGGATTACTTTCTCCGGAAGAACAGCAACTCTGCATCCAGCTGAAGATTATGCCAAAGCCGTACATTGCAATTAAAGAAGTGATATTCAGAGCTCTCTTACGCACCGGCGGTATGCTGAAGAAGAAGCATTGCCGCGAACTGCTAAATATAGACCAGGCGAAGGCCAACAAAATTTATGAATTCTTCAGCTCTCAAAATTGGTTATAGCCTTGAAAAGTTTAGTTGGTGACAAACATATATAATGATAATAATAATATACACGCCGATGCAATACAGGACTGTTGCTAGAACAACTTTGGCTCCTTCCTGGTACCACAACTAACCTATGAATGCTATAGCTTCTTGATGATCGCGTTCAGAACAACATACCTAGGATCATTGTTCCTGTCCATATTAAACAAGAAGTTTTCCTGCAGGTATGTGCCATACCTTGTAGCGAGCTGGTTGGCGATGGGCGTTTCAGATTTTGCCTTATAGGCGAGATACTTTTTAACAGAGAGCTGTAGCTGATCAATATCAAGTGTCTCTACAGTAGTGTATCTGATATTCAGGATACTATCCTGCAGTAGAACTTCGATGTAAAGTTGTGGCAAAACTTCTTTGATATTCAGGTTAAAATGTTCATGTTTCAGATATTGTATAACATGATTGATTAGGTATGCTCTGTTTAGGTCCTGAAATTCATCAAACAGCTTGATGTACTCCATAGACTTCTCAAACAGGAATTGCACGACATTGCGTCTCAATTCTATGTCTACTGTATTCTCAGTGGAGGTATAGTAACCACGGTGCTTTTTGATATATTCCTCACCAAGCGATTTCATAGCCACATCGTAAACAGCCAATGCCACGTCGCCACGCAGAGCCTGATTCGTCCCTTCTGTTCCCAGCATATTCATGTCGGCCTCGGGAAGTTCGTTTAGTTTATCCTTCATCTGATCACCTGTAGATGGTAAAAGCAGTTGTTCACCCTCCTCGCCATCATCATCTTTCGCCAGATCCTGCTGCTGCTGCATATCTAGCGCCTGTTCCCGCTCGCTAATGAGGTTCATGACCTTCCGTCTATTGATGAGCTTTGTTACAAAGTTCAGTTCGAATTTTACATATTCGAACCACAACTTTGCTGAGTCAGGATTGAAGCGCAGACCGGTTTGGAAGACGGTCCTGCAGCTCTTGAAATTGGCGTGAACCTCATATTCATACTTGGCGCACGAAATCCATACGTCCACGTTAGCTGGATGTAGTTTCAGCAGCTGATTATACACACTGTGTATTTTCCGGTAAGATGCCTTATTCCCACTGCTCTTCAAATGCTGCAGATAAAGGGCCCAGAACTTGATGTCCTTTGGAAATTTATTACATCCCCTCTGAAAGATAAAGACAATACGCTGCTGAATCGACCAGTCCGACACACTGTTCCGCTTCGAACCCTGCAAGATCCGCTTTACCCGCTTTAGCCGTAGCTTCTCCACGTTTTTCTCGTACTCGATATATTTCAAATAATCAGATGTCGACGAACCGCGTGAGTTCAACCGATGCTCGAAATCTGTTCTCTTCTTCATGATAGTGTTGACTTCATTTTTTGTGAATAAGCCATTGTCCACGAGGTCACTGACCTCTGGGATGCACTGCTCCAAATAGTATCTGGCTTTGCTGGACATCACGCTCAAAAGGTGTAGAAACGGAGCAGTCTTCTGATGAAGAGGTACCTTCTATAACGCATTAAGCTCAAGATGAGCTCCCATAATTAGGCTGAAAATTTTCGATATCGTTTCTTTTTTTTTTGAGTAGGCATCATGATGGGCGGTAAATCAAAGTGTGATCTTATGCTCGGCAGCGAATACCGCTCTCAATATATGCCCCAAAGCCCTCCATATGCGCCAAGTCCACGTTTGCTTATTGTGCCCAGTTATTTGGCGTTAACTGCTCAATATAGTGCTGATATTACCCGGCTTTGGCGATGTTACTTGCAATTTTTCATCTCTTTAAACCGTGAGTCGACGGCTCTATAGCAGTAACGGTCTCGATACGCGGCCAATATGCACTCCGTGAATATGCAAAGCATCAAGTCTTTATGGACTTCATGTGGCATGGTACGTACCATATGAATACCCGGGGCTTGTTTCAAACAGAGTACTAACGTTCAACTATCTTTAGTTTGTGCGCCATCAGTCGACACATGCCATCACCCCATTGTTAGGGGCTTCTAAGCCACCTACCTACACATTGACGACGTTGCGGGCGTTTCCATCTCTGGAGCCAGTGTCGTTTATGCCGGTTCCAATGTCTGTGCTTGGTGTTCCTCTGCGCCGAGATATCCTATGGCGAGCAGTTGTCTACGAAAACGATAACAAACGTGTTGGGTCTTCCAATCCACCAAGCCGGAGCGAGAACGGTTATTCTAGGCGGAAGCTACTGCCTCAGAAGGGCACGGGGCGTGCACGAGTCGGTGATGCGAACTCGCCTACTCGGCATGGTGGTGGACGCGCCCATGCAAGATCTGCGCCCAATGACTACACTACGAAACTCCCACGCAAAATATACTCACAGGCTTTCAGCATTGCCCTAAGCCACCAGTATCGCCAGGGGAACATGTACGCCATTGGCTTGGAGGAGTCCGGTAAACTTTCTGAGGGTGACCTCCCAGTCCTGGATCTTCTGCCTTCCGAAACCAACCCTCACCCCGATGCCGTCTTTGAAACTTTTCTAAACGAATTCGGACTTCAGAACAAGAGGTTACTGTTTATTATTGATGAACCTAGACCCAGTCTTATGGCATTCACTGAGTCATTTAAGGATAAGGTCGACATTGTGCAAAAGGAGTTCGTCGATGTCAACGACATTCTCAGAGCCCACAGAATTTTTATTGAATCCGAAGCTTTGAAGTATCTTGCCGTTATGCATTCCTCCTAAAGACCATCCTTATCCTATGTAAACTACGCAGCCTCTGTAAATAGCCATGCATCTAATGCTGAAGAGCCTTGTAAGCATCGCTCTCAAAACCCATATATGAGACTGTTATACATCAGTACATTAACATCCTTACACCACAACAAAATTATTCTGCATCTTTTGCTGAGGCGCCTGCGTGGCATCCGCATCCTAGGCTGGGATCCCACCGAGGGTCCCCCGTCCAGCACCGAGTCTGTACCGGAGCCCGGCGGGATGGGAAGGGCGCACTACGCTCCCTAGGCGGGAGGACAGTGCTGCGGTACGCTCTGTGGTAGGGAGAGACAGTTTTTTTTCAGGTCGAATAGCTAGTTAGTATAGGTGAACGGAAAGTGACAAAACTTGGTCTCAATTCACAGGAAGCGTTACCATCCATAGGAAGAAGCAGAAATGTCTCTAGTCGTCGCTGAACAAGGTTCTTTCCAACACATTTTGCGGTATGTTTAAAGATCCAGAGGAGTGCTCAGTGGGTTGATGCGAGTATAACTGTTGCGCGCGGATGATATCAAGAGGCAGACTGCAATCCATGAACTGTGCAGCTAGGAGGGCCACAACATCCCTCGCATGCTTTCGGATTACGCCATAACACGATTCCCGCATATCGACTGAGAGTATCGTGGAATATGTACTAACAGGTTTACAGTTTGTTGAACACTAACGTTGATGGTAACATCAAGATCGTGTACGCCTTGACCACTATCCGTGGTGTTGGTAGAAGATACGCCAACTTGATCTGCAAGAAGGCTGATGTCGACTTGAACAAGAGAGCTGGTGAGTTGACCCAAGAAGAGTTGGAGAGAGTGGTTCAGATCATGCAGAACCCAACCCACTACAAGATCCCAGCTTGGTTCTTGAACAGACAGAAGGACGTCAACGATGGTAAGGACTACCACAGCTTGGCCAACAACTTGGAGTCCAAGTTGAGAGACGACTTGGAGAGATTGAAGAAGATCAGAGCTCACCGTGGTATCAGACACTTCTGGGGCTTGCGTGTCAGAGGCCAGCACACCAAGACCACTGGTAGAAGAAGAGGTTAAACAGCCGATGCCTTTAAACAGCTTTGTTTTTTTGTGTATTCTGCGTTTCTACCTTTCCATAAACCATGCAAGCAAGAGTTATGAGGAATTCTAACCGAGATCTTTGTACTTTTAAGAATCGACTCAAATAAATAATATATATATATTATATTACTACCGCTACTATTATTGGCGTTGTGAGTAGGGTTGCTGTATCTGTTAATCCATCATCGGACAAGGAATGCTAGTTTGAACATGGTCATTATAATTACAGGTTGCAGCGGCATTTAAAAAGGGAACGTGAATGAAAGAAACTACATGCATTAAAGGTTAACCTAGTACTAAGGAGTCCGTTGGTAAGAGTTCGTTACAGGCCTGTGAGTGTTTCAATTAAGCCCCGGTGAATGTTCGCAGGAGACATCTCCGAGAAATAATTATTGTTGAGGAAGTAGCTGAAAACATACAGCAGGGATTTATCTGTTCAGAGTATTAAGATTAATCTCTGCTAACGGATATCCTTTTGGTTTGATATCAAGCTTACACTTTCTGCTGGGCGAGGCAATATGTTCTGCCAGCGCTTTGTCGGTTCCAGATTCGGGGGCCGAAACAGACAGGGCTGTCTTGGACGAACCGCCATTAATTAATTTATTGACCCTGTTGTTCGGTGACGTCTGAATCGGAGTAAGTTGTTTACCGGACCGTAAACGAAATGTTAACGCTTGGCCTTTGCAGTTATGTGATGCACTGGAGGGCGATGAAACCGGCGTTATTCTCCTGGATGCCATGTCCAGGAAAGATGAAGCGGATGCGCCAGTCTTATTATGACTATCGGTCTTCTCAGGCGTTTGGATACCTAGTTTCTGACCTGCAGAGTACATACCTGCCTGGTTTTCTGAGCGTCGTTCGACGAAAGTCGCCTCTAGGGGCGAGTTCGTGACTTGCATTAGTTTGACGTACGACTCCGGAGTTGAAGGCAAGCGGTCAGCGAAATCCCTCTCCTTGCGCTTCTTTTTCATGCTTTGTCTCTTATTCTGAAACCAAATCTGGACAGCCTTCTCAGTCATATTGCACCGAGTTGCTAACTCAATCCGCTTCTCCTTAGATGGCGTGCGGCACTGATCAAATTCTTGCTGTAGAATCGTCAGCTCGTGCTTGGATGTCCTCCTACGCTTGCGGCGCGCAAGCGGAGCGTTGTCAATCGATGGCTCCTGCGACAGAAACGTCTCCTGCGAGTGTGATATAAACGCAAAAGACTGCTTGGCCGGCGCCGGATACGATTTGCGCTGCGTGGGCGTTGCGATGCCGCCTATTACGGCCGCCAGAACGCCTTCACGGGCCCTCTCCAGTGGCCGCACGGCTTCAGCCACGCCCGGCATCTTTAGTAACAGCACTGGCTGCCGTGCAGTGCTCTCCCCCTTCACTAGAGGCGTGCCCTCGCGGGACACAGTCCCGGACGCGCGCCGAGACACGTGCTCCTCGACCTCTGCCCGTCGTGCAACCGGCGCAAGGGGCCTACACGTGTACATCTGTGGTGACGTGCCCCGCAGCGGCGGTAGCTTGATAATCCCGTCGCCGTCCATCTTAAATTTACTCAGACGCACAGGCTGCGGCGACACCACCTGATCTGCGCTCAGCAGCGTCGATAGCATCGGAAGCGACACCTTTTCTGGCATATCCGCCCTGCTCTCGCTAATCTGCTCGGCCCTGCACCCCACCGCTGCAATCCTTTCTTTTCGGACCTTACTGGCGCTGGCTACTCGAGCTTCCATCACTCTGCAAGGCCTGACTCCTCTTATATATCTGTGCGCTGCTGTGATCCTACACTTCTAATTGTCTGGCGCTCCTTACACTATTGTTAGACATGCGAACAAAACCAAAACAAACATTCCTAACAATCGAGCCTGTCAATTGGGCATTCTACTACTTTGATCTCATTATGGCGTACACGTCGCGACTCTCTTTGTGGAACTGGAGCAATATACTATCCTAATGAAGGAACCATATAGTTCTTCTGTCGCTTGAAAAGGAAGTCTGTTAGAACGGCCAGAAGGACGCGAGAAAAGATCGGCCCTATTTCCTACGCCAGCATGTGTTTACGCTACCCTGTGCTGTTCGAAGCCGTGCTACGCATCATCGTGTGTGCGAGAGCCGCACCGATGTTATTGCTTCATTAGGCTGCGCATTGTATGCGAATCGTGTCGGCAGAGCATGACGCACCGGGGCCCGAGCCGCGACGCGTGAGCCAAGGCAATTTCCTGATTCGCAAGGTGTTTTCGCGTTGAAAGAAATGTGATACGTCGCTGACGAAACTGCCGGTTCGGGATGTGTCAGGAGCGGCGCGCGGCATCACGTGGCACTAAGTCACGTGGCCTTGGGCTACTTGGGATGTTCTGTTGCCTTTTGCCACGACAAGAGGAAAAGCGCACGTGACAGGCCGCTTCACACAGGCGTTTAATGCAAGACGCTGCGCAGCAATAGAAACTGGCGGCTGTAGGAAGGTGAGGGACATGGCAGCAGAAGAGGGCCGAAGGCTGCAGATGAAGAACGGTGAGGGCGTGGGTCGCTCAGGACGCCCGAGGTGGGCGCTGTGGATCGCGGCTCTGATGGCTGGCGCACTATGGTGGACGGTGCACAGCGATGCGGTAGCGTTGATGAGCAAGGCTTGCGGGAAGGACGCAGCGACTACGCCGAGGGCGGCGAGGGCGTTACGTGGACGTTTTCTGCACATAACAGACATTCACCCAGATCCTTTGTACGTTGAGGGGTCGTCGATCGCCGGGGCGTGCCACGGGGACCCTGCACGGGATGCGTCTGACCGCGCGGGGCGGTTTGGAGACGCGATGGGTGGGTGCGACGCACCGATGGACTTGATGAACTATACTCTAGCATGGGTAGCGACCCACCTGCGGGACGAGATTGACTTTGTTGTGTGGACTGGGGACAATGCCCGTCACGACAACGACCGTCGGCAGCCGCGGACTGCAGAGCAGATTCTGCATATGAACGCGCAGGTCGCAGACCAATTCTATGAGCTTTTCCAGCAGCAGCGCGATGGGGACACTATGCAGGGCGTCCCGGTGGTGCCATCGCTAGGCAACAACGATGTCTTTCCACACAACATGTTCTCGCTGGGCCCGACACTCATGACACGCCAGCTGCAGCGCATCTGGGCGAAGTTCATACCGGAAGAGCAGCGCCAGGCGTTTGAGCACGATACATCTTTCTTTGTGGAGGTAATTCCTGACCGGCTGGCAGTGATTTCTTTTAACACGCTCTACTTCTTCAAGTCGAACCCGCTAGTGGACAATTGTAACGACAAGGCTCAACCGGGCCATGCGCTGCTGCTCTGGCTTGGAAGTGTGCTGGAGGAGATGCGTGCTCGCAATATGAAGGTGTGGCTGTCTGGCCATGTGCCCCCTATTCCGAAGAACTTCGAGGGATCCTGCTACAACAAACTAGCCTGGTGGACCTACGAATATCGCGATGTTATCATTGGTGGCCTTTACGGACACATGAATGTTGACCATTTTTACCCGGCCGATGGAAAGGCGGCGAAGAAGAGTATAAAGCGCAGAGGGAAGGCCCGGACGAAAGAACGCAACACCCAGGAACAACCGCTGGATATTCTTGATGATAGTGTTGACAACCTCTTCAGCGGCCGGGGCGCCATGCCATTAAGAAAGGAAAAATACATGCGCAGATTGTTCAAGGATGTGTACTGCCCAATTGCCAAGCGTTTGGAGGACAAGGGGAAGCAAGAGCAAAGCTACGAACGGTACAGCATGGTCCATGTCGCGGCTTCAGTGATTCCGACTTTCAACCCTGGCTTCCGCGTTTGGGAGTACAATCTTACTGGCATTGATAACGCTGTGGCCCCCGCACCATGGACCCGATTGGTGCGCCGCGCGCAGCAAATCTTATCCCCACTCCGCAAGAAAAAGCACGGCCCGGACAGAACGTTGCCGCCCAAGAAACCTAAACATCTCGCGGCCGGCCCAGGCCATATACCACAGGCACTTACACCTATCCGGT